>NC_066583.1:32378667-32700453 GCF_024323335.1 Lathyrus oleraceus | reverse complement strand
TGAACCATTTCTTATAAACGAGCACAAAACACAAATGTGAAATATGTCAGACATTAGATGAGTCAAAATTTATAAACAATCAAGACGTTGGACCTCAAAATTCAGCAATAACAATATGTTAGGAAAACAGGAGTTCGTGACGCACTTCAATACATAAGACAAATGTGTCAGCTGACACATTGGACGGGATGCCTCTAGTAACACAACCTTTACTTTAATCAATTTAAGAACATTAAAACCAAATTCAAGCAGTAACTATAACTATATGTCAGACGATATTAGGAGTTATTGTACAGGTTGGCCAACTAATAAGTATAAAGATTAATGAGCATTTAAGTTGCATCAACTGAATCATCAATGACCTTTAGACAAGAAAACATGAATATATGAGTGCAATACTCAACCTCTTGGTCCAAATTATGCCGGTGATCAAGATCAACTAATGAACAATCTTCAATATTGGTTTTTCCATTTCCTCCTCCGCAACACGTACAGGCAGCCCTGAAGGCATTCAGCTGCGTTTCCAACTCTAGATTTTTTTCCTTTTCATATCCTATGATTTCCTTGAGACCGAGTATTTCACTTTCCGCAGCCTGATTGTAAAAAAAGTGTAAATATGATATGCCTATAATTTGATTATGTATGGACAGCATTGTACAAATAACCATAACGAATGAGAAAAAAATAAACTACTGTCTTGAAATTAGTGATTGAAGGCAAAAAAAAAAAAAACATTACCTTTAATTTGGAATTAGATTCCTTCAATACATTCCATAGAACTCTTGCAAAATTCCTCATTATAATCTGACTTCTTTCACTCTCGGCATGGCTATTGCATTCTGACTTTAAAGGGACAGAACTGCTATCATCGAATTTAGACACTGTTGAAGTATCTGTCATAAAATCATAGTCAAAATAGCAGGAAAAAAACAGAACAAATAAGTTTAGCACAATTTTTAAATGTCTAAAATGACCTTTCTTCGAAGTGTCACATTCTTCAACACTCTTTTCAGCATTCTGAAGAAAAAGAAACGTTAGGGATTTACCAATGGTACATACTAAACTATTGTCACACAAATTAATATGAAGATAGCCAATTTGTAAAGTTTAATTTTCCAAGAATAAATCGATTATTGAATAGCAACAGTCCATATCAAAAGTTTATAATTACTTATCATGAAGACAACACCATGTTATGAATGAATTACTATTTACTTTTAGTTAAGTGTGATAGTTTCCTCACTTTTATACATCAAATTATGCTTCTAAACGCACCATAGCTTTTAATTTTCCAAATTCAAAGAAAAAGGTGTATCTCTAACTTTTCAGCAAAGTTAGGTTGTCAAATCCCAAATTTCTCATTTCCAAAATAAATGGATTGCTTGTCTTTCTAATTACTAAGAAGACATCTTTAATTATCAAAGTTTAAATAGAAATTCCCTTATATCCTTCATGCATACTTCTCGCAGTACACACTTGTGAATTGTCTTTTTGACACCATAAATTTATAAGAGCTCACTACTCGCTCATACAGCAAATAGCTTATGCTAAGAGTAATCAAATGCAAGCCAATAGCTTATGCTAAGAGTAATCAAATGCAAGCCAATATTACATCCATTTGCAATATAAAGAATATTAATGCTATATGGTCATATAGCAATTCATGCATGAAACATTTAAATGAAAAATTAGAACTATAAACAAGATAGGAAGTGAAAGTGAACCTGCACAGCATGTTCACCAACGAGTTTCATTCTCTTTAAATGTGCTAATGAAGGTGATTGCTTTGCACAATCAATTATGGAAGAAGCTTGGTGATGCCTTTTTTTGGGAACCATATTTATTGATGGTTCAACTTCATTATACCTAACAAGAATGGACAGAGATACTTAGAAATCAATCTTGGGTAAATATGGGATTCAAGTTAGATTATATGTGAAGATGAAAATGAAGAATTTTACTTGATTTGCATGTAAGGAGAAGCTTGTCTAAGTAGGTGAGACGTATCGAGATAATCATCCTCTCCTGACTTTGCTGTTAAAAGCTGCAAACAGAGTTAAAAAGTAAAGTTAATATTAGGAGTTATTGGCAAGATTAATATATTTGGAAAAATAAACTCAAATATACATCAGAAAGGCATGTGATTCTCATGAAAAAGAAAAACTCCCATATGGCAAAGTAGTATCTACATACCAAGGTCATGCGCTTCTTGCCCTCCAAATAATCTCGCAGATACCTTGTTAACTGCAATAGTGGTAGACAGACTTAAACTTGTAACCCTTTCCCATTACAAACTTCAAAGTTAGAAAGATTATGATAAAACAAATTAGAAAGTTGGCTTATAAGAGATAGTGACAAAGACAAAAGTCAACCCAGCAACAAAATATAATTATAGTAAAACCAATACCATAGAATTTTGGAAGTGCTTCTGCAATTGTTTCTTGGGATTTTTTTGGTGCTCCAATAAAGACTGAAAAAAAAATTAGTAGCATACACAAAATAAGAGCCATCTATAGAAGGTTAAGGCGGAACTGAACGAGAGAAGAAAAAAAATCAAACAATTCTCAAACTTCAAATGCAGTGCAAAAAGCAACTAAGTTCTAGTAATCAAAGGCATTATGACTTGAATTCGTAATTTGAAGCATGGCCTACATACTCTTAAACATAAGCCAAACACCATCAACGTGTTGTTGATAAAATTGCTTTCAACCAATCTTGTCCCCTACAACATCACAGAAAAATTGAGATGAGGGTAAAAGTAGATGATTTAAAATAACAATAAAATATTATTCCTTTACGTGGGTCCTCTGCATGGATCATCAATCCAATTACAAGTGTAATCAATCTTGTTTATGAGATTAAGAAATTATGACATCTAGCCATGTATCAAAATTTTGTGCACAATTCTCCTAGAATTGAGATTACTTTTTGATCACATAGTGCATCCTAAAGTTCAACACATCAAATGCTCAAACCAAGTTTGGTAGTCTCATAATGGAAAAAGAGAATGAAAACCTGATTTCCTGTTCTTTTTTCTCTTTCAGCTCCAGCAAGGTCAATGATAGTCAAAACAGCATTGCTTGACTTAGAATTGACCACTCCTTTACCTTTTTTAGGAACGTCGCGAATGTTTATGATGCACTGTGACCGGCTACAGGTACAAACAAAGAAGGAATCAGACCTTAATGATCATAAAAAAGAAAAGCTGTATGCATAGTATATTAATTATTAGAGAAAGGCACCAAAGAATCAGACCTTACTCATCATAAAAAGATTAGATGTATAATATGTAGCGAAAGGTACCCAAAAAAATTGTGATTTCTATAAGAAAACTTACCAAAACCAGCAACTATTTACCATAGATTTATTCAAAATATGCTGAGCAGCATATCAAGGTAGATAATTTCTTCTCTTTTTACTTACCTTTTCTATCCATTTTTTGGAAGAAATGAAGCCTTATGAGTAGCAAAGAGCAAACCAAGTACTAGGGTCTAAATACAGAACAATCGCTTACATGCTGCAACTACTAAAAAATGTCACATATATTTTAATTGTAGCACAAGCCTCCTAGTTAGTTCATTAGTAGAGGTACTCTCAAGCGAAAAATCATCACATACTTCAAACAACCTCTTTATAAAGTTACAGTATTTAAGACTTTCTACTGGAAGAATCATTAATCAAACAACAAAAGGATTATCCTTTAGGTAAGGAGAAAACATTCATAAATTCCCATTTTATAACCCACCTAGACTGACAGTTGGTATTTGTCATTGCAGTTGCACGTTTTATCACAGCTTGTGCTATCAAGGATTCTGCCTGTTCAGCATTAGAGATGAGAACCTGTTTACATAAATGCAGGAAGTCAAAATAAAATACCAACAACATCAAACACATCTAGGGAAATAAACAGATCTAGCATTAAACCTCTTTCTGGCCTTTTATGGTGGATTGCTGCATACTTAGTTCACTGCCATCTGGTAATAAATCAAACAGTTTTTCTGATTTTCCCCGTTCAGTATATATCTCGAATATAGCTACGTAATAGGATCTGTGAGTCGTGCCAAGGGATGAAATTGACATTTCATTCAGTTAAACAACATAAATAAATGATCAAACACATACACAGTTGCAAATGTCACTATGCTGTCATGTTCATTGTCATTACTGAGAACAGTTAAACATATAAAAATCACTTGAGTTACATTTTCTCCATGTACGATGCTTCCTAAACTTCAAGAAGAAGGAGTAACCCCTCGGCAACTCTTTCTAGAAATATAATCCAGCATATTTTATCAATTATATCAGCTCTTCTCAAACACTCAAATGTAAGGTTTGATTACACATCAACATATCCAAATACAATGTATATCCAAGTAATAACAGCACACTACAGCTTAACTTAGGCTTAGTGGTGCATTTGATTTACAACGTACCGGCTAAGATAAACTTACTGAAAAAGCACTTAAAGAAAATAAATTATCAAAAGAATCTAGCATTAACTAGACTTTTTTCAAAAACGACTTCTTCTGTAAGTTGAAATTTCTTTCTGCATCTCAAATTTCCTAGAAACTCTTTCACTTGACTACTCTACAGTCTATAAACATTCATAAACTTGTAAAAGACTTTCATGGAAAGGAAACATAAATTTATATTAACTTATAAGCTCTAAAAAGCTAAAAAGCTAATCTACACTAGGTCTAAATAAATGAAGGACTCACTTGATACAAATAATTTCCATAACTGATTTTGAAAATGTCAGTGCAATAATAGACTAAAACTAATAAAGTGCACCCAATGAACAAAGAAAAACTTGAAGTCAGATGCATAGGTTAATCAAATGCAGCTAATGTATATATAAGAACAACGGTGAATTGAAATGCACAAGAATACCTAGAAGCCTCAGTCTCCTTGAAAATATGGCGTAGGACAAGAGGCACCATTCCAGGGTCCCTCGGGGTTCCGAAAACCGTGTGAGTCTTCCCAGACCCACTGGGACCTAATGCAGCCAACATTCCACTTTTACCCTTCATAAACTCATCCACCATAGGTTTCACCATTCTCTCGTAAACTTCCAACTGAAACAGACAAATACATCACATTGTTAGCTGAAACTGAAAGTGAAAAAACCGTGAATGACGCAATAAACGATAAAGAAACGTTATCACTACCTGAGAGGAATCGGAAGGAAAAACGTGACTGAAACCACCGTATGTTTCTGATTTTACTCTCTTCGCATCTTGCAAATCCGAAGGAACTAATAACGTCACTGACTGTGAATCGTTCATGGATATGCACGAAGAGGAGCTTTTCTTCTTCAAATTGTTAGTTACATTCTTCGTTTGCTTTTTCGGCCACGCGGTTTTGGCTCTCACGCGCTGAGCTTGATTTGGAGGTTGAGATGGACGGATTCTGAGAAAAACTTTCAGATTCTCGTTCTCCTCCGATGTAGTTGGATTTATCAGATTCTCGTTCTCCGATGCAGTTGGGTTTATCGGATTCTCATTCTCGGATGATGATGGATTTTTCAGAATCTCGTCCTCTGACGTTGCTGATGGAATGTGTGATACTTGCTCGGACAAAATTTCTTCGTTGGGAAACGGTGCAATTCCGTGGGAAGGAGTAGCACGAGCTCGCCGGGGAGGGTTCCGGCGAACGGTGACGGTGAAAGGGCACGATTTTAAGTTGCTGTTGTCCTTCTTCGTCGTAGACATGGCGGAAATGGCGACTAGTCTAGCAGGAAATGGCGGAAATGCTGGGGTTTTGAATTTTTGGGGAAGAAAAATGACGTTACGATTCAGCACTAGCGAGAATTTGAAATGGTTCTGCTTTTTACACCCTTCAAATTTTATATATGGAGTTTTTTTTGTTTTTTTAAACCTTTGTCAAATGTGAACAAAGAAAAAAAAAATTAAATAATCATTATTTTTAAATTAAATATTAAAATAATTACATTTTCAAATTATTTATTAAATTAATTATTTTTCAAACAAAAAAAAATTATACGGCAAGAGCATGCGCCGCTGTCTGTGGCGCGTGCATGTTTTTTTGCACTAAGATGTCACTGTCTATGGCGCATGCATGCAAAACGCTAATATTAGATGCATGTGTCACTCCTCCTGACGTCACTATCTATTGCTTTTAATCAATATTGTTTGTATGTGTCACTCCTCCTACCATATGTTCAATAGTCTTTTGCATGTATGTGTCACTCCTCCTGGTGTCTCCTTTAATAAATGATTTTAGGGGAAAAAAACAAATCACGCATCATTAGTAGTGGCGTTTGCTCTTATTATATCATGTGCATGCATGCGCCATTAGGATTTACGTCTTAGTGCAAAAAAACATTGCACACTACTTTCCATAAGTTATCTTTTGTTTTTGGTGAGCTTCAAGAAGCATCTAAGAACTTGAACTCTGATTTAGCCTCAGAAGGATATGAGATGAAGCGTTAGTACGATAAATATTGGGGAGAGGAAAAGAACATCAATCAATTTCTCTATTTGGAGTGATTTTTGACCCTCATTATAAATTTAGATATATTAAGTGGTCTTTTGATGTGACTCTTATGAACTTTTGTTGGACTTGAATCATGATGATTTTGACTTTAAGTCTCATTAAACTCAATGGATCTTGGGTGTTGGTGGGGTGAAAACTCTAATCCACCAAAATGGATGATTGATTTTGATGATGACTTTATCCAATTTTTTGTCCAATTTGGGTGTAACTTCTCTTGTGTCACTCTTCTTCATCTCTTTCTTTTTCCTTTGATTAATTTGATGACTTGTGTCCATCTTGTTCATGATGTATGGATTGGTACTGGATGAACTTTCATCATTTCAAATCTATCTCCTAATTGATCATGAATGCATGCGCCATTAGGATTGGCGCCTTAGTGCAAAAAACATGCTTGCGTCACTGCCTGTGGCGCATGCTCTCTTTTTTTGTTTGAAAAGTGGTTAGTTTTAAAATATGGTTATTTCGGTATTTAATTTGAAAATAGTGGTTATTTTAAAAACAAATTCAAGAAAAAATGGTTATTTTTGGTCAACATATATCATTATTAATTATTAATAATTTCTATTAATTTATATAGTTATTAATTTGATATTTATAAGCCCTATAATTTATTTATTTGTTTTTTAACTTAATTTTAAAGTTTATTTTGATCACTTAATATTAAAATAAAAAAGTTATATTGAATTTTTTATTTGAATAAATTAGGTTGTGAGTATTTTTTATCCATTTTAAAATATCATTTAAAATATATGTATCTAGACTCTTATAATAATTGTGTATGATAGTATTATAAATTACTAATTATAAGAATGTTAAAGGAAGATCATGTTGAAATATTTTATAATTTAAATATTATTTAATTATTATATTCTAATAATTATTATGTGGATATATATTTTTTAATTATATTAGCTATTTATCAAATTAAGAGTCTTAATTGGTTAAGTGGTCAAATAAATTTAAAAATATATTTAAATTTTTATTAAGTAATAATTAATTAGATATGGACTCAAATATGAGTGGAGATCAGGTGATCCATTTCAGAATAATGGGAACCCTAATTGACCATCATTCTATATATAGGTTATGGTCTCCAATATACCATACACAAGTAATTTATCTCTTCTCCTCATTTGAAGAGTATTCAAGGCATTAGGAGTATCGGTTGAGGAAAAATCATATCAATCATCAGATGTTCGTGGTTTGTCTTCTAACTTTCAAAATATGTTCGTTGTTTGTCTTCTAACTTTCAAAATTATCATACAAAAAAAACTTTTTCAATAGATCCAAGTATTCATGCAATCTCTTCTCTCATATACTAACATGTCGTAGATCCTGTAATTATATAGATGTTCGTATTATCTATTTTATTCCGCACTAAAGTATATGACATAATATGTAGAACATCTCTATGTGATTAATTATTATTGATTTAATTCCAACAAGTGGTATCAGAGCAGATCTACGTGATAAGTTTATTGAGATTTGTCAACTAAACTTCAAATTTTTTTTGTGGATATGCGATTATGAAACATATAGTTGAAGTTTATGAAATATATATTTGAAATTCATGATTGTGTGAATTTTGTTTTTCAAGACACGAATTTTTTATGATAATATTTGGGGATGTTTTCTTTTATTTGTTAAACGATTGTGATAGTTCAAAATTTATGATTGTGTATATTTGTTTTGAAACAATATGTATATTTAAGTTCTTCCATATAAATTAATATGTACGCATATTATTTTATGTTCTTTCAAATAAATGATTATACATCTTCTATATATTAATATTTCTTCATGGATGATTGCAATTGTTTGGTCTTTAATTGCACTATAATCTTAAATATTTATGTTGATCATGATTTTGTATAAAATAAAAACCAAAAAAATATATTAAAAATAAAGTTTTTTTATTTGAAATTAAATATTTTATTGTGATATATATCACAAATTTTAGATCTAATTCAAATATAATTTGTTGTCATCAAATAAAGTTTTGAATTTGACTTGTAAATTCTATGATAAAGTTTTGATTCAAAAAAGGGAATGAGCATTTGGCGTTGCTAAATCTTCCCTACAGCTTCGTCAGTGGATGTTGGTTGAGGAATGAGTTTTAGACTTTCTTCTTTAGTAAGTTGGAAAGCAATGGGGTTATTACCAGTGTCGAAGGTGACTACATCCTTAGCATTAGCAGAAGAAGTCATTGCAATGTGGGAAAGAAAAGAATAAGGAGATTATCGTTCTGAAAGTTGCAAGAAAAATGCGCAAATGAAGAAGAAGAGAGAAAAATGGAAAATGCAGAAAAGTGGTATTTATAAGCAGACAAAGTGGCAAACAAGAGTCAGTCGATAGGCGACAACTGTCTGAGTCAGTGGTAGTGGGAAAGTTAGTAGAGGTAGTTGAAAATCCACGACCTAGGAAGTATCTGCAAATGATGGCATTTTTTCCTTGGAAATCGTGGCGCAAAAAGGTATCATCATGGTGTAGAACATCATCAACGATTAGACATCCAGCCAAAATTTAGGAAAGTCAAAACGCCAAGTTTCTCGGTCGAAATGTCTCTCAGTCAAAATTGGCTTTTAAAGGGGAAATTTGTTAGCCAACAAATTTCGACTATGCTGAAGAAGAAAAACTGAAGCAAGAGGGATGGAAATCATAAGGCGAAGGTTAGAGGAATGAATGTAGTCGAAGTGGTTCGACAATCAAGAAGGTCATATGTCAGGTCGAAAGAAGGTCGACGCAGGTGAGCTTGTCGAAGTCGACACCAAGCAAGTAAGGGTTGATATAATTAATTGAGTAGAACATGGAGAAGTTGCAAAAGAAGTGGATTTACAGGCTCAGATGTGTGGCGCATTATGAATGGCCAATAACCATATAGAAGTTATTTTTATTACTATTTAAGTATATTTAATATCCAGTTTTAGGGGTGGCATTTGTAACATTACAAAAGGAAAACACTCAAAGTATCAAGCGTCTAAGAGAAAAGAGTTCATTCCTGCAAAAATGTATAATTGCTTCCACATTTGTCTTCAAGCAATTTAACTTAACAAGTCATTTTATTTGCTTTGTTATTTACATTTTTATCTTGTTTTTGTCTGTTTATTTTTGGCACATGTTTACAAGCATTTTTCACCGATTGTTTATTAACCCAGACATTTCACCAAAACATACCATATACTCGACACATTAGTCTATAACTTTGTAGTCGGTCCTGCAAGTAAACCTAATATGAAGGCTAGAGATTGTTTGCGCGAAAATCACGTGCGAACATCTGCATGAAACCCTCACACAAGCCAATCAGAATGCGAACGACAAAATTATATATCTTGGATGTTATGTTGTGAATGACAAAATTGGAAACATTAGGATTGAAAAAAGTGAAACTTAAAGAATCGTGAAAATAATCTCTGATAGATTGCAAGAGCAGAAAAAAGTATTAGTTTATGGATGGTGTTTCTTACATAATCTCTTCTTGTAAAATGATAAATTAGTTTCCTTATCTAACATTTGCAAATTTTATATTAGAAATAAATGCATGTAAAGGCATTGAGAATATATTGTGTACATATGAGTATGCAACAAAATTCATCATTTGATCTTCATCAAGATCTAGAAGAATGATGTCGAAGAAGCATCATAATTCTTTAACAAATTTGTACTTGTAGATTGAAACAAAAATAATTAATGTAAAGTTATATATATATATATATATATATATATATATATATATATATATATATATATATTCAAGATCCATTGACACCAGATGCAAGTTTAAAAGACTTACAATAAATCTCAATCGTTAATAGTTCTCAATCAAACGGTCATATAAATAACCTATTTTTTAGAAAAAATAATGAATCATATATTTTATTTATTTATTTTATTTCATTTAATATGATTCTTTGATTAGTCATTTTAATGATTGAGATTTGGTGTAAATCTTTTAGACTTACACCAGATGTCAATGAATCCTTATATATATAAAAAGAAAAGTAACGTGTCAATAAATCTTTTAGACTTACACCAGATGTCAATAAATCTTTTAGACTTACAACAAATCTTTTAGACTTACACCATATTTGATCTTTATGATTTTTTGATAACTAAGGAGTAAAGTAACGTGTTTTCAAGAAAATAAAAATACTGTTGCTAAAGATCAAACCCATGATCAATTAAATTTTTTCTTCGGTTGGTAGATCAATAGAAAGAAAAAGTGAAACACTTTCCATAACACATTTCTTTTACTCGCACAATAAATTGAGATAAAAACTCTTTTCTAACATATGGCAAATCACTTCTTTGTGGTAATGTATACACAGTTATTATAAAATGATATTGCAAAATATATAAAAAAGACTAACATGATATAGTTTATTTAAATATTTGACAAAGGTTAAAAAAATCCAAAACAATAACTACTACTACAACACTAGTATACTCCATATATAAAGTTTTCCTCACTAAAGAAGGATGTAAAAAGCAAAAACATTTCAAATTCTCGCAAGTGCTTAATCACAATTATTTCCCTAAAATTCAAAATTCTAATATTCTAGTCATTTCATGTTCATCAGACGGAGAAGCCATGTTTACAACGAAAATGGACAACAACACTTTAAAATCGCGCCCTTACGCAATCATCGTTTGCCGGAACCCTCCCCGGATAGCTCGTGCTAATCCTTTACATGGAATTACACCATTTTTCAACGAAGAAATTTTATCTTAGTAAATATCACAAAATCCAACAACGACAGAGGATGAGAATTTGAAAAATCCACTAACATCAGAGAACGAGAATTTGATAAATCCATCTACATCGGAGAACGAGAATATGATATGTTAAACATGTTGCCATCCATTCAATCTCTTGTTATTAATATCGGCCTTTACAATATCTACCTCAAGTCCAAGAACATACTTGTCATTGTTGGGCACTTGCCAAACTTAGTCATTCACCCTCTTATCCAAAAACATTTTCCTCTACTATCTACCACAATTGACATACTCCCGACATCCATGATATATTTAAATTTATTTGGCCCATCCTTTAGTTATGTATACATTCTTGGTAGTATCAAATTATTATCTATTTGAATTAGTTTTCAACCTCAATCTATAAGATAATGGAAATCGTGTCCTTCTCATTGATCTGAATAGAATATATATACATCAATGTGTAACATTTGGTCAACTATCTAATTATGATACAACATAATTATAGGAAACTAATTATGACTAATTATAACAAAATATTCTATTCTATCACACCTTCACATTCGAAGCGGGAGGTTCACGGACGCTTAGATTGGTCTGAAAATCATCAAAGAGAATGTGAGGAAGTCCTTTGGTGAAGATGTATGTGATTTGATGTCTTGAGGGAACACGAAAGACGCGAGCCTGACCACGAGCTACCTTTTCCCGAACAAAATGAATGTTCATCTCAATATGCTTAGTGAGCTGATGCTGCACAGGATTACCAGATAGATAGATGGCACTAACATTGTCACAATACACCAAAGTAGCTTGAGGAATAGGAAAATGAAGTTCCAAGAGAAAATTATGAATCCAACACGATTCGGAGACAACATTGGCAACCCCCATATATTCGGATTTAGCACTGGAATGGGAGAGAGTTGTCTGCCTTTTGGAAGACCAAGAAATAAGGTTGTCACCTAGAAAAACACAATAACCAAATGTAGAACGTCTGGTGTCAGGACATCCACCCCAATCAGCGTTAGTGTAGGAGATAAGCTTTGTAATGGGATATGGAGATAATTGTAGTCTAAAATGTAAGGTGCCCTGAACATATCGCAAAATGCGCTTAAGAGCAAGCATGTGTTTCGTGCAAGGGGCATGCATATGAAGACAAACTTGTTGAACAACATATGATATATTAGGTCGAGTGAAGGTGGGATATTGTAGGGGCCTTGCAAGACTCCGATACAAGGAGGGTTCCTCATAAGAAGTGCTGGAGGAGGTGCTGAGTTTCTGCTTGGTGTCAACAGGAGTGGTTGATGGTTTATAGGACGCCATGCCAACACGTTTAATGATCGCTGATGCATAAGCACTTTGACTGAGAAATATGCCATCAGGATGACGAGATACTACAATACCCAAAAAGTAACTCAGAGGGCCCAAATCCTTCATTGCAAACTCAGATGCTAAGAGTGACATATTTGATTGGCGGAGGACCTGAGTGGAGGTGATGAGGATGATGTCGTCTATATATAGCATAATGTAAGCCATGTCTAAACCTTGTCGATATATGAAGAGAGAGTGGTCTGATGTGCTATGGAGAAAGCCAATAGCAGCGACATAGTCGACAAAACGTTGGTACCATGCCCTAGGCGCTTGCTTGAGACCATACAATGACTTCTTCAACCGACATACATAATTTGGATGATGGAGGTCGCGGAAACCCAATGGCTGATACATGTAAATAGTCTCATGAAGATCACCATGTAAAAAGGCATTCTGGATATCCAGTTGATGAATGGGCCAGGATTTGGAGAGAGCAATGGTAAGCATTGTTCGAATGGTAGCGGGTTTCACCACGGGGCTAAAAGTCTCATTGCAATTCACACCTGCAACCTGTGACCTGCCATCACCTACAAGACGAGCCTTATAACGTTCAAAGGAGTCATCCGAATTTTTCTTATGCCTAAAAATCCACATACATCGAATAAGATTAGCATCACAAGGACGAGGAACTAAATCCCACGTCTTATTTCGAATAAGAGCATCAAATTCAGATTATATTGCGGATTTCCAATTCGGGTCTGATAAGGCTAGTTTGGGGTTTTTAGGTATAGGAGAGATGGTGTGGTCAGAGTGAGAGATTGATAAGTTAAATATCGCACGAGGTTTGACAATGCCTTTCATGCTTAGGGTGGTGATGGTTCGTGTAGGTGGAGGTGGATGTAGTTGAATTGATGGTGGTGATGGCGAGTTTATTGTAATGGGTGTGTTGATCGAAGAGGTATGAGATGATGATTGTTGGTTTATTGAGGGTAGTGGTTGGTCAATTGGAATTATGGGTGTTGGTTGGTTATGTGCAACAGGTGGTGAAATTTGATTTTTCCACTGATGTATAAGGTATGGGTGAAGGTCATCATCTAGGAATTGATAAGAGTGAGGTGAAGGGGAGTGTATCTTGGTGAAGGGAAATTGAGTTTCATCAAAGATAACATGCCTCAAAATTATTAATTTTCTATTAGAAAAATCAAAACACTTATAACCTCTATGATTCGGCGGATAATCCAAGAAGACACGCAGAGTAGAGCGGGGTTGTAACTTATGAATGGTAGATGACGGGAATAATGGATAACATAGACAACCAAAGACTCTGAGATGTGTGTAGGTGGGATCACGATGATACATGAGTTGTGTTGGTGACTGATTATGAAGTGTTTTACAAGGAATAATATTTAACAGGTAAGTTGCCATGTGGAGAGCATGATGCCAAAACAAGGGGGGAACAGAAGAATGAGCTAGCATAGTGCGTATCATATTATCAATGGTTCTTATTTTACACTCTGCTTTCCCATTTTGCGAGGATGTGTGGGGACAAGAGAAACGAAAAATTAGATCATGATCAGTGCAATATTTTTGAAAAAACTCATTATTATATTCACCGTCATTGTCACATTGAAATGTTTTGACTTTTTGCAAAAATTGAGTTTGAATGAGTTGAGTAAGTGATTTGAACGTTTCAAACACATGAGATTTTCTGCTAATAGGAAAAGTCCATAAGAAGTTTGTAAAATCATCTAAGAATAAGACATAATATTTATGACCAGCAGAACTTAAAATTGGAGACGTCCATAAATCACTATGTAAAATGTCAAAAGGCATCAAAGTCGTAGTTTGAGAATAAGAAAATGGCAATTTAACTTGTTTGCCTAAAACACAATAGTCACAAACCGCAGAAGAATTAAAAGGTTCACAACATACGAACTTATTTTTGCAAAGGGAATTCAAAACAGACACGCCAGGATGACCAAGACGATTATGCCAAAGACTGGATGTGAGACCGGCAAAATTGGGAGGAGTGGTAACTGGATAAAGATCTCCACGACTGTCACATCTGAGAAGGGTGATCCCTGTCTGAAAATCAGAGACAGTAAAACCAAAAGGATAAAAGGAAACAGAAACATTATTGTCAGTGGTGAGTCGTCTCATAGAAATTAAATTTTTAATAATTTTCGGGGCATACAGGACATGGTTAAGGTGAAATGGTTGGTGAGATATGGTTATTTGTGTGTGTCCAGTGCCGTGAATTGGAATTCCATGGCCACTGCCTATACTAACTTTATGATTTGAATTACTTACTGGAAAATAAGACGGGAGATTACCTTGTGATGCGGCTGTGTGGGATGTTGCGCGCCATGTCCATGTACCACTGATTGTCAGGAGTGTGGAGTGACATGGTGTACATTGTGGTCTCAATGTTCTGTCGGTATCTGATATGAGGTAGAGGTTGCAAACACCTGAGGACGTTGTCCTAGAATGCCTGACTGCTTAGAAGGATCGGCAGGGCGTGTCCACTGAGAGGTGGAATACGGACACGATGGCATAATACATGGTGTTGGAGTCCAACCCCATGGTTTCCAAGTTGGGTATTATTGTTGTTGTTGCCAAGGAGGAGCAGACCAAGGTGAGGGAGCGTCGGGAGCTCCAGACTGAGGTGCACTATGGTTACCACGTCCCTCTCCGTGACCCTGGTTTCCACGGGAGCGAGAACGGTTGCGGGGGCGGCGGTTGCCACGCTGAGAGGTGTCTTCAGTAGGTTTCGACTGAGTGGTGTGCATAGCAGCATGAGAGCATGTATTTTCCATCTTAGCCATACCGACTTCTTCCAAAGTGAGCATAGAACGAGCCTGATAGAATGTCGGAAGAGGGTTGCTCTGGCGAATCAAAGAAGCAACACTGCAGTAAGCTTTTGGGAGACCAGAGATCAGCTGAAGGACCAGACGATGATTGTTGACAGGGGAGCCGACATTTCTCAACTGATCAGAAAGCATCTTAAGACGCTGACAGTAAGCTGAGACATTGGGAAAATCCTCCATACGAGTGTTAGAAAACTCTTGCTCAAGAGTGACAGCTCGAGCATTTTGGTTGTCCTGAAAAATATCTTCCAAGCGATTTCATGCTTCCATTGCAGTGGAGTTGGGTTCTAGAATAGTGGTCAGCAAATCGGTAGAAATAGTGGAATAAATCCACTGAAGAACAGTGACATCAAGAGTGGACCATTGTTCATGGTTGGTGCCGGTAATGGCTGGTGACTCTTTTCAGATAGATGGAACGATGTGATGCAGGACTCGATGTGAGCGAGCATGGACGCGGAAAATCTCGGCCCAGGTACCATATTGATCTTTTTCCATCTCATGAATAATAGGAATGTGGTTCCTAATATTGGATACGGCTAGAGCGGGATGAAACTCCGATTTGGAACCTCGAAACGTGGTGTTCTTGGGTTGACCGGAATCACCAGTATCGGCGGATTTGTGGGTATCAGTGGATTTGTGGGTATCGACATCACTATGTTCTGAATGGTCTGATTCACACATGGCTGCAGGTGCGACGGTGGCGGCGTGAACAGAGGTGGAAGGCGAGAGATTAGGGTGTTCTCGTGTTCGACGGTGGCGATACAAAGTACGGTAGTCCTGTTGCGGCGACAGACTTCAAGGAGGGAGAAGAAGCATGCAGCGGCAGACTGTAATGAGGGAGAAGAAGAAACACGTTTCTGCGTTTGCTTTTTTTTTAAAGAGATGGATCAGTTAGGATTGATATCATATAAGATAATGGAAATCGTGTCCTTCTCATTGATCTGAATAGAATATATATACATCAATGTGTAACATTTGGTCAACTATCTAATTATGATACAACATAATTATATGAAACTAATTATAACAAAATATTCTATTCTATCACAATCACTTTTAATTTCTTTTAATCTCCAAAACAAAATCTCACACTTTTTCAATTTTCAAGTCTTTGGCTAAAATTCCACATCTAAAAATATTTTGAAACATTTTTCATTTTCATCGTTGCTCAACCGTTCACATTAACGACATCTTAAATGTTCCATTGGCTTAACACATATTCTATTATGCGTTGACTGATAGAATGTCTTAACACGAAATTTAAAATTTTTAAAATGGAATTATAATAACAAATCTCGAATCTTGGATGGGATACTCCTTTTACGAATCTCTAATTGATATAAACCATATAGTGCATGTGATGCCTAAATTTCATCGCAGATTTTGGTGAGGGGCATCACATCATGTTGTCTTAAAATTTATTTAACTTTGACTGCTCAAAATGAGTGACTTGTAAACCTTTCTTTAATCAACTTGACTTTGTCTTTTTTCTTCATTCTTTCTTTTCTTTCTATCATGGTCCTTCAGGAAAAACATCTCATAAGAACTTACATTTATTCTCTAAAATGTTCGTCAACATCATTCTTTGTAGTGAAGTTCATTCTATATAATTGATGATATATGAGTTGAGAATATAGTCGTTGGAGTCTTATAGAACATATTGTAATTTACACAATTTATCGTTTGCAATTATTTATTTTTTGGTACCATTACAAATTTTGTCGCACTTCCAAGCTAATGAGAGAAATCTTCTCTTTACTTTATTTATATATCAAAGGAACTCATTCATAGGATATAAATAATCTTATTCCCCTAAAATTTATTTAGTTTGTAAAACCCTAATAAGAAATGTCGAACGATAATACCAACTTTATGTTCATCGCCCCTTTCAAAATTCTTGAATAACGATGAAGATCATGGCTTAAACGATATTTCACATATATTTCCAAGTTTATAGCACACTGGAGTATTGGTGAAAGTGTTTCACTATAATTTCAAGGGTTTGTTGGAATTAATCAATAACAATTAATCACATATACATGTTCTACCTATTATGTCATATACTTTAGTGTGGAATATAATAGATAATACGAATATGTATATAATTAGAGGATTTACGATATGTTAGTATATGAGAGAAGAAATTGCAAAAATACCTCGATCTATTGAGAGAAAAATTACGGTAATTTTGAAAGTTAGAAGACAAACAACGAACACCTGATGGCTTGTATGGTTCTTCTTCAACCGGTATTCCTAATACCTTGAATATTCTTCAGATGGGGAAAAGAGATAAATTGCTTGTGCACGGTATATTGGGGATCATAGCCTATATATAGGATAATGATCAATTAGAGTTCTCATTATTCTGAAATGGATCATCCTGACACCCACTCATATTTGAGCTCATATCCAATTAATTAATTATTAAATATAAATTTAAAAAACCTTTTAAATTTATTTGACCACTTAATCAATTAAGGCTCTTAATTTAATAAATAGGTAATATAATTAAAATATATATGCTCACATAATAATTATTAGAATATAATAATTAAATATTATTTATCTTTAGATTTTAACTTTACAATCTGGTTCATCTCATACATCAATAATGGGATCACCACGGTTGTTCTCAGTGAAATAACATTAGAATTATTGATATAATACATATTTTATTAAAAAAATGATATAAAATTTATATACAATGGTAATTTTTTAAATAAAAATTCTAATTTTAATGTTAATCATTAATACCCAATTTTAAAAAAATCTAGTGTCTAATGTAAGTTACTTTTATTACAAATAAATGATTTAAGGTAAGATACCTACTTTTAAGAAAAATAAGTATAAAATAATAAAATGATTATATATTAATATATATATATATATATATATATATAATATATATATATATATATATATATATATTATATATATATATATATATTATATATATATATATATATATATATATATATATATATATATATATATATATATATATATATATATATATATATATATATATATATATATATAAATTCATATCTGCTTTTAGAAATATTAAATATGATACCAAAATTTAATTTCATACCTAATTTGATTTGAAAAAATTATATACACAATAAATAAATAATTAAAATTATATACATAATAAATAAATAATTAAAATTGCCGCTAAAATTTAGAAAAGTTTGCTTGTAAAACTTACGCTGGTAGAATATATTATGATTTCACAACAATTGCATCTTCCCTCTCAATTCTCCTCTCAATCAATCAAACTTGAAAAATTATCTCAAAAAATGTTTAGAATAAAAAACTTTCTCTAAATCAATTTTGAATAATCACAAACGCAACCCCTTTCTTTTAGATTTCAATTGAATTAAAATCGGTGTTCCCTTCCGCTTGTCACACGCCGTCGTGTTAAGATCCTTGTGGTATGTCCTTTGACTTATGATTATTTTTCTTAAACCCTCACTCTAATTTAGTTAATTTTATTTAATTTGTGTTCTTTGAAAATAAAATTTTATATCACTTTGATTCAAAGTTATAACTCTATTATTTTATATTGAATATGTTATTTGATACTTGATTTTTAGGTATTGTTTGTTCTGACTAGTTCTTAAGCAAGGATAACATATTTTGATTTTCATTATAACGTGTTTTACTAATTTGAAATCTATATGTCATGGATTGTGATAATTATTTTATTTTAATTTGTTTTTACAATGAAGCTTCATTTTGTTCGTCACATATCTAATGAAGTATCAAAGAAATAAATTGTCAATTTGAACGAACACGCGAGGTATGGAGTTTTAAACATGGTTATGCAAAATATTCAGGTTTAGACCTCCTTTTTGAATTGACATATGATATTTAATAATTTCTTTTCTTTATTGGGTCAAATATAATTTTTTCAATTATTTCATATTTGTAGCAAAAAATTGTATAGATAAAAAGTTTACGAAATCCCTTGTCCGGTTCATGTTGAGCTTTTAAAAATGGTTATGCAAAAAGTTTATAAAAATTGTATAGAAATAAGTTTCATAAATTTGTTTAACATATTATTATTTAAAAAATTGAAGTTATTAATAAAAAATAAAATAAAAATTAACATCCAAAATTATTTATTAAATTAAAATTATCAATTCGTACTAAAAAATTTATCATTATCAATTTGTTTAATATTTATTTAATAATAAAATCAACCAATTTCATCTTTATTTAAAAATTGTTGCTCTAAAATAAAATTTAATCAAGTTATACAATAACCTTAATTATTATACAATAACTTTAATTGTTATATAATTAATGGGAAGATAATATTATTATGTCAATACTATTTAAAATTCTTATTAATGGGAAATAATACAATTCTTATTAATAAGATATCATTTAGATTTCCTTTGTTATCTTTAATTTTTACTAATAAATTATTGTTTTTATTTTTACTTATATCTATACTCGTTAATTTCTACACTTTTAACTTATTTATTAGGCGGAAAAATTATTTAAATTTTTTAAGTATATTTTTATATTTATTTTTAATAAATTTATCTAAAATATTATTTTTATGGTTTAATTAAAACTTAAACTCTTTTATTTATTTATTTTTTTAGTTTCAAATTTCATATACAAAAATTTGAGTTGATATGATTCTTAATAACATAAATTTTTATATAATAAATAAAAATTCATAAATAATTCAATTAAACAAATAAAAATAATTTAAATTAAAATTGTTAGGTTAGATAAATAATATCTAATTGTCTTTTTCAATAATTAATTATTTTTTCATATTTATGTTATATATAATTGTGGACTCTACCTCCAAAGAAAAATATAGGAGTCTGAAACATTGGACTTACACACTATTTAATATACCAATAATTAATTTCATATTTTAATTAGCCACATATATTTAATCTTAATTATTGTCTCATTGAAAAAATAATTAAATAGAAACCAAAAATAATAATGATAATAATAAGAATTAAATCCTATTAAATTTTCTTATTGTCTACAACAAATATTATAGAAAATAATAGGTATTAAAAATGCAAACATGTTGATAAAAATGTTTGATGGCAATGTAGTGGTGTGTGACATTTCTATATTGATAAAATTATATATATATATATATATATATATATATATATATATATATATATTTATTTATTTATTTATTTTCTTTATTGATAAATTTATATTTATATTTATTTCAACAATTTACATATCTGCATCGCTGGTGTATCTCCAATTTCTCTAGCGAAAAATGTGGTTTCTTTGATCCTTTTAGGATATTTAATAACAAATTTGGTGGCCATAGTGATGAAGCTATGGAAGCATTCATACAAAATAAGATGTATAATCATCTTAAAAAATGTTTTTTAGGACAACGTTTGTGTCAATGGAACAAATGTTCATCATGAATGGGAGATGAAAAACAGTTAGGTATGCATCAAGAAGAAAAAGAAGTTAGTTACATTCAAGAGGAAGAAGAAAAAGAAAATACTGTTTCATTGATTAATCAATAATGATTACAACATGGTTTATATATACAAGAAAGTGCTATGTAGTGTAAGCTAAGGTGGGTGCTCTGTACAATATAATGTGTTATTTCTAATATCCCCCTCAAGGTGGACTTTAGATACTACAAAGACCAAGCTTGGATAAAAGAGAAGTAAAGGTTGGAGAGTGTAAAGGCTTAGTGAACACATCTTCTAATTATTCTTTAGTAGAGATAGGCATCAAGTGAATGAGTTTGGACACAATCTTTTCTCGAATGACATGACAGTCCAACTCAATGTGCTTACTCCTTTCATGAAATGTAGGATTGTGAGCAAGATACACTGCTGATTTGCTGTCACAGTAAACAGAAGCAGCTTGAGGAAACTCAATGAGGAAATCACGAAAAAGAAATTGAAGCCATTGCAGTTCACAAGATAAGGAGGCTAAAGCTCTGTATTCGACTTCAGTGGAAGAACGAGAAACAATGTTTTGTTTCTTAGATTTCCAGCAAATGAGTGAGGATCCAAAGATAACACAAAAACCTGTAATAGATTTTCGAGTTTCTGGGCATCTGGCCCAATCTGAATCTGCAAAACCATATAGTTTGAGAGAACTAGCAGCAGAAAAGAAAATTCCCTTAGCAGGTGCAGACTTGAGATATCTTAGGATTCTAGTGGCAGCCTGGTAATGAGGGGCAAGAGGCTTTGCAACATACTGACTCAAATGCTGTACAACATAAGATATATCAGGCCTGCTATTAGTAAGGTAAATTAGTCGACCAATAAGTCTCCTGTAAGAGGATGGATCAGCAAGAGGTTGACCAGTTGAAGTAGACAACTTCAGATTGGGGTCAAATGGTATAGAGGATGGTTTGGCTGCCAAATAACCTGTGTCTTCAAGCAGATGGAGGGTATATTTCCTTTGGTTCATGAAAATACCTTTAGTTGACCTAGCAATCTCAAAGCCCAAAAAATATCTCAGCTTGCCTAAATCTTTAATGCTAAACTGTTGATCCAAAAGATGCTTAACCGAATTAATTTCATAACTGTTTATAAATTATTAATTAGATTGTCAAATTGTTTGCATGTTATATTTTTATTTATATGTGCTTCTGACATTACTATTTGTAAAATCACAGTAATCACTGGCAATTATTTGTAATTTGTCCAGATAATAATAATGTTGATTGGTTTTGTTCGCTTGGAAATCAACCATGCAAGTTTTTTAAGGACACACTTCTAAGGTAAAATGTCTTTTTCAAAATTTATTTGAGATTTCTCTATTGTTTAGCTTTATATGTTTACTAAATATAATTAGATTTTTATTAAATATTTTTTTTAATTAGGGCTATGAATGGTTATAACATTCTAAGAGGTTATATTATGAATAAAAAACCTAATTTTATATCTATCAAGGTAAGTTAATTGTCTTAAATTTATTGATATTTTATATGAAATCACATATGTAGATATATGTAGATATTTTATATTTCAATGTTTAATATATAAATCACATCACTCATGTTTTAACATGTTCTCATTTAATTTATTTTATTATTTGTATTTGTAGATATATGATGATCCATCATCATATGACAATGATGTTATTGATAATATTCGACGACGCTGAACTCAATTCTTTTTGCAAATAGTTGAAGAACAACATCAACTTGAAGAGAAAGAAACAGGGAATTCTATAAAAGATAGTGTTTTATAAGAATTAATATTGAATTATTAATTAAAATTGTTCTTAAATATAATTTTGTTTTTGAATTTTGATTTACACTCTTTGGTATAATTTATTAAATTTAAACTGAAATTTGTGAGTTTAGTTTTGATCAGTTGAAACAATAATAAAAACTTTGCATATGTAATATGTGACCTCAACTTGTTTATGATTAAACAGTTATGTTATGCATTTTTTTTCATCATTTTAGAGAATAATATTTGTTGACGGTTCATTTAAAATCAAATCACATTTGATGTCATTTATAACACCAACTTTTATAAAGAACATGTGTGATACATACACTATATAAACATTATAATAAAAGTTTATACACCTAATTTAAGAAGAAAAACAGGTGTGAAATGTTAGTTTCTGA
Organism: Lathyrus oleraceus; assembly: GCF_024323335.1. NCBI lineage: Eukaryota > Viridiplantae > Streptophyta > Magnoliopsida > Fabales > Fabaceae > Lathyrus > Lathyrus oleraceus. Next base: position 32,677,431 of record NC_066583.1, on the reverse strand, counting down.
CCAAATAACTCCGTTAAATTTTTAACACCCAATTTTGAAGAAAATTGATATGATATATATGTTCTACATCTTTTTTTATGTAAAAACAGATGTCATAAGTTGGTTTCTAATCAAACTACTTTCCATTAAACTTTAACATCAGTTTCTGGAAAAAGTAGATACGATTTATAAGTGTTTACACCTCTTTGAAGAGAAAAAAGGTGTCAAATTTTAGTTTTAACACCAATATGTAACACTTATAACACCAGTTTATCACCGATGTTAAATCGATTTACCATACATTTTTTAAAATCGGTGTCAAAATCATACTTACAATACCGGTAGCAACAACACCGAAAAAATTAGGTATTAAATCTCTAAAAAATTAATGTTAAATCTATTATTTACACTATCGGTGACACCCCAACGACCACCATATCAATGTACTTGATAATATAGATCAATATGGGTGAGTGACATGAAAATTTCATGTAATGTGATCTCTGAACCATATTTATTTTTAACTGGTCCAACTGAATTCTTTATTAAGATCAAACTGAAGTTTGCAAATTCAATATTTGCACAAACCATACATAAATGGTTATAACAATAATAACCTCATAAACTTTATTTCTATAGATAATCTTAACATAAAATTTGTACCGATATCAAAACAATATTATAAAACATAAAGAAGGAGTGACTCCCACTAATCTAGGACATCCTTAATGACAACAATCATATGAAAGACCTTATATGTCAAGCCTTTGATTTTTAAGTCAGCTAGCAGAAAATTTATATATATATATATTCTATCATTCAACAACAACAACTTATAAGGCAATGAAATTTATAAAACAGTTGTTGAAACATTATCTGACTGACTTATGTCATAATATAGCCCGAGTTGTCTTTAAAAACCTTTTAATATATGCAACCAAGTGACATAAATACTTATAGTCATTTCTTGAGTTAGGATATCCATTATATATAAACATCCAAAAGGATCAGAGTCGAACATTCTAATGTTCTCCAAATTATTCGATCTCTAATATGTGAGCACAAGTTCTTCTGTTCTCTATAACAATCCTTATGGTTACCCCATTTCAACAATTTAAATTTTGAATTTTCGTATCTGCCAAATGATCTCATTATATATACGCTTACTCCAGATGCATATACATAAGATTCCCCAAAACCGAAAAAGTATAAAAAAACTTAATTTTCTAAATTTCCAGATTCTTTTATTTTGGACAATGATAGAGACTCAATAGTCTTCTTTGATAATTGAGACATACCCTAATTTATTGTCATTCATGTCAGTTTTATTTTCAACTTTATATATATATATATATATATATATATAACTCTTTTGTGATAATCGAATGATACATTGAAAATAATCTCTAAGTATCTAAATACCTAATATAAAAGAGATGTGCTCAAGATCTTTCATCGCTAAACTTTTGTTAGAGATTTATCGGTTTCACATAAACAATCATATATCATTACTGACTAAATAAAATAAAATCGACTCATTAAACTAGAAGAACCATAATATCCATATGAGGGTTCAAATTTGCTATATAAATATCAACTATGTGAATTGAGTTGGAACCAATTCTTTCCCACTCAATTTTGTTCTTTAACCATATCTCTTCCCCAAACTCAATATTCTCAAGATACATTACAATATTTATCTCAAAATATTCTTTAACTTGGGACTAAAGTTTATATTTCTCAAACTTTTCAACAATTCTAGATTGTCACAAGTCATGACTAAATTAACTATAATAATATTTAAATTTAAAAGAAAAATTGAATCTGTTATTTAAAAATAAAAGAAGAAGTTATTATATTAAAACAAAACTTTATTCCCAAATTTGTCTCATTTAAATTGATGTATCTTTCAACACCATTGAACATTTATCAGTTCAAATCCTATTTTATTATTATTCTTTATTTGTCCTTATCCTTTGAGGTATTTACCTAATGAACACTATTTTATTTTCTCTTACTTCAATCTTTTCTTTATTGCACACTTTATGAAGTTATTCTATTAAATAATAATTTCTAACTTTAATATTTATAAACTTAATTGTGCAAAGAGAATACCATACGCTAAATTTCCGACAAAGTCACCTGATTGACGAAACTATAGCGCTTTAGCAGGATTAAATAGTTTCATAATGCACTTCTAATATTTTCTTTGCTTAATAATCATAATGAAAAGTCATCACTCTAATGAGAGTTTGTCTCGTTATTGTTTTTGAAATGCCTTAGATTAAACAAAAAAAAATTGAAAAAAATTGTGTCATTTTAAATAATACCAAAAATTAGGAAATGTCATACTTTATGATATTAAATTTTTAGGCAATAAAATCAATTGCTAGTAGTATTTATTCTCAATGATCAAACACTGACAATTAATACTTATAAACAATAAATTTGTAACATGTTTGCATTATATATGTAAGTGCAATCAAATAAACACTTGAAAGATTTACACTCATACAACATCATTATAAATATGTGAATAAATTATTATATAGACATTCATCTTTACTTATAAACTAAAGAACTCAAACAAGATACCAAATACATATTGGAAGTCCTTATAATTCAAATGCTTGATAGAAGCTTTAAAAAGCACTGTAGTGAAAACAACTTATTGGATAAGTTGTTTTGGAAATAAGCTGTTTTTGCAATTCTGTTTTTTTCTGTTATTCTTGGGCCTGTTTGTGGTTCCAATTTGTACCCTATAAATAGACATTGTATGTCATAATTGAAAGGTTAATGCCATATGATTCAATTCTCTCAATCTTTCTCTATTTCTCTATCTCTCTCTATTCACATTATCATCTTCATCTTTCCCAAACACATTGTTTTTCACCACTCCATTTCTGGTTTTTTCCAACATTTGGCATTAAGAGCCTGGTTCTGATCCAATTCCGCTGCAATCATGTCCGTTTCAAACGATAAAATACCTACCAATCTTCCAATCCTTGACTCGAAAAACTACGACAAATGGGCGAAGCAAATGAAGGTTTTGTTCGGCTATCAAGACGTTCTTGAGGTGATCAAAGATGGTGTTACGTCTCTCGTCGAAGGAGCTACGGATGCTCAAAAGGCTACGTTCAAAGAAGAGAAGAAGAAGGATTACAAAGTGATGTTCTTGATTCATTCTTGTGTCGATGGTGACAACTTTGAAAAAGTAGGCGATTGCGATTCCGCAAAGCAAGCGTGGGAGATTCTTGAGAAGGCTTATGCAGGGGCTGCCAAAGCCAAAGTGGTGAGGTCACAAACTCACAAGCGACAGTTCGAGTTAATGCAAATGGAGGACAAGGAGTCGATAAACGATTATGTGACGCGTATTACGCGTGTGGTGAATCAAATCAAGTCGTGCGGGGAAACTACGGTAGAGCAGAATGTTGTGTCGAAGATCTTGCGTTCTTTAACGCCAAGATTCGACAACATTGTCGTTGCGCTTGAAGAATCGAAGGATTTATCGTCGTTGTCGAAGGAGGAGCTTTAAAGCTCACTAGAAGCTCATGAACAACGAATGGATGAGAGGGGAAACGATAAAGCAAAGTCGGAAATAGCATTGCAAGCGCGACTTCATGAGAAGAGTAAACGATCGGAGAGGAAAGGGCATCCGAGAGGGAAGTCCAATTTCCAGAATTTTGGTGGTAGAGATTCACAAAATTCAAAGGGGCAAAAAGGTGAGGGAAGCTCCAAGGAGGGTGATCAAGGAACCCACAAGCCATTCGACAAAAGTAACGTGAAGTGTTACAATTGTCAAAAGCTTGGGAATTTCGCAAAGTATTGCCACGCGAAACGAAGAGAAAATCGCGCGGATGAGGCGAAGTTTGCTAGGGAAGAAGCGAATGATGATAATACGCTTCTTGTGATGATTACGGAAGAGAATTATGGCATGAGATAAGGGCTGGACAACAGTGGCAGCAGTGCAGACAATTCTGCAGAAACGCGTTCGGAGAAAAACGCAATGGTAACGGTTCGAGATGGAATTCAAAGTAGCGATGAGCGGTACTTGGATTCTGGTTGTTCGACTCATATGACGGGAAGAAAGGATTGGTTTGTCAAGATCAATCAAGCCACGAAGAACAAAGTGAGATTTGCCGATGATACGACGTTATCCGCCGATGGCGTTGGAGATGTCTTGATCGTGAAGAAAGATGGTGGTCGTTCATTGATCAAGGATGTGCTGTACATTCCAGGAATCAAATGTAATCTCTTGAGCATTGGCCAACTACTCGAGAAAGATTACATTATTCGCATGGAAAACAAGGTATTGCGTGTTTTGGACCGAAAGGGAGTTTTGGTACTTAAAGTACCGATGGCTGCCAATCGAACTTTCAAGATAGCATTGAAAGTAATGGAGCATCGATGTTTAGCTACAGCGGCAAGTCGTGAGGAGTGGTTATGGCATTACCGTCTTGGTCATCTCAATTTTCGAGACCTCGACGCGTTGCATAGACATGGTATGGTGACCGGGCTGCCAAGAATCGTGGTTCCAGCTGAGTTGTGTGTTGAATGTGTTCAAGGGAAGCAACACAAGAGTGTTTTCAGCAAGGATACAGGTCATAGGACCAAGCATCTTCTTGAGGTGGTGTATTCGGACGTGTGTGGGCCGATGCAAGTCAATTCGTATGGAGGTAACCAATACTTTGTCACGTTTATTGATGATTTCAGTAGGAAGCTGTGGATTTATCTAAGGATGAGGTGTTTGATATGTTCAAATGATTTAAATCCATGGTTGAGCGACAAAGTAGTCACAAACTCAAAATTCTCAAAACCGATGGAGGAGGAGAATTTACTTCGAGGGAATTTGGGAGTTATTATGACGATGAGGGTATTGTGCGTGAGGTTGTACCACCCTATACGCCTCAGCAAAATGGTGTTGCCGAGAGAAAAAATCGGACGATTATGAACATGGTGCGTAGCATGTTGAAAGCGAAAAATCTTCCGAAAGAGTTGTGGGGAGAAGTTGTTTCTACTGCTGCCTATTTGATAAACAGGTGTCCTACAAAGAAGCTGGACAAGGTTACTCCAGAAGAGGTATGGTGTGGACACAAGCCAAGTTTGAGTCACTTGCGTGTTTTCAATTCGGTAGCGTTTCGACATATTCCGGGTCAGATTCGAAAGAAATTAGATGACAAAGGTGAAATGATGTTGTTGGTTGGTTATCATCCTACCGGAGGCTACAAGCTGGTTGATATGAGTAACAAGAAGATTGTGATAAGTCGAGATGTGATCGTGGACGAGTTTCGGAAGTTTGACAGCAGAAAATCTGCCATATCAGTTCAGGAAATCGATTTGCCTCAAGATGAAATCGATTTCATGCAGGAAAATCAGCATTCTGGAGCTGCTGGAACTGGTTCTAGTGAGGTTGAAATCGATTTGCCTCAAGGTGAAATCAATTTCATGCAGGAAGATTTGAATTCTCAGCCTGCTGAAGGTACTGTACAACAACCTTTTGTAACCGAAACAGGTGAATCAAGTAGACGACCAACAAGGCAAAGAGGATTGCCTCAAAGACTCAGTGATTGTGAATTATTCCGAGATAGCGAGATCAACAATGAGGGTGATCTTATTCACTTCGCTCTAATGGCCGAATCCGAACCGGTGAATACGGAGGAGGCATTAAGCGATCCAAAGTGGATGTGTGCGATGAAAGAAGAACTGAATTCGATTGAGAAGAACAGTACTTGGATGTTGGTTGATTTACCGAAAGGTAAAAAGGCGATAGGTGTGAAGTGGGTCTACAAAGTGAAAGCGAATCCGAAAGGCGAGATAATCAAGCATAAAGCTCGATTAGTAGCGAAGGGATTTTTGCAAAAGGAAGGGATAGACTTCGATGAAGTGTTTGCTCCAGTTGCAAGGCATGAAACCATTCGGTTAGTTGTTGCGATGGCAAATAACAACAGCTGGCCGTTGTATCAAATGAACGTCAAATCTGCGTTTTTGAATGGTCCACTTGATGAGGAGGTATATGTGAGACAACCACCTGGTTTTGTGATCAAAAATCAAGAGGCAAAGGTCTATAAGTTGAGGAAGACACTCTATGGTTTGAAACAAGCTCCAAGAGCTTGGAACAAACGCATAGATGGATTTCTTAGCGATGTTGGTTTCAAGAAATGCGTATCCGAACATGGAGTTTATGTGAAACTGGATGCAAGTGAGGGAGTAATCATTCTTTGTCTTTATGTGGACAATTTATTGATTACCGGCAACTGTGAAAAGAACATTTCAAAGTTCAAAGGAGAGCTTATGAAGGAATTTGAAATGAGTGATCTTGGTATCATGAAATACTTCTTAGGCATAGAGTTCCAAAGGACAAAATTGGGACTGCTCATGCACCAAAGAAGGTATGCCATGGAAATTCTGAAGAGGTGTGATATGGAGCATTGCAATGCTGCCACAACACCAGCCGAGACACAATTACAGCTGTCCAAGAATGAAGAAGAACAAGATGTGGATCCTACTCAATACCGGAGATTGATAGGATCATTGTGTTACTTGTGCAATACGCTGCCAGATTTGGCGTTTAGTGCCGGTATTGCGAGTAAATTCATGGAGAGGCCGAAGGTATCACACTTGGCAGCAGTTAAGAGGATCCTTAGATATGTGAAAGGTACTCTTGGTTGTGGAATTTTGTTTTCGGCAAGCGACATGGGCAGAAGTTATGAGTTACTCGGATACACCGATTCCAATTGGTGCGGAGATAAGGATGATCGAAAGTCTACGGCGGGGTATCTCTTTATGTTCGGTAAGTCACCAATCTCTTGGTGTTCGAAAAAGGAACCAGTTGTAGCCCTCTCTTCTTGCAAGGCCGAGTATATAGCAGCGTCGATGTGTGCATGCCAAGCTGTGTGGCTGGTGAATCTATGTAAGGAGTTGGACAGCAGTAGAAATGGGGCTGTTTTGCTACTTGTGGGCAACATTTTAGTGATAAACCTTGCTAAGAATCCCATAGCACATGGGAGGAGCAAGCATATTGAAATGCGATTCCACTATTTGAGAGAATTAGTGAGCTCCGGACAGTTGCGTTTAGGATACTGCAGAAGCGAAGAACAAGTCGCGGACTTGTTAACGAAAGGCGTGACAAGTGATGTGTTCAAGAGACTTGTGAAGAAGTTAAGCATGATGAGTGTGGAACATTTGAATTAAGGTGGTGTATTGGAAGTCCTTAATAATTCAAATGCTTGATAGAAGCTTTAAAAAGCACTGCAGTGAAAACAACTTATTGGATAAGTTGTTTTGGAAATAAGCTGTTTTTGCAATTCTGTTTTTTTCTGTTATTCTTGGGCCTGTTTGGGGTTCCAATTTGTACCCTATAAATAGACATTGTATGTCATAGTTGAAAGGTTAATGCCATATGATTCAATTCTCTCAATCTTTCTCTATTTCTCTATCTCTCTCTATTCACATTATCATCTTCATCTTTCCCAAACACACTGTTTTTCACCACTCCATTTCTGGTTTTTTCCAACAATACACCATTAATTCATAATCTTTGATTGCAAAAATTAAATGTAAACGGTACTCTTACGCAATTATCAAACATTAGTAATAAGTTTGGTCAGATAATAGATGTTTTTGACATCAATCATTACACACATGGATAAAATTAATAATGAGTACATATTTACCATCACATATATGTAATTGTTCGACCAAACAATGTCTTCCTTTTGACCGACAATAACAGTTCGCATGAACAATTACACATTATATCTTTTATAATTTCAATTGAATCAAATTTACACAATAGATGTTATTTTTACAACATGTTGCTTCAATCAACTCAATCAAAGTTACTAGATATTTTAATAAATTCAATGAAAATAGTCTTAAATTTACAAGACACTACCAACAAATGTAGGTCGTATTCATTTAGGATGTTATTTAATAATAATAACAATATTTCTTGAAAGTCCTTAGTGTGAGAATAAATTCATAACAAAACATAAATTTTATGAATTTAGATAAATTGTATGATTAAAAAAAATATTATTGTATAAAACTTAATAATAATAAACTCAAATAACATAATCATGTTAAATGTATAACTTAAAGTCAGATAAATATTAAATATTTATATATTCAAAATAGAGATTAATTGAAATACACTGTCAGTGTAAAACGATTTTACACCATCAGTTAATTATAGACGTCGGATATTAAAAGAAGTATGACTTTTATTTTAAAAATCTATAAAGTAATACAAACGGGTGATGGTGATGAATCGACGGTGTAAAACTTTTTACACTGACAGTGTATAGTAATTAATCTCTTCAAAATAAGTGTCAAATAAATTCACATATACACAAAATAATTCTTTAAATAAATCATTTTAGAATCAACAAAAACAATTCTAAAATCCAAAGTATCCAAAATTTAAAGAATCAAATATTTAATTTTACCTTATAATTTTGACCGATATTCAAAAAATTTCAAAAAATTTCCATAGGAAAATAAATTTGTATTTGTCTTATCTCTCAAAGTCTAAATTCATATGCAAATTTTATGTGAATCAAATTGAAAGATAAATAATAATTAAAAATTAAATAAAATAATTTAATAATAAAACATTTTTTTAAAAAATTCAAAACCAATAATCAAATAAAAAAATAAGATTTTAATTCAATATTTATCTTTCCCAAATAATTGACATAAATACATATTTCTAAATATATACTCTCTATATTCTCAATCATCAATCATAACCATATATGTGACCCAAATATATTTAGCATAATATATATTAAATAACATATCTCTCAAAGAAAATAAAAAATTTCACAAACACTTTTCTTAAAAAAAACATAAAGATATTATGCTGGAAATCATCAGTTCCATAGTAGTTATGTCTATAACTAAGACATAATACATGGCAGTAGCTGAAGCGGTTAAGGAAGCATTGTGACTTACAGGATTAGTGAAAGAGTTGAATGTTGAGCAAGGCGGAGTTCAATTTCAGTGTGATAGTCAGAGTGCTACCTATTTGAAGAACAATCACATGTATCATGTTATGACCAAGAATATTGAATTGAGGTTCCACAAGATCAGGGAGTTGTTGGCGTCCAGACAAATATTACTTCAGAAGGTTCACACTTCAGAGAATGCAACTGATATGTTGATCAAGTCAGTCACCAGTGACAAGTTCACACATTATTTGGACTTGTTACATGTTTTTCAGTGTTAAGTAGGAGGTGTACCGTTTCAATTTTTAGAATGAATCATTATGCAGGAAGTCTTCATAGGGGTTTGATATTCGTCAATGTCGAGATTGTTGAATATGATCCATATTAGTGAGATAATTATGGGTTGTTGAGATAAGTATGAGTTGTTAAGAGTGTAACTCATTGTTGAGATAACTATGGGTTGTTGAGATAAATATGAGTTGTTAAGAGTGTAACTCATTGTTAAGATAATTATGGGTTGTTGAGATAATTATATGATGTTGAGAGTATAACTCATATTGTTAGATAATTATGGATAGAGATAATGGTTTGTTGAGGGAAACTAAGGCTTAGCGTTTTAAATAAAATAAAACATAATATTATATATATATATGGCTTGTAACACTGTAATCCAATGCAATTCACAAGATACAAATAAAGGGATTTATAACCACTATATAGTTGCAAACATAGGTAATTTGGCCAAACTGCATGAACAATTTTTTTTGTGTATTTCTCTCTACTCTGATCTATATTTGCCTTACTGTGTGATAAAGAACAAAGATAATCAAAATATTTATTGTAGCTTTCTTTTTATTTTAATATGATATATTAGTTTTTTTAATTATTGATTTCTAAATATAATTTTTTAATATATAAATATAAATAAATCAATCACTAATAATTGAACTCTGGATCAACACGTTATATCTATTTAATTCAACTGACAAAAATTAGTTAAACTATTTCACCCATATAATATATTAGTTCAATTTAAAATTTTAATTTTTTTTATATATTTTAAATATATTCAGTCATTCTTATTTTATAATATTAATATTTCATTTCAAATTTTAGATCAAACTAATTATTTTTATCCCTTTTATTATATATTAATTTAAATTAATTTATTAATTATAATTTAAATATACAAAAAGCTATTCAAATTAACTCACAATTAATTATATTAGACAAAATTTTCTCACGTAGTTCATCAAATCCAACAATTTTTTCTTTGAAAATTATAACAATTTTAATGAGTTAGTTGATAGGTTCAAAAATATCAAATTCTTATTGGATTTATCTATAATATTAAATTCGTCTAAAATAAAGACGCGTAATAAATAACAATGATAAAATAAATAGAAAGAGAGAGAAATCTACATTACAGAAGAAAAAAAAGTAAAAGACAAAAAAAAAAGCGTTTATTGAGTTCAATTGAAACCATTGAGCTTTAAAAATGCACTTAACATCTATATAAATGACACCTTGATCTTGAACTTATTTATTTTTTCATCCCTTGGACCATAGTTTTGATTTAACATTTTAATGAATATAGTTTTTTACTCTTAAAAATAAACAAGTGATGTTGAAGGTTTGAGCTCTCACGTCAGCAATCATATAATCATTTCAAATATCATTTTTTTTCTTTCCAAAAACAGATTAAAACTTCACCCCAAACGCAAGTATCTATTGACATCCTCATATCTTTATGGTGGTTTTAGTTTGGTCGGTTTCGTGACTTGTGGCATCGCTGTCAAGCACTTGAACTCATGTCATTCGTCCAAGTCTTGAAATATACCAAAGATTGTTGAAGATAGTGATCACATTGCTAAAAGTTATTGAAAATAATGGATGAAATAAAATTAGACAAGTTGAGGGAACAATACTATATATATACATTGCTTTCTACCTTACACCATATTAAATTAAAATTATGTTTTTCAATTAAAAATATCTGATGAATTACTCAACCTGTCTAGCCACAAATAAAAAATAATGCATTTTAAACAAGAATTATATAAATATTGGTAGTAGTAAAAAATGAATTCAAGGTACAAAAGCTAGAATACTGACTATTTGGTTCATTAAACATTTTGTTAATGATGAAAAAGAGGGCATATGTGATAATTAAGTAGGGTGGAGTCGGGTTTTACTTTTTTTTATAATTAAATTTGATTTTTTTTTCTTCCCTTTGATTTTTTTATAGAGACGAAAAGTTGAATCTCAAATTTAAATTTAAAATTTTCTAAAATTTAAAATTTGTTTGGAGCTCTAAAAACATCAACATCCATTAGAAATAATAAAGTAAAAATAATCTCGAAAAAAATTCAAACATGCTTTAAAAATATTTTAAATGATAAAGTATAAATTAAAATATGAAAATATTATTCATACTACCAATATTCTAAATCATCACAACCAAATTATTATAAATAAATAATTAAGAACAAATTGATTTAAACAGAATGGGTTCGAGAATGAATTCGAGATAAATAGTAGTGTCTCTGTTATCCGACATATTCTTGTCTTTTGTAATCAGAAAAAATTCATGTCAAAGTGGATTTTTCCCATCAAACTTACAGCAGGTTTATGTGAGTATCTGCAGGTACGACGCTACTACAAAAAAAAATCAATTTTAGTAACAATGTATTACTACAACCACTTAACCAAACAAAATAATATATGTTTATTAGGTGTCTTTCATATTTTTTAGTATAACCACTGTTCATTTTAACAACCGGTGTGATATGTGAAGCAATGACACGCTTCGAATCCCCGCATCTACAATTTTATATTTTTTTCGTTAAAAAATATGTGTTCCCCTTAATTTCTATTTTTAAATAAAAATTAAATATTTTTCACCACGATCCATAATAAGAGTCATAGTTAAATATTATGACATTTCACCACGGTTTTTTTTTATCAACCGTGGTGAAATATATTACCTATAAAAGCTAACTAATATTAGTTCAGAACAGATTGCGCTCAAAGAAAACCCTAACTTCTCTCGCCTTATCTCAATCTCTCAAAACTCCAACATAACTTCTCAAACTATTATGAATCAAGGAAAGGTTTCATGAATCTTTGCAAGACGAGACAAGTAGTTCATTTCTCAGTCTCCGTTTCCACGAATCTTTTTAATGAAATGTACGTTTGTGAAATATTTTATGAATTGATATTATTGTTGTTCAAAATACTTGTCTTGTTTTTATTGTTTTTCTTATTCAAAATATAGGTGAAACATAAGGTTTATTATTTTCTTGTTGTTAATATTAGATTGCAGTTTTTAAATTGTTGTTTTTGTTGAGATTAGTAAAGGGTTTAAGTTATTGTTGAGTTATATTGTTGTTTTGTTAAGGTAATTTATTGTTTATGTTAAGGTAAATTATTGTTTTTTTTATATAAATGTTTATTGTTTGTGTTATCATAGATGTTTTTTATTAGGTTTGTTTAAGTTATTGTTGAGTTATGTTGTTGTTTTGTTAATGTACTTTGGTGTTTATGTTAAGGTAAGTTGTTGTTGTTTTTCATAAATGTTGTTGTTTGTGTTATTGTAAATGTTTTTTATTAGGTTTGTTGATGTTTTTGTTGAGGTATGTTGTTGTTTTGTTAAGGTAAATTGTTGCTTATGTATGTTAAGGTAAGTTGTTGTTTTTGTTGATAAATATTGTTGTTTGTGTTATCGTAGATATTTTTTATCGGGTATGTTGATATTTTTATGGAAGAATGTTGTTGTTATGTTAAGGTAAGGTGTTGTTTATGTTAAAGTAACTTGTTTTTTTCTTGATAAATGTTGCTATTTGTATTGTTTTAAACGTTTTGTTAAAGTATGTTAATGTTTTTGTTGATAGATGTCGTTGTTTATGTTATTGTTAATGTTATTCCTTGTACATTGCAACTTTCACTTCTTTCAGCCAACATGTTATAGAAGATGAGTTTATTATATCGTGTGTGGTTTGAGTGTTTTATCACATAACCTTTCAAATTTAATTATAAAATAATAATATGAGATATTAAGTTATGTTGGAAAACAACTTACACTTATCAATATTTTACGAGCTTTTGTAACTCATTATTTGTATCTTGCTATTTAACGGTTAGAACTTGGTTTAATGCTTCTAGTAGTTATGTTATCACTTTCTTCACTACTAGTTTTGTCTGCAAAGTAATTAATACTTTACAAAATAAAATAGCAGTGAAGGAAGTGTTAGTAGAAGAATTAGAAGCACTGAAATAAATTCTAACCGTTAAAGAGCAAAATGTAGATAATGGGTTATATAAATCTTGTACAACATTGATTAGTATAACTTCTTCTTCTAATATAACTTAACTTGTCATATTATTGATTCTTAATCATATTGAAAGATCATATGTTTAGTGAGCAGTTAGTGAAATAAGCATTTCATATAAGTTATAATAAACTCAAGTATGCATATAACCACATTTGGAATCTATAACTGTGGTGATATGTTGTACGCTACGTCTTTCATTACGGTTGGAAGGAACAACCGTGGTGAAATGGTTTAGAAATATTCCAAAATGTTGGTTGGATATCGAACCCCTAACCTCAACCTTTTACTATGATTATTTTCTACAACTATAGTGATATATTACGCTACCGTATTTTTACTACGGTTACCAACTCGTGATGGTAAGGAGGACACATACTACCACACTCTATGTTACCATAGTTCATCACTCATGATGATATCCCTTTATCAACCATGGTAAAAGATCATTTTTGTAGTAGTGTGAGTTCTATTGCCATGCCTAAGAAGAGGTTAAATAACCATCAACATTTATCTTGAAACACACAAAAGGTGGAGACCAAACGTGTCAATAATTTGATTATTAATAATTTTCATGTGAAGATTAAAGCTACTAAAATTTTGATCGATAAAAGACACTTGATTATTACTCTAACAAGAGAGGACTCTATTAGATATATGATCATTTAAAAATACAAGAAACCTTTTAGCCTTCCAAAATTCATGAATAGTTATTGTCAAAGAAACTCTTTCATATAGTCATATTGTTACTTGTAACGATATCAACATACATAGTTCAATCTAAATATATTACAAATTGTCCACTAAATATTGAACAAGTAACTTCAAATACAAGAGATAGGGTGATGGGTGGAGGGGGGGGGGGGGGGGTCAATTGTGGTATTCAAAAATCATAATTTATTTAAAATTAATTATTTAAAACAATAATTTGTGTTAGTAGAATTAAAAACTAGAGATAAAAGCAGTGGGAATTGGAAGGAAGAAAATATAAAGAAAAGTAAATAACTGAAAGTAAAGAGAGATGGTTTAGAAAGGTTGCACCAGGATTTGTAGAGGTCTAGTCGATCTCTTGGCCAACTCCTCTCTCCAAAAAAATCTTTTGGGGAGTTCCACTAAAATGATATGTTTGAGATTTTAATAGGTTAGATCCAAGAACTTTCTTACAAGTGACTGAGAGATTTTAACATGTCGATCTCTCATGCCAAAATGGAGCTTTTAACAAGCTAAGCTCACGAAGCAAGATTGAGATTTTAACCGGTTGATATCGAAAACCAAACAAAGGTTTTGCCAGGGTAACCTCAAGAACCAAACAAGAGAAATACTTCAAAAGAATCACATTCTTGATAAAATAGCTAACACTAATACAACTAAAACCTCACAAGTGTATTTCACTCACAAAGGCACTAAGATAATTTTTAGTGTGTAGTGTGTGTGTGTGTGTGTGTATATAATATATATATATATATATATATTATATATATATATATATATATATATATATATATATATAGAGAGAGAGAGAGAGAGAGAGAGAGAGAAGAATGATTGGAAAAATGAAATCTTGAGTGTATAAAAGTAGGGGTGACAAATGGACATGTTCGTCCAGTTTAGACCTGCCCCGTGAAAGCACACAAAATACAGGATGAGGTGAGGAGGACATAATTAATAGTGCGGGCCTAATATAGTGGCTCTCCCTAAAAAATGAGAGTGTGGCGAGGCTGGCCCATGAGCACTCCATCTCTAAAGCCTAAAACTTGAAAAAAATATGTTAATGTTTGTGTCAAAAAAATCTCGCAAATGAGGCGGGGTGGGGCGGGCATATTAGAGAAACCTTAGTCTGCCTCGCGAAAAAAGTGCGGACAAAATAATGATGTTCTTCTGGTACCTTGCATTACACACAACTTGTTATTACTTTCCAATTTCTCAAAAGACAACAAAGTTCTATTTGAGTTTTGTACTAACAAGTGCTTTATCAAATCTCAGGTTTCTAAAGTCACCTTACTTGAAGGCTTTCTTAATTCATGTGGATTGTATTGTTTCTCACACTTGGTAATGGAGCCGTCAATATATCACTATCCACTTGTTTCAAACTCAACTTCTTTATGTAACTCTTTTAATTCCATTTCATGTTCTATTATATCTGATGTAAATAAGCATAATTCTAGTCTCTTATGGAATTATAGACTAGGTCATGCAAACTTTCAAGCTATTCAAATGGCTCTTAAACATTGTAATGTGTCAATTTTCAATAAAAATATTTCCTTGATTTGCAAGTCATGCTGCATAGAAAAGTCTCATAAAGTTCATGCTCTTTTATCTTCCACTATTTACCATGCTCCATTTGATGTTGTTCACACTAACCTTTGAGGATCTACCCCATAACGAATATAATATTGTTGTAATTCGATGGAAACTCAAACAGTTCCCATTGCTATTTTACTTTTTCCTATCTCAACAATTTCCTCTTATAGGAATTACATCCTTATGTATAGTCACCTATTTACAGGTCGACTTTTCATTGAATAAAAGAATATTCATCAAAGCTCTCTTTATTAGTTTGTTTTTCTAATTGTTTGTGAATGTTAACTAACTTTGATAAACACCACATTAAAACTTTGGAAAGAATAAAAATGTTTTAATTTTGAAATGTCTAAAGGGATATCAATAGTTTCCAGTGATGCGCTCAATGCACAAGACATGAAATAATTCATATGTCATCATGGCCTAATCAGTAGAGAAGTTGTGGTTCTCTCATGAACAAACATGCAGCTTGCCAACAACGGGTCAAACTTGGGGCACCAAGAGAATCCATACCTACCTTGCAATCAATGCATTATCAAGGTCCAAAGTGTCGAGAAGTCAAGACCTTTCAACTAACCAAAGTATAGTCTTCATTGGAAACTAAAAAAGACCAAAGTCTAATCTTCATTGACACCTTCACAACCAATATCTAATCATCATTTGCACCTTTGAAACCTGGTTGTTATCAGTAACCCAAAATTCAGTTCTCATCTAAAGAACACAATCCAGGCATCATTGGTACAAAAAACTATAATTTTTATTGGCACGCCAAACACGAATTAAAGTTGGTATTCCAAAACCTAGCTTTGCTTGACCATTTCAATAAAAGAAAACCAAGCCTTGCGAAAGTTCAATCATTCATTGGCACACCTACATGCATTGATCATAACATTTAATGCATCCTTTCATGCATAACATATCCACCAATGTGGAACATTACTCCATACAATTAGGACATGCATACATAGCATGGATCGGGATCCGAGACCTTTCAAAAAACACAGGTCAATCCCTAGTTAGGCCAGTGGTATTTCTTTGAGTGAGTTTTTACCCTGTAAGTCTTCTCATTGGATATCCCTAGTGAGTCTGCTGAAATTTGCTCCCCAAGCAGGGGTCTCTCCAAAAAGTCTCCTTTAGAGATTTTTCTCATGTAAAGTGTTTCCCCCAATAAATCTTCTCCCTATGGAGTCTTTTCTTGAATCTTTCCTCAAGCGACAGTTGTCTTATGCGATACCACTCACCCCTAGTAGAGTTATTGATTTTCTCTATTGATTGTTTGAGTGTTTTCTCTGTTAATTCTCAGAGACCATCAATTTTTATTCTACAAAAGAATTTATCTATTAATTTCTCTAAGGATCTCCCCATTGTTGTTTGTGGAGAGTTTTCTGTGTTAATCCTTACATGACCTCTACTTGTAATTTGCATTGTTTGTTGAAAGTTTTCTCTATTAATTTTCAGAGAATCTTTCGTTTTTTGTTGAGTGTCTTCTTTGTTAATTCTTAGAGAGTCTCAATTGTCTTCTGTGAAAGTTTTCTCTGTTAATTCTCAGAGCATCTCCCAGTTGTCATTGTTTGTTGAGAGTTTTATCTATTAATTCTTAAATAATATCCCATTGTTGTCATTGCTTGTTGAGAGTTTTCTCTATTAATTCTCAGAGAATCTCCCATTGTTATTTACATTGTTTGTTGGGAGTTTTCTCTATTAATTCTCAAAGGATCTTCCAGTTTTTGTTATTTTGTTGAGAGTTTTCTCTATTAATTCTTAGAGAATCTTTCAACGTTTGTTGGTTGAAAGTTTTCTTTGTTAACTCTCATAGAATCTTTCGATGTTGTTAGTTGAAAGTTTTCTCTGTTAATTCTCAGAGAATATTTCGATGATTGTTAGTTGAAAGTTTTCTCTGTTAATTCTCACAAAATCTTTCGATGATTGTTAGTTGAAAATTTTTCTTTGTTAATTCTTAGAGAATTTTTTGATGTTGTTAGTTAAAAAATTTCTCTGTTAATTCTCAGAGAATCTTTCGATGTTGTTAGTTGAAAGTTTATTTTGGTAATTCTCAGAGAATCTTTCAATGTTGTTAGTTGAAATTTTTCTCTGTTAATTCTCATAGAATCTTTCGATGATTGTTAGTTGAAAGTTTTCTCTGTTAATTCTCAGAGTATCTTTCGATGTTGTTAGTTGAAAGTTTTCTCTTTTTATTCTCAGAGAATCTTTCGATGATTGTTAGTCAAAAGTTTTCTCTATTAATTCTTAGAGAATCTTTCGATGGTTGTTAGTTGAAAGTTTTCTCTGTTAATTCTCAGAAAATATTTTGATGTTATTAGGTGAAATTTTTCTCTGTTAATTCTCAGAGAATATTTCGACGATTGTTAGTTGAAAGTTTTCTCTACTAATTCTCAAAGAATTTTTGCTGTTGTTATTTGAATATTTTTTCTATTAATTCTCAGAGACTCTCTCGATGTTGTTAGTTAAATGTTTTCTCTATTAATTTTCAGAGAATATTTCAATGTTGTCAGTTGAAAGTTTTCTCTTTTTATTCTTAGAGAATATTTTGATGTTGTTGTCGCATCTCAAAAAATACGATTCCTCGCGATGGTCGCGGAAAAATTTACGTTCGAACAGAGTCGCCACCGAATTTTATTTATCCCAATGAAGGGATAGGAAAATATCGATAAAACCTTTAGGAAATGGAATAATGGTCGTCGCAACCATATTCGGGTTCGGGAGTGGATTACGTAAGGGGAAGGTATTAACACCCCTTACGTCCGTTGTACTCAACGGGAACCTTTTAGTTCTAATGTGCGTTTTGAGTGTTAATTTATGTTTGTCTGTTATCTTTGGGTTATAAAATTATTAAAAAATAGAAATGGATGAGAACCTCGAAAAGGGAAAGGGGAGGTTTTTTTATTAGTGTGCTCGCGAAGATACATCAATCTCCTGCCTACGTATCCTTATGGTATAATAAGGAAATCAGAGCATCCGTAGTTCGGGGAACTACGGTTGGTTGGCGTCTTTTACCGAACAGTTGTTTAGATCGTGTTCTAAAGGCTAAACGTTGGCTTGTCTACTCTCAGCGGAGGCTTAAGCACTAGTTTGTTGTGCGCATTAGAAAGGATTAAACAATATTCTTTCTTAAAAGAGTTTTGGTCACACGGGGGTGACAAGTTGGATTAATATGTTGGATGTTTTGATTAGTTGAGATGTTTTTTGGTTGGATGACGATTACTCGGATAATCGAGTAAGACAACTCGTATCCTAATAGTCGGGAAAGGGAATAGAAGACTCTAGACCGTTTTCTGTTTCATCTGAGTATTTATGAAAATAAGGTTGTATGAGATTGACGTATTTTAGTATGAACGGCAAATACTTGAATGACTGAGTAAAACAACTCATATCCAAGCATTTGAGAAGAGGAATTGAAAACTCAAGACCATCTCCCTTTTCGTACAGTTCATTATGAAAATGATTTGATTAAGTTGTATTTGCGGAAAAATGTCAATTGTTCAACTGACCGAGTAAGAGAACTCGTATTCGTCCAATTGAGGAGTGAAGTTGAAAACTCAAAGTCATCTCCCTTTTCATTTTTTATTATGAGAATGTTTTGATTTAATCGGGGTTTGGAAGTTTGTAGAGGAACGACAATTATTTGACTGACCAAGTAAGGGAACTTGTATTCAAATAATCGAGGAGAAAAATTAAAGACTCAAAGTCATCTCCCTTTTCGTTTTGTTATTATGAAATAGTTTGATTTATTTGTGCTTAGGTTGATGGAAATGACGACTATTTGACTAACCGAGTAAGAGAACTCGTATTCAAATAATCGAAGAGAGGAATTGAAAACTCTAAGCCACCCCCCTTTTCATTTCCAAATGAAATGTTGTTTGATCGTGATTGGATACGTTCTTTTAATTTTTAATGAAAATTCTCGACATCGGATCGAGGTTTTAATTTTGTATTTATGAATGAAATGAATTTTATTTTAGTGTATTGTTCTTCTACTCGATTAATTAATAACCGAATAGGTCTCATTGTAAGAAAACCAAAGAGTAAGCTATGTGAGGTTGATGGCGATGCTTTAAAAGCGATCGACTTACAAAGGTGTTTGAAAATGGGCTTGACTTGGAATCAAGAGCTGTGTGATTTTTAGTGGTTTGGAATTGATGAAATTGAAATG
This sequence comes from Lathyrus oleraceus, assembly GCF_024323335.1. NCBI lineage: Eukaryota > Viridiplantae > Streptophyta > Magnoliopsida > Fabales > Fabaceae > Lathyrus > Lathyrus oleraceus. Next base: position 32,657,701 of record NC_066583.1, on the reverse strand, counting down.
GTTTTGGAAATGATTATGAAACAATAGTGGAAAATGATGATGAAATAAGTCGGTCAATTTTTAATTAACAAAATTAATTGATTAAAGCTTGATTAAAATGATTAATTAAAGTTAACTAAGATTAATTATCAAAATTATTTAATTGAATCAAGTTAATTAAAATTAATTAATCGTAATTAACTAATTAAACAAAATTTAATTAATTAATTAATTATAATTAAAAGAGAAAGAAGTAGGTGACGATGTCGGTTTAAAAAGGTTGAATTGAATTGGTGGTAATGTGCTCAAACTGGTTTATGCGAGATAACAACGTTTAATGTTATTCGCAAAATCCAAACGCGGTGAAAAATATTCTATTAATTTATTGAGGTTTTGGCGATATACCAACATGAAATTGCTGGATCCGCGGTTTAAAATCCCGATTCAAAATTAAATTAAATAGTAGCAACACCAATCTTATTTACAAGATTGCTCTCAGCATGTCACAAATCTCACCAAAAGATAATCTACATAAGCAATTAGTAATTGAAAACCCAACAAAAATTAATTATGGTTTTTGGTGATCACTTTAGCCATAGTATTAGCATATGTTTTAAGATAAAATATTGACATGCATTTCTAGCCATTACTACTTAAACTTGTAAAATAAATGTAACCGGCAACGTTTTCTACTGTAACCAAGAAAACCTCTTTAAAATTCAATTCTTTATCTCAACCTCCTTACTACAATGTAACTTATAAAATAATATATAATACTGTAACTTATAAAATAATATGTTCTGCATTTCAAGCCACATCATGGCACACAGGATTAAATTGCAGTGTATATCACAATCCAAAGCCAAATGAAGTATGATCAAATACTAACAACAACCATGCACCAATATTCTCAAATGCAGAAAATCACAAGGTTCACATGCCAAATAAAAATCACAATGTTGACTCGTATAGATTAAAATTGACGATAACAGAGAAGGAAACCATCAACAACATCGCCGGATCTAAACGAAATCACACAAACTCATACACTAAAACAAACATCAACATAATATAATTATGATAAAAAATAGTTATTGCAATGTTATTGTATTGTTAATGTACATGACAGGTTTGCTGCTATACTTGTTTGGTGTACCTGTGTATAGGAAATCAAAAGTGCAGCACCAATACGGCGTAACCGACTCGTCGTTCCCGACTTGAAACTCGATTTGAACTTGGTAACAACTTGACTTGTTCGCTAGTGTGGAGAGCTTTACCGAGCTTATGATGCACTCTTGAACCGGTGTTGTCGGCAACCGTAAAAAGTTTGCAACTCACAGGGTTTGGATCCAAAACTACAACAAATAAAATGACCTGCAAAAATGGAATCCACAAGTGGAAACAAGTTGCAATAGACGATGAGTCTCAGAAACATTGGATCAATAATTGCCGAACGAGCATCAGTTGATATCCGACAAAACTCAACAGCTGCGTTAAAGCGAAATCGCTGCCGAGGTTGTCAAGTGGACTTGTGAAGGCAACGAGCGAGTTTACGGCGTGGCAGAAGTTGTCGTGGGAGGCGAGCAACAAAGATCCGACGAAGGTTGTTGCACCGGATGGATGATTATGGTCTTTTAGACGGTGGAGTTTGGTGAGAGGAGAGAGTTTGTGATGGTCGCCAAAGGAGGACGGTGGGAGTTTGGTTCACGGCGGATGAGGGTTCGCCGGTGGTGGATGATGAAGGAGGGGGTTTTTGTCGGCGATATTGTTTGAAGGTCGGCGACGGCAAAGGCACCATTGGGAGGAAGGAGGCGGTTTCGGATTTTTGACGGTGGTTTGAACAAGGTGGATGAAGGTTATGGTGGAAGGCGGTGTTGATAGACGGTGAAGGAGGAGGGAATGAAGGGTTTTTCTGTGAGGGAGAAAAGAGAGAAAAGAGAGAAATGTGAGTGATGAGTGTTTGTATGGGGATTCGTGAGGTACTGTGTACCAAATGAGTGTGTGAGAGAAACCTGTTCAGTGAGAGTCTTTTATTACTTTTTTTTTAATATTATTTTTTGTTACTGTTGGAAGAAGAAAGTTTTCTCTTATTTTCATTTTTTATAATTATTATTCAATTTATTTCTATCTTTTGATTGGATGAAAAAGAAAAAACATGGATTGCTTAACATGGACCATTGATTAATTCGAATTGATGGCCCGGATCGAATCAAAGAAGCACACACTATTTAAATAAATTAAAATGCCTATAATATTGTTTTTAGATTACTTAATCCATTTCAATCAAATAAAATTCACAATTTTTAAAATAATCATAATAAAATTAAAATGATACCATGGGAAATTCTATTTATTTAATCTGACTATTTTGACGAAAGAACAAAATTAAAACGACTAAAAATGAATAAAAGTCGGGCGAAAATTTACTCAAAAAATTAAATCGGATACATTAAAATGATCATTGCAAAATATAATTATTGAAAAAATACAGCGTTTCTTTAAATTCTGAAATAAGTTTGCACCGGTTAAAAGGCTCAGACGGGTCAAAGCGCAACTGAAACAGCTGCTGAAAAATACAACGAGCACACCAGGTTAAACTACATGAACCGTAGATTAATAATACTGGCGTCTGTAATTTTAAATTTGAAACTTTTTATCTGCTGATTTTGCATGTTCTTGAGAAATGATTTAACCAATTTGTCTGTATTTTCAATAAATTTATTCTGACTGATATTTCAGGTATTATTAATGATAAAATGCATGCTATGTTGTACATATGATGTAAACTGAAAATTAAGTCGAATTTATGAAAATTTAAAATGCCCGGACAAAATTAGGGTATGACAGTTGGTAGTTAAAAGTTTTCTCTTTTTATTCTTAGAGAATATTTTGATGTTGTTAGTTAAAAGTTTTCTCTTTTTATTCTTAGAGAATATTTTGATGATTGTTAGTTGAAAATTTTCTCTTTTTATTCTCAGAGAATCTTTCAATGATTGTTAGTTGAAATTTTTCTCTGTTAATTCTCAAAGAATCTTTCGATGATTGTGTTTACCTTGAAAATTGGTAAACAACCGTTGATCTTCCAAATTTCTAAATTTGGTTACTCGCAGGATCGATCAGATTGATCCTAGGACATATGCTAATTGTTTTTTAAAATGGGTTTTAGTAATCGTGAACACTTCGACATTACTCGTGGGACTAGTGATTAAAACTTTACAGTAAAAGGCTAATATGAATTAAAGGGAGAAATTGTAAAAGACTATGATGATGACCAAATGGCAAAAGTAAGTGTTTAAAGCAAAGAAATCTTAAGACTGTGAAATTGTTGGTGTAAGCCCTAGAGGCCAATACTTTTGGTACTTGTATCGAATTGTTTATTAATAATAAAAGGCTTTTTCTTTATTATGTTTGTTTAATAAAGTCCCTAGAATAGATAGTCCGTTTAATGTATCAAGTGTGACTTAATCATGAGATCACATTAAACATAAGGACACTATTCTTAAAGTATTCGTAGTCGAGCTTTATTGTGAAGTGGGATAACATTAAAGCATGAAGACTATTATATTTATAGACTGATGATCACATCTCATGGATCATGGATAAGGAGTTATCAAGTCTCAAACATAGGTATGAATATTAAGAGTAATATTTATATTGGATTGACCCGCTATGAGAATACTATATAGAATGTTATGCAAAGTGTCATAAGTTATTCAAATGGTTATAATGGTGTATACCACCCTTCGACCTGAAACCACTATGGACCCTAGATGTAGAGTCGAGCGCCTTATTGCTGATCAAATGTTGTCCGTAACTGGATGACCATAAAGGCAGTTGATGGGTACTCCACGAAGCATGCTAAGGGACATGAGTGACCTAGATGGAATTTGCCCATCCTGCGTAACAGGATAAATGTCTCTGGGCCCAATATTGAACTGGACAAGGATGACACGGTCTATGCCTTGGGTTCAATATAGACATAAGGGCAAAAGGGTAATTATACACATAATTATTATCACTGAAGGATTTGTCAGATCACATGACATTTTCGTGTCTTGGGTAGCAGTGATGTGTTGCTAGATTCCGCTCACTGTTTATTATGTTAAATACGTGATTTAATATAATTGCCAATGCCGCGAAAACCTATAGGGTCACACACAAAGGACAGATTGATGAGAGATATAGTAATTAAGGAATACCGTAATGTACGTGTCGCATCTCGAAAAATACGATTCCTCGCGATGGTCGCGGAAAAAATTATGTTCGAACAGAGTCGCCACCGAACTTTATTTATCCCAACAAAGGGATAGGAAAATACCGATAAAACCTTTAGGAAATAGAATAATGGTCGTCGCAACCATATTCGGGTTCGGGAGTGGATTACGTAAGGGGAAGGTGTTAGCACCCCTTACGTCCGTTGTACTCAACGGGAACCTTTTAGTTCTAAATTGTGTTTCGAGTGTTAATTTATGTTTGTTTGTTATCTTCAGGTTATTAAAAATAGAAATGGATGAGAACCTCAGAAAGGGAAAGGGGAGGTTTTTTATTAGTGTGCTCGCGAAGATACAACAATCTCCTGCCTACGTATCCTTATGGTGTAATAAGGAAATCAGAGCATTCGTAGTTCGGGGAAACTACGATTGGTTGGTGTTTTTTTAATGAACAACTATTTAGATCGCATCCTAAAGGCTAAACGTTGGCTTGTCTACTCTCGGCGGAGGCTTAAGCATTGGCTTGTTGTGCGCATTAGAAAGGATTAACAGTGTTCTTTCTGAAAAGAGTTTTGGTCACACGGGGGTGACAAGTTGAATTAACGTGTTGGGTGTTTTGATTGGTTGAGATGTTTTTGGTTGCACGGGGGCAAGGAAGGATAAACTTGGTAGGTTAAGATATTTTTGGTTGGATGACGATTACTCGGATAGTTGAGTAAGACAACTCGTATCCTAATAGTCGGGAAAGGGAATAGAAGACTCTAGACCACCTTCTTTTTCATCCTTAATTATAGAAAGAATTGGATAATAATTAAGGCGTTTTGAAAGGATGACGAACACTCGGATAATCGAGTAAGATAACTCGTATCCCAATAGTCGGAAAAGGGAATAGAAGACTCTAGACCACTTTCTTTTTCATCTGAGTGATTATGAAAATAGGTTTGTGTATGATTGATGTATTTTTAGAATGAACGACAAGTACTTGAATGACTGAGTAAAACAACTCATATCCAAGCATTTGAGAAGAGGAATTGAAAACTCAAGACCCTCTCCCTTTTCGTACAGTTTGTTATGCAAATGATTTGATTAAGTTGTATGTTTGCGGAAAAATGACAATTGTTCGACTGACCGAGTAAGAGAACTCGTATTCGACCAATTGAGGAGTGAAGCTGAAAACTCAAAGTCAACTCCCTTTTCATTTAGCTTGCTGTGAAAATAATTTAAATTAATCTTGGTTTGGAAGTTTGCAGAGAAACGACAATTATTTGACTAACCAAGTAAGAGAACTTGTATTCAAATAATCGAGGAGAAAATTGAAGACTCAAAGTTATCTCCCTTTTCGTTTTGTTATTATGAAATAATTTGATTTGTTTGTGTTTAGGTGGATGGAAGTGACGACTATTTGACTAACCAAGTAAGAAAACTCGTATTCAAATAATCGAGGAGAGGAGTTGAAAACTCAAAACCATCCCCTTTTCATTTCCAAATGAAATAGTATTTAATTGTGATTAGGTACTTTAATTTAATTTTAATAAAGAATACTCGATGTTTGATCGAGGTTTAAAATTTATGTTTACGAATGGATTGAATTTATTTAGTGAATAGTTCATCTACTCGATTAATTAAAATCGAATAGATTTCATTGTAAGAAAGCCCAAGAGTAAGCTATGTGAGGTTGATGGCGATGCTTAAAAGCGATCGACTTACAAGGGTATGGAAATGGTCTCGATGTTTAAATCGAGAATTGTATGATTTGTGCTTTTCTTGAAATTGGTTTGTGCTGGATGATGAATTGAAATTGAAATGAAATTATTTGAAATGATTTGTGAAATGTCATGAAATAGTTTTTTTTGAAATGTGAAGTTTGAGAGAGTAAGAGAAATTAATCAATTTCTTTTTAACAAAATTAATTTATTAAAATTTGTTTAAATTGATTAATTAAATTAATTAAAATTAATTATCAAAATTATTTAATTAAATCAAATAATTAAGTTAATTACAATTAATTAATAAAAATTGAACTAATTAAATATTTTAATCAATTAATGAAGCCAAAAGAGAAAGAAAATGGATACTAGTGTTGATTTGTTGAGAACTTGGCGGCATGAGGACATATATTTGTCGTAAGTAACAACCGCACATTTTTATTTTATCTTCAAAATTAATAGCAAGAATGTACAAAGTTAGTAAAGAAATGGGCCCTTCCTTTCACCATTCAAATGGCCCACAATCTGGATTCTTAACTTTTATCCAACAACACAAAAATTAATCAGTTTATCAAAAGTCCTAAAATAAGATCGACTTTCTCCAATTTTCATGTACTGAGATAATACCAATCAGAATGCAGCAGGCAAAATGTTCTCAATATCTCAACATTTACTTGCAATAATAACCAATATTCTATAACCTGTACATAGTAATAATAAACAAAACTTTCATAGGCATGAAAATGAATATCAAGTATTTACTCAAATTTCTACATGATAATCCCAGTTTGAAGCACAAAATAATATGACCACACTGAAAATCAAAGATCCAAATGGAAGAAAAAATCAATGTTAACATCAACATAAACCCAGAACTTTAAGACAAGAGCAGTCTTTATATAAAAACAATAAAACCAGAATTTTAAGACAGGAACATCCCAAGAGTATAACATTTATGATCTTATAACAGTATCCATGGCCACAACATGAAATAGCAACAGCATCCCGAGTCTAGGTTCGCAGAAAATTAAACATTTAACTAACGATCTCAACAACTCAATCATGGAATTCAAACGTCATTACCGTAAACATTGTCGAATTGGTGCCGCTGAAATCCACAACTTCGGTCCCAAATCGGATATCTCCACTTCGATTTTCTCTTCTTAGACTCTTTGATACTGAAATCGTGATTTCGTTCTGCAAAATAAAAAAACAATTTGTAACCAGTTTAAATATAAACAACAACCAGCCGCGATAACTCGCAACAGGTTGGTTGCGAGTCAATTGGTTGAAACAGAGAGATGCTTGGATAGGTTGGTAGAGATCGATTGAAGGGTAACGGCGGATTAATCCGTCGGTGAGGGTTTTGATGGTGGTGGTTGTTTCGGTGAGGAGTGATGGGGTTTGTTTAAGGGCGGTGGTTGTGTTGCGATGAAGATGATGAAGGCACGGCGGCGAAAGCGGCGGCGATTGAGAGAGACGGCGAGTTTTGAAGATGAAATGAACGGCGGAGTGAGCGGTTTGGGGGTTTAGTTGTTGAATGGGTGGCGGAGAGAAAGGTGAAGAGATTGAGATGGCGTGAATAGTGAATGAGAGGATGAGAGATTTTTCTTCTCTTTCCCTGGGTTTTGCAGAGAGAGACGAGAGATTTTTCTTCTTTTTTTTTTGGATTTTTGAGAGTGGTGAGAGAATTAGTAATGTGAGAGAGTGAATGAGTTGTGAGTGGGTCCTCTTTTTTAGAGGGAGTGGCGTGAGATTTTTTTTAGATTTGAGAGAGAGAGGTAGCTGAGTGATTGAGAGAGACATGTTGGTAGCTGAGTGATTGAGAGAGACGTGTTGGTAGCTGTTGGCATTGCTATTATTTATTTATTTGTTTTTTTTTTTTAAAAAAAGGATCCAATGCAAATATATACATATTTATTTTAATATATTCATTATTCTTTTAAGGAAATAGAATTAATAAAAGAAACTAATTAACATTTGATTTAAATAAATTTTAACTACTTTAATTAACTAACTAACCAAAACTATTGATCCATTAAAAAAATAGAAATCGAATGCAAATTTGATTCGGAAAATTAAACCGGTCACGCTAAAATTGTCAACACAAAACATATTTATTAAAAAAATACAGTCTTTTCCTCAAATTCTGAAATAATTTTGTATCGATAAAAAAGACTCAGGCGGTTCAAGCTATAACCGAAACAGTCACTGCTGACTTTGCCTGTCTTTGAGAAACGATTCGATTGATTGGTCTGTATTTTCAATAAATTCATTTTGACTGACATCTTAGGTATTATTCATGATGCAAATGTATGTCATGTTATGCATATGATTAAAAATGAAACTAATTCTACGAAAATTTAAATATGCCCGGACAAAATTGGGGTATGACAGCTGCCCCTATTTAATTAGCTTGAACTAGAAGGTAAGAATGACAACGGTCTTCATACATTCGCGGTGGAAGGTAATTAAATACGAAAATACCCAAATTTTGTCCTTTGAAATGCAATGGGGAAATGTAGAAAGAAAATGTAACGAGTTCTGGAATTTTGTAGGGTTTTTTTTTGTTGAGGTTATTGGGGAATATCATCATCAAAGATTTGATGGAAAGGTGACTGTCATCGTCAAAGGGTTGACGGAAAGGTAACTGTCATCATCAGAGGGCTGATGGAAAAGATCATCATCAGAGGGCTGATGGACAAGATCATCATCAGAGGGATGATGGAAAGGTAGTTGTCATCGTCAATGGGTTGACGGAAAGAAACTTCACTATAGAGTGGCATCACCAAAGGGTTGGTGGAAAAGATTGTATATGTAGTATCATCGTCAAAGGGTTGACGGAAAGAAACTTCACTATGGAGTGGCATCATCAAAGGGTTGATGGAAAATAATTCGTCATCGTCAAAGGGTTGACGGAAAGAAACTTCACTATGGAGTGGCATCACCAAAGGGTTGATGAAAGTAATTAAAAGAAGTCATCACCAAAGGGTTGGTGGAAAATAATTCGTCATCGTCAAAGGGTTGACGGAAAGAGACTTCACTATAGAGTGCCATCACCAAAGGGTTGGTGGAAAAGTATTATCATCATCAGAGGGTTGATGGAAAAGAGACTTCACTATGGAGTGGCATCACCAAAGGGTTGGTAGAAAAGTAACCTCACTATGGAGTGGCATCATCAAAGGATTGATGGAAAAGATCATCATCAGAGGGCTGATGGAAAGAAACTAAAGGATGTCATCACCAAAGGGTTGGTGGAAAAGAAACCTCACTATGGAGTGGCATCACTAAAGGATTGGTGGAAAGGATGATCATCATCAGAGGGCTGATGAAAAAAAGAAAGATCAGGTTATGTCCAACAAAGGGTTGATGGGAAAGAATTATGATGTTGTGTATGCATATGATGCATGTTAATGAAAATTTCTCATTTTTGTGTAGGAGATTTTTGATATGCAACTTCCTTATTTGGAAGGAAAGTCATGTGTGTTTATTGTATGCAATACATGTGGTAATGCAAGATGAATATTGGTTATTTCTGGATTGATCTCCCTTTTGAAGGTGAGACTTTCTGGGTACCAATGTTGATTGGATTTGAGTTTATGAAGACGCCAGCAAAGTGGACTTTTTATTGTGGCCAATATGGATTGGACTTTGGTTTTGGAGATGCCAATAGGGATTGGACTTTTATTTTTGGTAGCTGCCAATATGGATTGGACTTTGTTTTTTTTGTAACTGCTAATTTGGATTGGACTTTGGTTTGTGAAAGGTTTTGACTTCCCGACACCCGATATTTTGACTATGTAATGATTGGGTGATAGACATGGACTCTCTTGGTGCCCCAAGTTTGATCCTTTGCCGATAAACTGTGTGCTTGTTCTTGAGAGAACCTCAACTTCTTTGCCTGAAATGCCCCGATGGTTTATAAATAATTTTGTGAGCGTAGCGACGTAATCAATGCATGATGATTGTGATTTTGCTCTGCCCCAGTGTACAGGGATTAACCTTTTGAAAGGAAATCCGGGGAACGATTATACCCTGGCTTGAACCAATTTGCCCCAATGTATGAGTCTTTCTGTAATTTGCCCCTGATTGAGATTTCAAAAGGCTTGCCCCAGATTGACTGAGTATGTTGTAATAATTTGCCTCCTTGATCCACTGATGCTTGGAGATTTCTTTCAGTCTGATCAGTTCCTAATCATTGGATACCATGCCCCTAATTCATAGGGTTAGGAAGTAGTCTTGACTTGGGTCAGCATTGACGAATGATCAAGTTCTTCTCTGATTTCTTCTTTGGAAGTTCTTCGATGTCAAGTACTTACTTGCAGTTAAAATTGTTTATTCAATGGTAATTTTAATGCGACATTCATGCAGGTTTGAAAAATCATGTATTGAAGTGATAGTGATAGTGTGTGACGAATGAACCATTAGTTCAAACACATTGATGATTTAGCTAGTGTGTGAAAGATACGACGAGAATATGATGCCAATACAGGTGATTATCAAATATTTAGGAGTCGGTTTACGCACCCTTGTTGTAGTATGCTTTCAGAATAAACCCTACCTCAATTAGGTCTTTTGAGGGTTGTAACGTGGCATGGTTCACGGTTTTTCAACAAAAGGATATAAGGCTCAAATTTTGTTTTAACCCACCCCTTCTTCATGATGATCTCCAACCCTACGCTCAGTTAATTCAACATACACATTTGTCTTTTTGAATGTGTAAGGATGGTAATCCAAGGTCTCCTGAAATGGCAGTCACCTTATTTTGCTCTTCATAGATGTCGATGCCCCATTGATTCTTGATATGGTGGTCACTGAATCTTGTTTTGTTTCGTATAGGGTTTTCGTGACCTCTTTTGATTTTTGCTTTGATCCCTAACTTTTGCCTGGACCGCTTTTTTGAAGCTTTTTAGTCCACCGGGATTGCCCTAATTTTTGCCTAAGTCTCCTTTTTGGGTGTTCGACTTAGCGGGCTCTTCTTTTGACTCTTTTTTTTTTAAAATTGTGACTGCCAAGTCATTGGTCATTTGAAGAACAACCGACATAAAATTTGGATTTGTATGGTTTCTTCGACACTTCAAGATGTGTGCGAAGAATATCATGTGACTGATCCTTGTATGGGATATTTCACCTTGTAATTTGAATGTGTAGTCAAATCAACTGAAAACTACCCTGCCCCAGGTTAAATGTAAGGGTTTGTAAATCCGAGAGAAACTCCTACTTCTAGGCTCGAAGTGGTTGACTAGGGATTAACTCCTTATCTCTTCCAGTGTTTGGGGATTTGAAACAATGCCTGTACATCATCAGCAAGGTTTTATCCGAAAGCATACAATCAGCAATTATGGGTATTTGTTTTCGTCATTCTCCCTTCAATCTTTGCTAAAACAACAGTTTGATAAGTGAATGGGAGAAATATATTTTTTTATATCAATGGAAAAAATGAGTGGATACGAAAGGATTCGTTCAAAACATGCATAATCATTTCATTAATATTACCATTAAAGGAAATCAACAATACTTGAAAGCAGATAAGTACTTAACATGCAAAGAAAAATACAAATGAAATGCGAGGAATAGCCAAATGGTTGCCAGTGCAGAGGAATCTCTCTCGTGCCTGGTTCACTGCTGGGCTAGCCTTCTTCAGAGTAATGGTATCTCTCCTCACCGAGACTAGTACGATAATCATCTTCAGACCTATTCTCGGAAATTTCTTCCACCGTTTGGACTGATGGACCCGCATAGCTAGGTGAAGGAGTATTGTTGATGTGAAGGCCTCGAGGCGCAAATGAGAACATTTTGGAATCAAGCAGATTTTGTACCTTGCTTTTGAGCATCTTACAGTTTTCAGTTGAATGCCCTTGTGCCCCAGCATGGAAGTCACATCGAGAGTTGGCGTCAAAGCCTGGTGGATATGGAGGACTTACTTGTTTTAGCTCTTTTGGCATTATCAACCCTCTCTTGATCAAGTATGGAAGTACTTGACTGTATGGCATTGGAAGCGGATCGATATGTCTCTCTGGCTTCCTTGGCCTTTGCTGAGCATGTTGGCGCTGCTGATGTGGAATGTTATGTCGTTTGTATGGCTGTTGAAGTGGAATCCATCGTTGATATTGAGGAGGTCCTCGAGTTGTAGGATACTGACCATGTGGAGAGGATGGTGTCTGATATGGAGCTTGTGGAGCCTCCCATACTGCATTAATTTCAGCCTCTTCTTCCTTTTGGAGATTGATAATAGATTCATTCTCAATGCTCTGGATACTCGAGGTGCATTGTATTTTTCCACTTTTAAGGCCATGCTCGATGCGTTCCCCAATTGACACCAAGTGAGCAAAGTCTGATGCTGCACTGCTAATCATCCTTCCGAAGTAAGGACTTTGCAAAGTATCCCTGAATAATTCCATCACTTCTTTGTCCAAGAGTGGTGGTTCAACGCGAGCTGCTAACTCTCTCCATCTTTGGGCATACCCTTTGAAGGATTCGTTGTTTTCTTGAGACAAGGCCCTCAGCTGCATGCGATCGGGAGCCATGTCCAAATTGTATTTGTACTGCTTCAAAAAGGCATTAGCTAGGTCTATCCATGATTGAACATGATTCCTTTCTAACTTCATATACCAACTCAACGATGCCCCAGTCAAACTGTCCTGAAAATAGTGAATCATTAGCTTATCATCGTGGGCATGAGAGGTCATTTTTCGACAAAACATCACCAAATGGTGCTTTGGACAGCTATCCCCTTTGTACTTCTCAAATTCTGGTACTTTGAATTTTGGGGGTATAACTAGGCCAGGTACCAAACACATGTCTAAGGCACTCTGCTCAATAGTATCTTGTCCTTCTATGGCCTTGAGTCTTTTCTCTAGCACGCAACATCTTTTAGCAATCTCATCATCTTGTGATTGTTCAGTATTAACCACAAGGCTTGTCCCATGGGAATCTGGCACAGAGAATGCAAAGCTATGATACTCAACATCATCATGATATGAGGAAACCTTATTTCGAACAATATGACGTTCTTGTACAACCGAGTTATTAACTGGGGTTTGCACATGCTGAGGTTGGGTAGGACTATTTACTGGAGCTAACACCACATTCTCAACCACTTCCGTCTGCTGAATGTTGTCCTCCATCTTTCCTAAATCTATCATAGCCTCCACAAGTTGGTCTATCTGGTTTTTCATTGAGTCCACATCTCCTCTCAATGCAATGTGGTTTTGCTCCAACAGATCCATAATCTTTTCAGAGCTACTTCAAGTCTGATACGAATGTCGGGAATTCAACTGCGGGTTATGGACAAAGGATGTATGAGTTTTTTGGTATTTTTTTTTTGTGGAAAATGATATGAAATTTATGATGATGAATGGAAATGTAATAATATGTGTATGAATGTAGTGACATGTTTAGGATCACAAGTTCAGGGTGTTTTCAGATGGATCAGAATAACGGGTAAATAACGGGCATCTCTGGTTAATGTAACCCCAGGGGTAGGCTCTACAGTTGGTAGGTTCCTAGAGTCACCGATATTTCTTGAGAACGTCACTGCCGTGACGAAGACTCGTCGGACAATAATATCCTTAAGATGATCTCGTCTAGGTGAGGTCTTCGTATTGCCCCAACAAGGAAAACTCCATGGGGATTCTACTACACAACTCTCGAGTCCAAGGTTCTAACAAGGTTCTCAGAGTCATAGATCGAGGTTGGAAATATTACTGTAAGGTAATAATACGTCCAAGGGATCTCATCTGATTGAGGCTTTCATATTAACCTAATAAGTCTGAGACTTTTTAGGTAAATACTACATAACCACCTGATATAATGGGTTAAAAAGGTCCCTAGAGTCATTGATCCATCTTGAGAATACTATCGTCGTGACGAAAACTCGTCGGGCAATAATATTTCAAGAGAATCTCCTCTAGGCGGGGTCTTCGTTTCTTCCCAACAAGGAAGACTCCTTGTGGGCGCCCACTACGCAACCACCAACTTAATCTTATGGTTTTCCTCAGACTCGGGTGGAGAGCCTATCTCAAAAAGTATCATCAACCAGAGCACCCCCAATAAGACATAGTCAATATATCACAATATAATAATTATGACAGAAAAATAATAGCAAAATAAAAAATAACAGATGAACAAACAAGATTAACACACAATACATCAACTGAACTAAGTTAGGCTTCACTCTCTCTTGCTTGGAGCTAATCCCCAGCAGAGTCGCCATCTGTCGCATCTCGAAAAATACGATTCCTCGCGATGGTCGCGGAAAAAATTATGTTCGAACAGAGTCGCCACCGAACTTTATTTATCCCAACAAAGGGATAGGAAAATACCGATAAAACCTTTAGGAAATAGAATAATGGTCGTCGCAACCATATTCGGGTTCGGGAGTGGATTACGTAAGGGGAAGGTGTTAGCACCCCTTACGTCCGTTGTACTCAACGGGAACCTTTTAGTTCTAAATTGTGTTTCGAGTGTTAATTTATGTTTGTTTGTTATCTTCAGGTTATTAAAAATAGAAATGGATGAGAACCTCAGAAAGGGAAAAGGGAGGTTTTTTATTAGTGTGCTCGCGAAGATACAACAATCTCCTGCCTACGTATCCTTATGGTGTAATAAGGAAATCAGAGCATTCGTAGTTCGGGGAAACTACGATTGGTTGGTGTTTTTTTAATGAACAACTATTTAGATCGCATCCTAAAGGCTAAACGTTGGCTTGTCTACTCTCGACGGAGGCTTAAGCATTGGCTTGTTGTGCGCATTAGAAAGGATTAACAGTGTTCTTTCTGAAAAGAGTTTTGGTCACACGGGGGTGACAAGTTGAATTAACGTGTTGGGTGTTTTGATTGGTTGAGATGTTTTTGGTTGCACGGGGGCAAGGAAGGATAAACTTGGTAGGTTAAGATATTTTTGGTTGGATGACGATTACTCGGATAGTTGAGTAAGACAACTCGTATCCTAATAGTCGGGAAAGGGAATAGAAGACTCTAGACCACCTTCTTTTTCATCCTTAATTATAGAAAGAATTGGATAATAATTAAGGCGTTTTGAAAGGATGACGAACACTCGGATAATCGAGTAAGATAACTCGTATCCCAATAGTCGGAAAAGGGAATAGAAGACTCTAGACCACTTTCTTTTTCATCTGAGTGATTATGAAAATAGGTTTGTGTATGATTGATGTATTTTTAGAATGAACGACAAGTACTTGAATGACTGAGTAAAACAACTCATATCCAAGCATTTGAGAAGAGGAATTGAAAACTCAAGACCCTCTCCCTTTTCGTACAGTTTGTTATGCAAATGATTTGATTAAGTTGTATGTTTGCGGAAAAATGACAATTGTTCGACTGACCGAGTAAGAGAACTCGTATTCGACCAATTGAGGAGTGAAGCTGAAAACTCAAAGTCAACTCCCTTTTCATTTAGCTTGCTGTGAAAATAATTTAAATTAATCTTGGTTTGGAAGTTTGCAGAGAAACGACAATTATTTGACTAACCAAGTAAGAGAACTTGTATTCAAATAATCGAGGAGAAAAATTGAAGACTCAAAGTTATCTCCCTTTTCGTTTTGTTATTATGAAATAATTTGATTTGTTTGTGTTTAGGTGGATGGAAGTGACGACTATTTGACTAACCAAGTAAGAAAACTCGTATTCAAATAATCGAGGAGAGGAGTTGAAAACTCAAAACCATCCCCCTTTTCATTTCCAAATGAAATAGTATTTAATTGTGATTAGGTACTTTAATTTAATTTTAATAAAGAATACTCGATGTTTGATCGAGGTTTAAAATTTATGTTTACGAATGGATTGAATTTATTTAGTGAATAGTTCATCTACTCGATTAATTAAAATCGAATAGATTTCATTGTAAGAAAGCCCAAGAGTAAGCTATGTGAGGTTGATGGCGATGCTTAAAAGCGATCGACTTACAAGGGTATGGAAATGGTCTCGATGTTTAAATCGAGAATTGTATGATTTGTGCTTTTCTTGAAATTGGTTTGTGCTGGATGATGAATTGAAATTGAAATGAAATTATTTGAAATGATTTGTGAAATGTCATGAAATAGTTTTTTTTGAAATGTGAAGTTTGAGAGAGTAAGAGAAATTAATCAATTTCTTTTTAACAAAATTAATTTATTAAATTTGTTTAAATTGATTAATTAAATTAATTAAAATTAATTATCAAAATTATTTAATTAAATCAAATAATTAAGTTAATTACAATTAATTAATAAAAATTGAACTAATTAAATATTTTAATCAATTAATGAAGCCAAAAGAGAAAGAAAATGGATACTAGTGTTGATTTGTTGAGAACTTGGCAGCATGAGGACATATATTTGTCGTAAGTAACAACCGCACATTTTTATTTTATCTTCAAAATTAATAGCAAGAATGTACAAAGTTAGTAAAGAAATGGGCCCTTCCTTTCACCATTCAAATGGCCCACAATCTGGATTCTTAACTTTTATCCAACAACACAAAAATTAATCAGTTTATCAAAAGTCCTAAAATAAGATCGACTTTCTCCAATTTTCATGTACTGAGATAATACCAATCAGAATGCAGCAGGCAAAATGTTCTCAATATCGAGATAATACCAATCAGAATGCAGCAGGCAAAATGTTCTCAATATCTCAACATTTACTTGCAATAATAACCAATATTCTATAACCTGTACATAGTAATAATAAACAAAACTTTCATAGGCATGAAAATGAATATCAAGTATTTACTCAAATTTCTACATGATAATCCCAGTTTGAAGCACAAAATAATATGACCACACTGAAAATCAAAGATCCAAATGGAAGAAAAAATCAATGTTAACATCAACATAAACCCAGAACTTTAAGACAAGAGCAGTCTTTATATAAAAACAATAAAACCAGAATTTTAAGACAGGAACATCCCAAGAGTATAACATTTATGATCTTATAACAGTATCCATGGCCACAACATGAAATAGCAACAACATCCCGAGTCTAGGTTCGCAGAAAATTAAACATTTAACTAACGATCTCAACAACTCAATCATGGAATTCAAACGTCATTACCGTAAACATTGTCGAATTGGTGCCGCTGAAATCCACAACTTCGGTCCCAAATCGGATATCTCCACTTCGATTTTCTCTTCTTAGACTCTTTGATACTGAAATCGTGATTTCGTTCTGCAAAATAAAAAAACAATTTGTAACCAGTTTAAATATAAACAACAACCAGCCGCGATAACTCGCAACAGGTTGGTTGCGAGTCAATTGGTTGAAACAGAGAGATGCTTGGATAGGTTGGTAGAGATCGATTGAAGGGTAACGGCGGATTAATCCGTCGGTGAGGGTTTTGATGGTGGTGGTTGTTTCGGTGAGGAGTGATGGGGTTTGTTTAAGGGCGGTGGTTGTGTTGCGATGAAGATGATGAAGGCACGGCGGCGAAAGCGGCGGCGATTGAGAGAGACGGCGAGTTTTGAAGATGAAATGAACGGCGGAGTGAGCGGTTTGGGGGTTTAGTTGTTGAATGGGTGGCGGAGAGAAAGGTGAAGAGATTGAGATGGCGTGAATAGTGAATGAGAGGATGAGAGATTTTTCTTCTCTTTCCCTGGGTTTTGCAGAGAGAGACGAGAGATTTTTCTTCTTTTTTTTTTGGATTTTTGAGAGTGGTGAGAGAATTAGTAATGTGAGAGAGTGAATGAGTTGTGAGTGGGTCCTCTTTTTTAGAGGGAGTGGCGTGAGATTTTTTTTAGATTTGAGAGAGAGAGGTAGCTGAGTGATTGAGAGAGACATGTTGGTAGCTGAGTGATTGAGAGAGACGTGTTGGTAGCTGTTGGCATTGCTATTATTTATTTATTTGTTTTTTTTTTTTTAAAAAAAGGATCCAATGCAAATATATACATATTTATTTTAATATATTCATTATTCTTTTAAGGAAATAGAATTAATAAAAGAAACTAATTAACATTTGATTTAAATAAATTTTAACTACTTTAATTAACTAACTAACCAAAACTATTGATCCATTAAAAAAATAGAAATCGAATGCAAATTTGATTCGGAAAATTAAACCGGTCACGCTAAAATTGTCAACACAAAACATATTTATTAAAAAAATACAGTCTTTTCCTCAAATTCTGAAATAATTTTGTATCGATAAAAAAGACTCAGGCGGTTCAAGCTATAACCGAAACAGTCACTGCTGACTTTGCCTGTCTTTGAGAAACGATTCGATTGATTGGTCTGTATTTTCAATAAATTCATTTTGACTGACATCTTAGGTATTATTCATGATGCAAATGTATGTCATGTTATGCATATGATTAAAAATGAAACTAATTCTACGAAAATTTAAATATGCCCGGACAAAATTGGGGTATTACAGTACGGTTTCCTTAAGTGAATTATAGAACATCGTAAGGTACGGTGTACTTAAGTAGAATACGAAATATGGTAAGGTACCACACGCTTAAGTGATTTTGGCATATTATAAGATATGGGTCATATACACTTGAGTGGGCTTTTTAGCTTGCAGCCCACACAAGTGGTTCTATAAATAGAACCCTTGTGTAGAAGCATCGTTACACTTGCAATTTTGTTTCTCTCTCTCTCTCTCTCTCTCTCTCTCTCTCTCTCACACACACTCAAAGCCTTCATTCGTAGCAGCTAGCACTGAGATTGAAGGAATCCGTTCGTGTGGACTGAGTAGAGGCGTTGTCATCGTTCAACGTTCGTGATCGCCACAAGAGGTAACGATTCTATCACTGATCATGCCCATTCGTAAGGATCATTAAAGGAGAAATTTTAAATTCCGTTGTGTTTTGGATCGCCATTCTCCTTCAGAAATAACGAAGTAAAAGGAGAGTGTTTGGAATAAAGAAGTAAAGAAATATATTTCTGGAAGAAAAATAAAGATAAATTTGTATTGCTTTAAAATAACTAACAATGGTGTAAACAAACGTACATTCTGTGATTTACGGTTCTTCTTCACACGGGTACTTAGTAAATTTACAGACTCTGTACACACTTTGACACACTTTATCTTAACACTAAGACCCTTTATTTATACTGAATCGAAATAACCGTTTCTGACGGCCCTTCAATCACGTCGAGACACATGGCGTCTTGCATGGATGTAACTATCCATTATGCTCCACGTGTACTTTTAACAGTTTCAGATAAGAGCAAAGTTCCCTCCTTTATTTGAATTTTGAATCTCCAATCGAAAACCATCTTCAACCATTTTAAGAAATATTTCTGAAGTCTCAATTGCACGCTGACTCTTATTACCCTTATCCAGTCGAAACACCTCTACCTGGTCGAACATCTCCTCCTGGTCAAAACATTTCTACATAGGATTTCCCTTTTGGTAATTCTTTAGTGGGCGTCGAAATTATGAGCTAACAAATTGCCCCCCAAAAATGTTATTTTCGACATACGAGATAAAAAGACATTGTTTGAGACCTTGTTTCGACGCCTTAACAACTCCAAGTGTTCCAATGTTGCAAAACTTTTCAGCTTCTCCAATTGTATGGTGATGTCAGGGTCATAATTATATTTTTCCTAACCACGTATTTTCATCCCACAACCGAATCTTTTCACTCATCACGTCTCCTAGACTCTAGGAAATCATGGGTTCCAACATTAATTAACATCTCCATCACACTACCCAAGGAAGACACGTGTCCCACTAACTTGTCAACCATTAATGCTGATTTGAAGCGTTTTCTATTCCTAGCACGCCTATAAAACCCACAAACTTACCCATTTCACACTTTACACTTTCTGAATTCCCAAATGCTCTAGCCCTTTCTCTTTAAACAATCTTCAACCAAAACCCAGATTACTTTCTTTCAATCTCCAAAAATGGCAACTTCAAGCAAAGCCCCTAAAGAAGCAAGTGTATCCATCAAGACCACAACTACCAAAACAAAAGCTCCCAAGAAGATCCCAAAGCTTCCTCCTTTCACTACATTGTCTGCTCCACTTGCGGTTGGTTACCAGCAATATATACCAGAGCCCAAAACGGAGGAACAACGCATAATCTATGCTTCTATGGTACTCATTCCCGTCTCTGTTTCTGGAAAGAATCATGCATTATCCGGACCTCTAACTGATTTAGATATTTATTCTAGTAAGCTTAGAGATTTTTTTCCTTCTTATCACAAATGCAAGCCTATAGGGCAAGCAAAAAACCCTAGGACTGGAATAACCACCACTGAAAACCCTAAGGCTAGTGAGGTTATAGATTTAAGGTTTATGAATAATGGATTCAGAGTTTTCCGTGCTACCCCCACATTCAAAGACCCCACTGATTATCTAGATTGATTAAAGAAAGTAGAGAAAGCTAAGTCTCAGAACTGGAAAGACACATGCATTTATGACCTAATCATGTTGTCGAAGATAGAGTTGGAGTATAACACTTCTATGTTGATTTCTTCATTGTACTTTTGGGATAATACACATTATACTTTTCACCTTCCTTATGGTATAGCAACACCAACCCTCTTCGACTTGGCCACTATCACAGGGATAAAACCTACTGGACATACCTACGATCCTGACATCGATGATGTGGACACCATAGCCTTTTCGACCACTCGAGCAGCATATTCGACGCACATCACCCAGTATCACGATAAAGATACTGACATCGTCTCTGACGTGGAGCACATAACTTTCTTAGCCTTGGGCATGATATTTGTCTAAGCGAGATGATCTTGGCAAGTCTCTATGAGTCATTGAGCGACGGAGTCTCTCAATTGAAGAATTTGGATGACAAAGGGAATTTTCTCCTTTCTGGCCCTTTTTGGATATTGCAACTCTAGCTCAATGCCACCTTTGAGGCTAGTCTACCAAACAAAGGCCTCGTTGATGAAGAAGCTGAGGTGATTAAAAATAGAAGGGTCGAAGGCACTAGGCTGGATCAACTAACTCCTAGTGACAAAGGACAAGCCCTGTAACCGACTTTCATGAGCTACATAATGATGTTCGCCAAGCGCCATGTTTTCACTTCGAGCATGGCCCCATTTCCCTTCAGAAAGTACGGTCCGAAATGGTTTACCAGGACTTTCCCATCTTCATCCAAGAAACAAGAGACAAAATCTTTACTAGTTTGGGAAGCCTTCTTGACCCCCAAGATCCTAACCCTTCGACTTAATCCTTCAAAGGTTCAGGTTACTTTAATCACCTATCAACCCAACCTTGTCGCTCGATAATTTGGGTTAATTCAGGTTCTTCCAAAGTGCATGTATGACAAGAAGGGTAGCCTCCTTCTCTACAATGCAGTCCATAATGAAGCTACTGCCCTCAAGCAGATAGCCAGATACACTGGAAGAACACAACTTACTCCTTTTAACTTCGAGCCTAACTTCCTCTGCACTCGAGAGTTTGGGAGATAGTGGACTAAATACTACATTGAATAATTTTGTGATGTCTCTTCCTTTATCCAACTCTTTGACAAAGCTTTTCTTCTTGTGCAGGAAAAGACCATAAAAGGTACTTACATGCTTATAAAATAAATCCAAGCTTTTCAAAACTACTTTGAAACTGCCTATAGGCCTGATGATATTAGTCGAACCATCAACGAAGCAGCTGTCACGCTCAAAGAATTTTTTTCAAAGAAAATGGAAAATCTAAAGATTCCTTCGTATGTTCCTCGTGAGAAACGCTATGAAATGGCGCTTGAACTATTTCTCCCAAAATTTCCTCCACTGCCTAATGCTGACTTTGAAGTGGCCCTTGCCCCTCCATTTCCAGATTGGTTTGTTTATGGAGAATCCGTTAAAATACTTCGACAGTAGTCCCAGAAAAAAGCCCAGCGGGTGGTTGCGACTAAGCATACTCTAGACAGTTTCAAAGGGCATCTTCATATAGGGATCGAAGATGTCCGAATCGAATCAGACATATATGAAGGTGCGACACAGGAGGTTTTCCTCAAAGCACATCCCTTTTTCAGGCTATTTACTCTTATCCAACACTAACTACTTTATGTTATTTTTATTTAGCAATCAGGGTTCCACCTAAGAAACCCACCATCAGGAGACCAGTCGAATCGAAGACTGAGGGAGGTAGCAAGCCTATAAAGTTATACTTTTTCCTTCTCATTTATTTTTGCTTTTGTTATATTTAATGATGCTGATATTCCAATTCTTAACTCAGGCTACTCGAAAACCTCCTATAAGCCCCATCAAAATCCAAAAAACCTGCAGAAATCCCTGTCATAATAGAATTTGACACAGAGGATCTGTCGTCAGTTTTCAACCTAACTTCCAGGAAGAGGAAGCAGCAACCGAAGGCCACTGACACTTTGAGCCAGCCTCCAGCAAAACTCCCGAAGAAAAGGCCTTCTGCACTTACTATCTAAGAGCCTACTCCTGAAGAAATGGCGAAGATAGCAGCGACCCAAAGTGAGAGTGACAACTCCAGCCCTGATGCTTCACCATTCATGGTTTCAATTGTGTTGAATTCGGGGTGGCGCAAGTACCGTCGTTCGAACCAAAACTACAACTTCCTCCGGGCCAGCTTCTATAACGGATGTCTTAAATAGTGCTGGCGAACCCACTTATCGACCATCATATGAAAAAGGCTCTATGAGTGAGATTAACCAACCTCCTTCTGGTGGCCATGATGCTTCACCACCGAAGACTACTACTCAACATTCTAACACTAGCGACTCTGATCATGAAACTGCTTCGACCGAAGAAGGTGAGGCCAGAGGGAACCCAAAACCCAAGGTGGTGGATGAATTAGTTGAAGATGGAGATACTCATGAAGATGATTTATACAATGTCGAAGGAACAATCAATCCCCAGGGGGAAGGTGGCAACGTCGAGGATACGATTATGGAGGAAGAGAACGAAGGCAATCAAATCCCAGTCTCTGGCGATGACGAAGGCTTTGAAGGGAGGGAGGTTGATACAGGCAAAGGGCAGGCTCAAAACCAAACTTTTGTCACTCCAACTATTATAATTGTTCCGACAGGCGAAGTTTCGAGAAGTAGTATTGGGGGCCTTTCTACAGAAAGATTGGCTATTCTGAAACGAAGCCAACCCCTTGAGTATTTGAAGGCTATGTTAAACTGTAGGGAAAGTTCTTTTGAAAAAAGACTTAGCACTACTTCAGTGTCTGAAGACCAACCTTCGAGCACTCCTGCAGATGAAGTACTTTCCAAGATTAAAGACAAAATCTTCAAAGGCGACTTGTTCCTGCTGCTGATGGCTGATCCTTCTGCCCTTTTGACCTTAAAGGCTCTTCTGAACCAAGTCGACCTGTAGGAAACTTCCCCTGAAGTTGCCAATGTTATATTGGAGATAGGTACTATGATCGACCAAGCTGTCGCAGATCATAAGTTGCTACCTCAACTTACAGGAGAAACTAAGAAGAAGTCTGGTTCTGAGGCTGCTGCCACCGAGTCCACCAATAAGGCGATGGAATTGGAGCAGACTGAACAAAAGAATAAAGAAAAGATCAAAGGCCATGATCGTGACATTTCTTCTTGGAGGAAGCAAATAGAAGAACTTCAAGCGAAGATTTCTGATGCAAAAAGAAGGAAAAGTCAACTCTTAGAGTTTGATGATGCCTTAATGGCTAAAGAGCTAGAATTTCGCATGGAGTTCGTCGAACAGGCTCGACAACTTGAGTCTGACCTCAAACTCCTCCGATCGAAGAGATCTTTATGTGAGAAACGTTTGGAGCTTCTTAAAGCCAAGTACCTTCAGATCAAGGCCAACATTCCTTTCTATTTTTTTCTCCTTTCCATTTTGTCTATTTTTAATGTAATGAGAAATTTTAATTGTAATGAATATTGGTCCTTTGGGCCTTCGAATCTAATGTGACCATTTTGGCATTTTTACCATATTGGCTTTGATTAACTTATATATAACTATTCGTCTCTTATTTTTATCTCTTGGAGTACTGGTCTATATTTTTTTTAAATATTTCCCATTTATTCTTAGAATCCTCATGTCTTCATTAAGCTCTTCAATTTCATAGGTACCATTAGAAAATACTTGCAAAATCTGAAAAGGGCCTTCCCCACTTCGGGACCACTTCCCTAAGGCTATATCCTTTCGATCCATAGGAAGAACCACTTTCCAGACCAAGTCTTCAGGCGAAAAACTTTTGACTTTCACCGTCTTGTTATAAGAGATTTATATTCTCTTCTTCTGCCATTTTAATAACTCCAAGGCATTTAACCTTTGTTCATCTAAGTCAACCAATTCATCCAACATCATGCTCCAATATGACTATGTTGGAAGTTCATGGTGCCTTTGAATCCTTATAGTTTGTAGGTGAATCTTTACTGGTAGAACAACATCGTGGCCAAAAGTTAGCCAAAAAGGGGTCGACTTAGTGGCTTATTTGGGAGAGGTACGACATGCCCACAAAATCTGATATAAAGTTTTGTGCCAATTTATAGGCTTGTTCCCCACATACTTTTTAATCAAACCAATGATCACTTTATTAGCAGCTTCGACTTGTTCATTAGCCTGAGCATAATAGGGCGTCGAAGTTAATAGTTTGAAACTCATTTCTTTAGCAAATTCTTGCATTTTTTGACTAGTGAATACTGACCCTTGATCTGTTATGACAGTCTCTGGGATTCCAAATCTATAAATGATAAGCTTTTGGATAAACTCGATCACATCCTTCTGATTCACGCTTGGTAAGGGTATAACTTCGATCCATTTCGTAAAATAATCAACGCCCACCAGTATATATCTTTGACTTTTAGATGATGGTGCTCGAATTTCCCCAATTAAATCTAAAACCCGACCTCTGAATGGACAAGGCTTGATGATAAAGTGCAATTCACTTGCAGAAACATGTTGTATGCCTGCATGTATCTGACATTCTTGGCACCCCTTTCCAAATTCAATGCAATCTTTCAACATAGTAGGCCAATACATCCCCTGGCAAAATAAAATCCATTTCATCTTATGATCAACTTGGTGTGCCCCACATGCCCCACTGTGGACATTCGAAAGGGCTAAGTACGCCTCTGACTTACTGAGGCACTTAAGCAAAACTCCCGCAGGAGACTTTTTAAACAACTCTATACCCAAAAGAACATAACTTAATGCTTGATACCTGGTTTTTCGATCAGCAGACGCCGTTGGATTCCGTAGATATACCACTATTGGTTTCCTCCGATCTTCATCTGTCAGATTGTCTATTGCCAATATTTCTAAGTTCCCCTTGTAAGCGTATCCCAACTTTGTCTTTTCTAAGTCTGAAGGGGTTAATCTGGTTGCCACGACCTTTCCTCTGACTTCGATGACTTTTTGAAATTTTTCTTTTGAAATTTTATACCTAGATGCAATCTGAGTCAAATCGTTAGCCACTTGATTTTCCAATCGAGGTATGTGTCGAATAGTAGCCATTTCAAATCTTTTTAGCAACTGATTGGCTATTATGAAGTACATAATTAAATTCTCCTTAATACATATGTATTCCTTTGTGATCTGTTTTATGACTAACTCTGAGTCACCCAATATTTCGACTCGAGTTGCCCCCAATTCCAACAATATTTCAAGTCCGGCTATGAGGGCTTCATATTCAGCCTCATTGTTTGAGCAAAGACCCTCCACTTTGTACTTGAATATTGTTGGAACTCCTATGCTTGTCCTATCCTTGTGACTAGACCCATCAAAGTACAACTTCCAAGGTTCTAATTTGAGATAGTCCAGTGCATTCGCATCTATGGAGTGGTCAACTATAAAATCTGCTACCACTTGTCCTTTAACAACCCTTAATGGCATGTACGTTAAAGAAAACTCGATTAACGCTAATGCCCATTTCCCAATTCGACTGTGCAAAATCGGTTTGGATAACATATGTTTAATAACGTCAAAATGAGATGAAACATAAACATCAACAAGTTTTATATAATGCTTCAACTTTGTACAAGAGGAATACAAGCATAAGCACAATTTTTCAAATATGCTATACCTAGTTTATACATCATTTAAGACCCTACTGAGGTAATAGATGGCTCTTTCGACACCATTATCATCCTCTTGAGTCAACATGCTCCCTAAAGTCTTGTCAGACACAAATATATACAATCTCATACTTTTATTTTTACAAGGGGGCGTCGGGATTGACGGATGACTCAAGTATGCTTTAATCTTATTAAATGATTCTTATTGAGCCTACCCCCATTCGAACCCTTCCTTGTTGAGTCGAAGCAATGGTGAAAAAGCTTGCGTCTTCCCACTAAGGTTTGAGATGAATCTCCTCAGAAAATTGATAGTTATTGCAATCCTTTCTTTGTTGATGACGCTTTCACTTCCATTATGGCCTTGGTCTTATTCTGGTTTATGTCAATCCCCTTTTTGTGGACCACAAAGCCTAAGAAATCCACAGCCTGCACACAAAAAACGCATTTTAGAGGATTCATTTTCAGACCATGCTTTCTCATCCTTTCAAAAGATATTCGAAGATGGTCAATGTGACTCTTCCCTGAAACAGACTTAATGACAATATCATCTATATAGATTTGCATAAAAGTCTCTATAAAAGTCTCTATAAGATCGAATTCATCGCTCTTTCGTAGGTTGTCCTAGCATTTTTCAAACCAAAAGGCATCACCACCCATTCGTAGGTGCCTAAGGCTCCAGGGCATCAAAATGTTATTTTGGGGACATCCTCTTATGCAATAAATATTTGATTATACCCAAAATATCCATCGAGTATGCTTAAATATTCATAGCCTACAGCAGAATCGACTAGCATTTCTGCCATTGGCATTGAATATTCATCCTTTGGGGTTGCAGTATTTAGGTCTCTAAAATCTATGCAAACCCTCAAAGTACCATTCTTTTTTACAACAGACACAATATTAGCTAACCATTCGACATACCTGGCTGTGTGAATGAAATTGCAGCAAATGAGCCTTTCGACTTCTCTTTTAATCTTCGAAAGTATTGCTGGTGCAAATCGCCTTGGGTTCTGCTTCACAAGCTTCTTTCTAGGCTTGATTGGCAACTTCAATTCGATCAGCTCTCTGCTCAAACCAGGAATTTCATCATAGTTGTTGGTTCTATGAATTGGCATCAATTTTGGTAAAACTTAGTGTTATCACAAGATGTCAGGCTCGTAGTCTTGACATGTGATATCAACTTTCTGTAGGTTGTTTGATATGGTTGTGCAGGATTTATTCAAGATGTCAGACCCGATGTTACGACATGTGCATACAGAACATTCAGTCTGAATGTTATGTATTTTGTTGTTGCGCTTTTCATGAAAGTCTTTGTGTGCTTATGTGGAGATTGCATGCATTATTCAAGGAGTAATTTTATTTAAAGCCAGAATATTCTGTTTCCCCAAAAGGAATGATTCGCTGCTATTTCTTAGGGAATACGCAATAAATAGAATTAGGGTTTCATGCTGCCCAGGCCCATTTAGAAAGCTTCTATTTAAAGTCTATGTAAACCCTGTTTTACATATAGAAAATAGGAACGGTGAAGGGAGTGAGTATTAGGGTTTTAGTCTTGTGTGCGTTTGTGAATTGTGAGACATTCATCCATCTTGTTGATGTGTGAATTGGACTGAGTTTTTGAGTTGTATTTTGTCCATTCTAAGCTTTGAAGTACGAGTGTATTTGTTTACTTGATTGAAGCTTTTAAGCAAGATCAAGTGTGTGTCCTTGAAGTGTGTCTTCTTTCTTTTTTATATTTATTCTAGTATCACTGCTGTGATTGAGGGGGGGGGGGTGAGTAGGGTCTCATGTCTAAGAGTTCTTAGATAGAAATCACACGGGTAGAGATTAGATGAAAAGACTGTAACTTGAAGTTGTTTGATGAGAGTCTTTGAACTAATTCTGTTTAGTGGATTTCCTTCCTGGCTTGGTAGCCCCCAAACGTAGGTGTGTTTGCACCGAACTGGGTTAACAATTGCTTGTGTCGTTTTTCAATTGTTTCCTGGTTTTTATTTTGTTCATATTTCACTTGTTGTTTAGATATTAGTGTCGTGACATTACCTTCGACATCTCATATCTGATACCATAATTTCAATTGGTATCAGAGCAGGCATCATGCTCTAGTTCTGGGTGAGATCTTGGGATGTTACTTTCTGGTACCATGGACAGAGACGGAGGATCTGTAAACAGACCACCAATTCTGGATGGATCTAACTATGATTACTGGAAACCTCGGATGGTAGCCTTCTTGAAATATTTGAACAATAAAACTTGGAAAGCTGTTCTAACAGGATGGGAACATCCTTTCATTACTAAGGATGAAAAAGTTACAACTGATAAGAAGCTTGAGGAAGAATAGACCAAGGAGGAGGATGAACTAGATCTTGGAAACTCTAAAGCATTGAATGCTATATTTAATGGGATTGATAAGAACATCTTCAGACTGGTGAACAATTGTGAGGTGGCTAAAGATGCTTGGGATATTCTCAAAACCACTCATAAAGGTACCTCTAGAGTGAAGATGTCTAGATTGCAGCTGCTTACTACCAAGTTTGAAAATTTGAGGATGAAAGAAGATGAGAGTATTCATGATTTCCATATGAATATTCTTGAGATTGCTAATTCCTCAGGTGCCCTGGGTAAGAAGATGTCAGATGAAAAGCTTGTGAGGAAAATTCTCAGGTCACTTCCCAAAAGATTTACCATGAAAGTGACAGCCATAGAAGAATCTTAAGATATCTGCAAGATAAGAGTGGATGAGCTAATTGGATCCCTCCAAACATTCGAGTTGGGAATGAGTGATGGATCTGAAAAGAAAGTCAAAAGCATAGCCTTTGTGTCCAACACTGAAGATAAAAAGGAAGAAAGTAGTCAGGATACTGATGAAGGTATGTCAAATGACTTAGTGTTACTTGGAAGACAATTCAACAAAATCCTGAAGAGGATGGATGTGAGGTCAAAGTCTAATGTCAAGAACAACTCATTTGACATCAGTAGGTCCAATGATGCTGGAAGAAGAACAAGATCTGAAGAAAAATCCAAATAGGGCAAAGGAATTCAGTGCCATGAATGTGAAGGGTATGGTCACATTAGAGCTTAATATGGGACCTATCTCAAGAAACAGAAGAAGAGTCTTGCTGCTACTTGGTCTGATGATGACTCTGAAAGTGAAACAGAATGAGAATCTGCCAATCTTGTGATTGCCTTGACTGAGAGATGTGATCCTGATGAAGATTCCAGTGATGATGAATTAACCTTTGATGAATTAGCTACTTCTTACAGGAAGTTGTGTCTCAGAAGTGAAGAAGTGTGTCAACAAGTGGAGAATCAGAAGAAACTGATAACCCAACTAGAGGCTGAGAAGACAGAACACTTAGAAACCATTTCTAATTTGAAGATTGAAGCCTTGTTCCTGAATTCAAAATTGGATGAGATGACTAAGTCTGTCAGAATGCTAAACAGTGGATCTGACACCTTAGACAAAATTCTCCAGGCTGGAAAGATGGCAGGAGACATGACTGGCCTTGGGTTCAATGAATCTTCTCCTGATTGTAGTCCCTCTGATAGCAAACCAAAGATGTCACATCAGGTGTCTCAACATCACAAAGGAAGACAACATAAGCACTCAAAAGGAAAATACCAAATATGGAGATGTCATTACTGTGGGAAACTTGGTCACATAAGACCATTATGCTTTAGGCTGTATGGTTATCCCAGTCCTACTCATCAACCTAGACCCAAACAACACATCTCTTCTAACAAAAAACAGTGGGTTCCTAGGGTTGGTGCTACTAACTTGATAGCTCACACTTCCTTCAGAGTGTCAGCCAAAGAAGATTGGTACTTTGACAGTGGATGCTCCAGACACATGATTGGAAGCAAAAATCTGCTAGTTGACCTCCAATCTCATGTCACCAACTATGTAACTTTTGGTGATGGAGCAAAGGGTGAAATCAAGGGGATTAGAAAGCTAAACTGCTATGGAGTTCCTAACCTTGATAATGTGTTGCTTGTTAAAGGATTGACTACAACCCTAATAAACATCAGTCAACTATGTGATCAAGGTCTCAATGTGATCTTCACAAAAACTGAATGCTTGGTTACTAATGCAAAAAAATGAAGTGATCATGAGAGGAGTCAGATCTAAGGACAACTGCTACATGTGGATTCCTCGAGAAACTAGCTATTCATCAATATGTGCTCTAGCTAAAGAAGAAGAAGTGAAACTATGGCATCAAAAACTGGGTCATCTGTATCTTAAAGGGATGAAGAGGATCATATTTGTTGAAGCTGTCAGAGGAATCCCAAAATTAAAGATTGAAGAAGGAAGAGTATGTGGTGAATGTTAGATTGGAAAGCAGACAAAGATGTCACATCAGAAGATCAAACATGACACCACATCTAAAGTGCTGGAACTTCTCCACATGGACTTGATGGGGCCTATGCAGGTGGAAAGTCTTGGTGGCAAAAGGTATGCTTATGTTGTGATGGATGCCTTCTCCAGATATACCTGGGTGAATTTTATAAGGGGAAAATCTGATGTGTTTGATGTATTCAAAGACCTTTGCCAAAGACTTCAAAGAGAAAGAGAGAGTCATGTTATCAGAATCAGAAGTGATCATGGGAAAGAATTTGAAAACAGTAAATTTGTTGATTTCTGTTCATCTGAAGAGATTGGACATGAGTTCTCTTCTCCCATTACCCCTCAACAAAATGGTGTGGTGGAAAGGAAAAATAGAACTCTCCAAGAATCTGCTAGAGCTATTGTAGATGTTTTTGATTGGCTGCATTTTGTGTTAAAACACTTACTGTACTCTGATGTTTGGACTGATGTCATGACATGCTTGAGTAGTATGCTGCAGGATTAGCTAATACAGGATTTACTAAATGTCAAACTGAATGTTATGACATTCATTCCTGACAGCAGATACTGAACTATAGGCTAGTTGGTTTTTCTGTTATAGTTCAGTATTTATTTCAGGCTGTTTTTCAGGAGAATAACAGACCTAACACATAGTTTATTGTTTGGATGTCAAACTGAATGTTATGACATTCATTCCTGACAGCAGATACTGAATTATAGGCCAGTTAGTTTTTCTGGTATAGTTCAGTATTTATTACATGCTGCTGTTTCAGGAAACCAACAGCTGAGCTAGAATTAAAGTTGTCTGGCATATGGCCTAGTGTCTGAATGTCAAACTGAATGTTATGACATTCATCCCTGACAGCAGATACTGAATTATAGGCTGGTTGGTTTTTCTGTTACAGTTCAGTATTTAATTCAGGCTGTGTTTCAGGAGAATAACAGACCTAGCATATGGCTTATGTTCTGGACGTTGTCGTATCCCAAATTTTGACCACCTTTTCATTTTTATTGTTTGACCGACACTAACACATCCAGAGCATGCCAGTCACCTGGTCAAGTGACATAAAAAGTCAAAAGGTAGACCATTTTGATTTTTTAGTCCCTCTTAGGAGTTGATTTTAGTTTAAGGGTATTATTTAGATTTAAAAAAAAACATAATTTGTAGGAGCATGCTAAAAAGGGTATTATTATTAATTTTTAGGAAAGTTAGTAGGGTTAGTAATCGGGATAATATGTCTTATTTATTAAAAAAAATCAATTAATTAGGGATAGTATTTACTTAATAAAAGTATAAATTGATGAAATTATAGAGGTTTTAATATTATAATTAACTCTCATTAACATATTAGTATTATGATTCCATTTTATTTCAACTAAATACACTGGTCCAATTGGTAAAAGAGGAATTTTAAGACCTTAGAATGGAAAGGTCATGTGTTCAAATCTCATCATTCTAATTTTTTTTCTTTTTTATGTGTTTTAATTATAAAAATCACAAAAAAAAATTGCATTTTTTTTATCTTTTACTAATTAATTTTCGTATTTTTAATTTATATATTTTTAAAAATTGATTTTTTTCACTTTTTTGCATTTTATTCATAAAAATAGTTAAAAATTATTTAAAATAAAAAAATATCAAAAGTGTCAAGGTTCAATGTATTTTGTCAATTTTTCAGATCTGATTTCTGATTGGTTGTGATTCATCACAATTAATTCATTTGCATTTATAAAGACCTAATTTTTCCTATAAATAGGACTCCTTTTTCTCACAATTGAAGGGGGGATTACACAGGGTTTTACACAGGGTTTTACACAGGGTTTCATACGAGTTTCACAAAGTATCAAACTTTTGCTCAAGGGTTCCAAAACTTTTGCTCAAGGGTTCTAAAACTTTTGCTCAAGGGTTCCAAATTTTATTTTTTGCCTTTTAATTCTTTCTACATCTTTTAATTTAATCTTTTGGCCATATGATGATTTCTGATGGCGATTTCTTTTTATATTTTTTATTTTTTCCAAAACCACATGATGATCATCTGATGGTTTATTTTTCTACATCATTCTTCTTTTAATTATTTTTTATCATTTTTTAGATTATCTACTAATATATTTTTTATTTTTCTTATAATTTACTAATGATAGTTTTTACTAATAACTTACAATCAATTTTTTTTGTGTAAGTAATATGAATCAATTACTACTCTACCACATGATGATTACGTGATGGGTTTTTTCTTTCTTTTTATTATTATTTTTGTTTTTTAATTATAATTTAGATTATTTATTAACAAAATTTCTTATTAATAATCTAGAATAATTATTTTACTAATAATTTACAATTCTTGTAAATACTACACAAACCAACTCAATCATATTAAACGTTACTATTCCCCTAGCCACAATTTATAAACTCGGTCCCTAAAAGTTCTTGCTCTTCACACTAAAGAACAAGAACACCAAAACCCTAAAGCCTCCACCATCATCATCAATCTTTTTGAAAGGGCAAGAGCAAAATAAGGGAAATAACGAGAAGGCCAAAAACATGAAGAGCAAGGAAAAGTAAATGAAGAATCTTATCACCGGGGACAATCTCCTCCCCGTAGGTTGGTTGTCTCATATAGCATAATTATTTAAAGTACTGTCTTGTTTGTTGTGGAATGAATATTGATTTTTTTTTTTCTATTTAGTGGTTAACTTGGCAATTACCATTATTCTAATCATATCAGAAAATTTCATTAAAAAAAATTATTTTTACAAACAATCAAGTTTCATCATATTTTAATAATTAATTTGTTCTGTACATATCTCCACTAGAATAAAATAAATAAATAAAAACAATAATATTTTGACTCACGTAGTTAAAATTTAAAATATAAATAACACATAGATATGTTTTATTTAATCAATTAATTAATTTAGTTTTTACTAAAAATACTAAAAAAAAAAAAATACTTCTCTATTCTAGTGAATCCAAAAATATAAAAATGTTTTAGTACATTCGTTCTAATTCAAAAATATTTATTTTTCCTTTAAATTAAAAAAAAACATACAAAAATAATCATTCTTTTAAAGTCAATAATAAAAACAAAAATACACAAAAACTTATATAATTAAATGTTTATTCAGGATTTTTAATTAAGATAAGAATATAACTAAGATAATTAGGCATAGTTAGGGTTAAATGAGACTATTATAATTCATATATAATTAAGGAATTAGGGTTAACCTGTGTATAAACATTATGGATAATTTTTTGGGATAATTATGGGATAGAAATTTGGGATAAAAAAAATAGGGATAATATGGTATAAGGTTATGGGATAAAACCTTAGGATTTCAAGGAATAAAAATAAGGGATAAAAACAATAAAAACAAAGGATAAAAACAAGGGATAAAATTTATGGGATAAAATTATGAGATAATTTTATGGATAATATGAGATAAAATTGTGGGATATATTTTTAGGATTTTAGGGATAAATAATCAAGAATGTGATATTTTGTTACTTTATAATCATCGATTATTGTTATGGGTTTATTTTCTAAAATTAAAATATTCATCAT
This sequence comes from Lathyrus oleraceus, assembly GCF_024323335.1. Classification (NCBI taxonomy): domain Eukaryota; kingdom Viridiplantae; phylum Streptophyta; class Magnoliopsida; order Fabales; family Fabaceae; genus Lathyrus; species Lathyrus oleraceus. Next base: position 32,623,972 of record NC_066583.1, on the reverse strand, counting down.
ATTTTGGTAAATTAACTAAGGGATAAAATCGGGATAAGAGATATGTTAAATTGCACCTTATTTAATTTATTTTCTTAATCAAATTAAATTTTTACAATTGAATAAGGGATAAATCAAGGAATATAAATCGGGGATAGAAATTGGGATAAGGATAAATCAAGGGATATAAATTGGGATAAGGGATATGTCATATAAATATATAATATTTAAGTATTATAATTTTTCTTTTGTAATTAATGGGATAATCATTGAATAACTTGGGGATAACATGGGATAAAATTCTTTTACAATTCTTAGGGATAAAATCATGGATTAAAGTTCGGGATAAGGGATATGTTCTTTATGGTTTCTAAATTAAACTTTTAATATTGGATAATCATATATAGTATCAATATGAATTTTTTTTTTATAATCAAATTAACGGGATTTTTTTTTGTTGCAATTAATCAAAGGGGATAATTTAAGGGATAAATCGGGGATAAAATCCGGATAAAGGGTTATGTCTAATACCTAATTACGACTCCTAACTTATTTTCTTAAATAAATTAAAATACTATTTTTGCAAGGGATAAAGGGGATAAAATCAATTTGAACTCACTTCAAACCGTAAGACCTCTACCCTAGTGTATTGAGGCACTTTTCAAAATTAATTACTTCTCCGTCCCCGATGCGTGAGAACTTTCAAGGGATAAAAACAATCAACCAACCAACATTTTTTAAGACGAACTACGGGCCTCTGATCCTTCAATAAATTTGAGGGTACGTAGGCATAGAGTTGTAAGACTCTAGCGAGTACAATAATAAAAAATATTTTAAGTTTTCCATTCTCAATTAATCAATTTTCTTTAAAATAATAAAATGTTTTTATAAATAAATAAATAATTAAACAATTAATAAATATTAAAACAAATGTTCCTTAAAACACCGAACTGGGTAAACAATCCTTTGTGTTATTTACTGTACTTTACATTTACGTTCTGTATACCTTCATGTCTGTGCAGAATTGGATGTCATAACATCCAGTGTGACATCGATAGTCTGTTACTAGAATTTCAATTGGTATCAGAGCAGGCACCCTGCCTGTTAAATTCTGGGTGAGATCTAGGGACGTTACTTTCTAGTACCATGGACAAGGATGTAGGATTCTCAAATAGACCACCCATGCTGGATGGTTCTAACTATGATGACTGGAAACCTCGTATGATAGCCTTCTTGAGGTCTCTGGATAGCAAAGGATGTGAACATCCAACGAAGACAGGCAAAGATGGAATTATTATGCAAATTCCTGAAGAAGAGTGGGACAAAGAGCAAGATGCATTAGCCCTTGGAAACTCTAAGGCCTTGAATGCACTGTTCAATGGGATAAATAAGAACATCTTCAGACTGGTGCATCACTGTGAGCTGGCTAAAGAAGTTTGGGATACTCTCAAAATAACTCATGAAGGTACCTCCAAGGTAAGGATGTCTAAACTTCAGATGCTGACTACTAAGTTTGAAAATCTGAGGATAAAAGAGGATGAGACTATTCATGACTTCCACATGAATGTTCTTGAAATTGCCAACACTTCTGGAGGCTTAGGAGAGAAAATGTCTGAAGAAAAACTTGTAAGAAAAATTCTCAGATCATTGCCCAAGAGATTTGCCATGAAGGTTACTGCTATAGAAGAGGCTCAAGATATCTGCAATATGAAGGTTGATGAGCTTATTGGCTCTCTCCAAACTTTTGAAATGGGCTTGTGTGAGAATGTTGAAAAGAAAAACAAAAGCATAGCTTTCGTATCAAATACTGAAGAGGATTCAGAAGAAGGAAGTATTGGAGGTGATGAAAGCATATCAGAAGCTATAACCATGCTTGGAAGACAGTTCAACAAGTTCATAAAGAAGGTTGATCAAAAAGGTAGACCAAATGTCAAGAACTCTTCATCTGATATCAGTAGAAGATCAAAATCTGAAGAAAAGTTCAACCAAGACAAGGGAATCCAGTGTCATGGATGTGAAGGTTTTGGACACATTAGAGCTTAATGTCCTACCTTCCTCAAGATGCAAAAGAAGGGACTATCTGTCACCTGGTCTGAGGGAGACTCTGAGAGTGAATCTGAAGGAGAATCTGCTAAACATGTCACTGCACTAACTAGTGTATGTGCCTCTGATGATGACTCAAGTGGAGATGAACTTGCTGCTTCATATAAAGAGCTATGTGTCAAAAGTGCAGAAGTGTGTATACAAGGAGAAAAGCAGAAGAAACTCATCAAGGAGCTGGAAGCTGAGAAGAAGAAGCATCTGACAGTCATAGATGGTCTAAATGGTGAGATAACCTTGCTAACCTCTAAGCTAGATCAAATGACAAAATCCATCAGAATGCTGAATAAAGGAACTGACACTTTGGAAGAGATTCTAAAGGTGGGACATAAATCAGGAACCATGTCTGGGTTAGGCTTTGTTAAGGAATCCTCAACTGAACTCAAAATCTCAAAGGCTGAAGTTCAGAAAATCAAACAGAAGTCACAACCAATGTCACAACATCAGGGAAACAGGAGGATTAACCATCAAAAGAAGAAATTTCAAAGATGGAGATGTCACTAATGGGAAATATGTGGCCTCTAACACGGCTAATGCTTCCCACTCTGAGAAGCATGATGATGCAAATGTTGTGATTGATCTAGAGGATGGTAGCTCTGATGATCAAGAGGAAAGCTTGATTCATCACATAAAGCCAAGTGTGGCTAAACGCATGAAGACTCGCAAAGGAAAATCTGTGACTGAACTTATGTCAGCTAGAAAAGCTAAGAAGACTGCTGTCATTGGTCCCTGCAAACCATGGAGTAAGGTTGAAATAAAGAAGAGGAAGGTTAGAGATGATTCTGAGCCTGAAGAGGATGTGGAGGAAGATGTCCCTAACATCTCGCATGCGAAGAAAACTACTGTTAGGAAGTCTCCTGTTAAAGTATCTGTTGTTCATTTGGATAACATCTCCTTCCATCTTGAGGATGAAGCTGCTAAGTGGAAATTTGTGATTCAGAGAAGGGTAGCTGTGGAAAGGGAATTGGGAAAAGATGTTGCTGATGTCAAGGAGGTCATGGACCTGATACAAGCTGTTGGGCTTTTGAAGACTGTTGCTGGATTCTTTCAATGCTGCGAAGGTTTAGTCAAGGAATTTATTATTAATATTCCTGAGGATATTTCTGATAAGAATAACAAGGAGTTCTACAAGGTGTATGTGAGGGGTAAGTATATAACATTCTCTCATACTGTTATTAATAATTTTGTAGGCAGAAATAATGAGGGTGCAGGAGAATTAGAGGTTACAGACAATTAGGTCTGTAGGGAGATTACAACTAAGTAGATGAAAGTTTGGCCTTTTAAAAAGCATCTTCCTGCTGGGAAGTTGACTATCAAGTATGCTATCCTGCATAAAGTAGGAGTTGCTAACTGGGTCTCTACCAACCATATCTCTACCTTTGCTAATACTCTTGGGAGGTTTATTTTTGTTGTTGGGACAAAAGTGAAATTTGACTATGATAGATATATGTTGATCAATTCATCAAGCATGCAACTACTAATGCAGTTAAGCTGCCAATTGCTTTTCCCTCTATGATCTGTGGAATTATCTTGAATCAACATCCTGGTATTCTATGCTAAAATGATTTACCTAGTAGGAGAAAACTAGCTCTATCTGTGCACTACAAACTCTTTGAAGGCAGTCATGTCAAGGATATTGTCATGACATCTTCCATGAGGAGGCCAATCTCAAAAGTTGGAGCAATTGCTGAGCTTAAGGAGACATGCAAAGAGCTAAGTGAAGGGATTGGGGTAGCCGCAACTAGAAAACAATCTTTGGAAGCCTTGATTGAAAGCTTGGAGCAGGCTGAGGGTGAAAATGTTGAACATGCTAATGTCAGCCATGAAGAAGAAGCTGAAGCCCACACCTCTAATGAGAGGTCTGCTAACAATGATGATGCGAGTGGGAATTCTGCTTCTGGTGCTGCTGAAAAGGCTACAAACTCAAGCTCTACTGAGTAACTCTGTTGGCTTTGGTCCCTCTTGTTTTGATGATTTTCTTTGTTTTTTGTTGTTTTGGTGGATTTCTTTGTGTTTTTTTGTTTGTTTCTCAGAATTCTTACAGTTGTATATGTACTTGGTGATGTAACTCTTTAACTTCTGGTATTTCTGTTAATGACTAAATAGACATTTATTTTGTCTCTTTGGTCTCTTTTGGCTAAAAAGGGGGAGAAGTAGTTGTAGATGTAGCTGAGTATCTTAGCTTAGCTATGTAGTATTGTTGTTGCTCTTATTGTCTGATGCAGGGGGGGACAGTACTGTGCTGCTAGTGCTCTGATTGTTTGGTGTATGGGGAGTCACAATACTGTTTTGCTAGTGGTGTTATTTGTTTGGTACAGGGGGAGAATTCCGGTGTTTATTTGTTTGGTACAGGGGGAGAATTCTGTGTTCTGTTTGTGTGAAGCAGTGTGGTTGTTGCTTGTTGTGGACTGGCTTAAGGGGGAGTTGTTGTGTTCTAGAAAGTTGCATGGACTTGAGGGAGAGTACAAGCACCCGTGTGTCCTGATGTTTGCTAGTTGGTTCTTGCTAGTGTTGTATGTGTAAGTGCTTGTGTGTTTACTAGTTGTTATTTTTGCTAGTGATGTGTGTATGTTTTCTTCTGCTGCTGAACTGATTCTCTGATTGATTTCTTGTGAACGTGTGATCTGTTGTTTGTTTTAGCCAAAATTTGCCAAAGGGGGAGTTTGTTGGTTCTATGAATTGGCATCAATTTTGGTAAAACTTAGTGTTATCACAAGATGTCACGCTTGTAGTCTTGACATGTGATATCAACTTTCTGCAGGTTATTTGATATGGTTGTGCAGGATTTATTCAAGATGTCAGACCCGATGTTATGACATGTGCATACAGAACATTCCGTCTGAATGTTATGTATTTTGTTGTTGCGCTTTTCATGCAAGTCTTTGTGTGCTTATGTGGAGATTGCATGCATTATTCAAGGAGTAATTCTATTTAAAGCCAGAATATTTTGTTTCCCAAAAAGGAATGATTCACTGCTATTTCTTAGGGAATACGCAATAAATAGAATTAGGGTTTCATGCTGCCCAGGCCCATTTAGAAAGCTTCTATTTAAAGTCTATGTAAACCCTGTTTTACATATAGAAAACAGGAACGATGAAGGGAGTGAGTATTAGGGTTTTAGTCTTGTGTGCGTTTGTGAATTGTGAGCCATTCATCCATCTTGTTGATGTGTGAATTGGACTGAGTTTTTGAGTTGTATTTTATCCACTCTAAGCTTTGAAGTACGAGTGTATTTGTTTACTTGATTGAAGCTTTTAAGCAAGATCAAGTGTGTGTCCTTGAAATGTGTCTTCTTTATTTTTGATATTTGTTTACTTGATTGAAGGTTTGAGGGGGAGTGAGTAGGGTCTCATGTCTAAGAGTTCTTAGATAGAAATCACACGGGTAGAGATTAGGTGAAAAGACTGTAACTTGAAGTTGTTTGCTGAGAGTCTTTGAACTAATTCTGTTTAGTGGATTTCCTTCCTGGCTTGGTAGCCCCTAGACGTAGGTGCGTTTGCACCGAACTGAGTTAACAATTGCTTGTGTCGTTTTTCAATTGTTTCCTGGTTTTTATTCTATTCATATTTCACTTGTTGTTCAGATATTAGTGTCGTGACATTACCTTCGACATCTCATATCTGATACCAAATTTTCAATAGTCCCATGTGAAACAGTTTTTGAACTCTCTCAACAATTGGACTACTTTGACCTTTAGTTGAGGGCATATATTGGCACTAATGTAAGTTGGCCTTTTTATCAACCCCTCTCCCAAGTCTACTTCTTCAAGTGGATCCTGAGCCAACATTTTAATGTTTGTTGCTAGCGGATCCTTCTTGAAACCCAAAGACCCATCGTCGTAGATAACGTCGAGCCTCTGGTCTTACTCTTCATTCTGACCCAGGTTAGGTGGCATTGGGTCAAAGTCCTTCCCATGACCTATTGGATGAGAAACTTCACTGGCTTTGACAAGCATGTTTTTAACTTCGGCCTCTAAGGCTAATTGTTGCTTGTTTTTGGCTATGTAAGCCGAAATCCTTTTTAGCGCCACAAACTCAGTCATCATTATTGAATTCACTTCCCCAACCCGTGGGTTCAATTCCAGACGCTCCTAAATATCCAAAATCGTCTTCACCTACTACTTCTTTGTCCCAGTGAAAACCATCGTAAGGGTGCAATGACAGGGAACAATAAGCGTTATCATCAGGGGTGAATGCAAAATCGTCCGAATCACAGGGAGCTATATTGGCCAAATGCTTGTCGAACTGATGCCTGTCGGTATGATTGATAGGGGTTTTGAAGTACCCTTGATCCACCTCTATATTGTCCACAATACCATCTGGACGCCAAATTATTATCCTCTGGTGCATTGAGGATATGACAGCTCCGACCCCATGTATCCACTCCCTTCCAAGCAACAGATTGTAGTTAGCCTTCATTTCCACAATCATAAACATTGTGGATCTTATGACCGTTCCTACTGTTAACTCGACTTGGATGACTCCAAGGGTGGAACCCACTTTACCTTTGTAGTTGGTAAGCACCATATTATGAGGTTTGACATCAGTGTCATACTTGCCAATTTTCCTCAGCATGTGATGAGGAATTAAATTCATAGTCGCTCCATAGTCCACCAATATTTTATTAATAGGGATGTCTTCGACTTTTCCAGTAATGAAGGAGGGCTTGAGATGACTCTTCATGGCCTCATTGGGTCTTTCGAAGAAGGCATCTTGCTCTTCAACGCAACCATTATTCATCACGTAGTAACATACTGGCTTATAAGCAACCATTTCTCTCTCCGTGATGCTATCGGTATCTTCGACTTCAGTAATCCCATCGAGTTTGTAGCCTAGAATCAGTATCCATATGTATTATTTTTCATAGTCTTGATGTTGTCTGTTGCAAGTTTTTTAAACTCCATTCATGTGTGTAGCAATTTGCTTGAGGATAATCAAATGTTTAAGTGTGAGGGAGTTTGATAACACTAAAACATATAGTGTATTTTGACTCAATTTGCACATGTTTTAGTGTCACTTTATTACATTTTGTAGTGTTATGTTGGTGCTTTGTGCTTGTTTCAAGTGCTTTGTAGGTAGGAGTCGATATAAGAAGAAACCAGACAAAAACAGAGAAAAACAAAGAAAATAGGGAAAAATGTATTTGCGGAGACCTCCATGGCGTTCCCCATAATGCTTTCCATGACTAGGATGGCATGAGACCCACGAATGAGTCAGCAAAGAGTGGAAAGACGGAGTCAAAGGCTCATGGCGCCCACCACAGGGGCCATGGCGTTCGCCACGCCTTATCAACCAACCATGATCTTCAATATTACACTGGTGGCGACCGCCACACTGCATGGCGAACGCTATGCAGTCCGAAACTTGAAAAATAGCAGCAGTTGCTTACTTGGTTCATCCCGACTCTTCCCATATTTTATCCAATGATTTCCACTCTTTTGGCATCGGTTTTTCAGCATTGTATCTGTAACACCCCTTTTTCTACCCCAAAATACTTAACATATAATCAGAGTAAATAAGCACGCATATAAACAAAAGGGCGTCACATCGACGTTTTCAAAAACTAAAAGCTTTCAAAATCAACCTCATTCATCATCAATATACAATACACCTGGTCACTTAAAATGACACATTTCAATTATCATGAATATTCAAGAATATGCGTTCGCAGCGGAAAATAATGAATACTCATGCATTTCATAAAATGATCCATGTCCCATGCCATGATCATCTCTCAATAATCTCCTCAAGATAAAATAAAACAAGTAATAACATAATGCATATCCAAATAAGATATGAGTTCAATACTACTAATCTACCCAGTGTTACATGACCAGAGCATTGACTCATTACCTAGTCTTCAAACTAAAATACGGAAACTCTCCGACTAAATCTCGAGCGAGCTACCGTCCACTTACTTCAGCGATACTACTCTTGAGTATCTGCACGATACCCATGTAAAGGTAATATTCAAACAGAAAGGGTGAGAATTCAAATCATTATGAAGAAGTATAATAAGGCACAATGGTTAAATCAACAATTAAAGGAATTCATCACACTTCATATAACCATGTAAATAATACTAACCAATATTTATTTCACATGTTTCAAACATCCATCAAAACTCAAGAAGTATAATATTCAAATCCAATATTATATTCACAAATATACACACAACTACAACTATCACATAATCACATATTTTGCCAAATTATGTATCCAAACATCACCAAATTCAATTACTAAATCTCATACACACCTCACAATCACATCAATGCAAACATTCAATTATCACATGACTCTAATGTGACTCAATGCAAGACATGTGACTCTATGCATGCGGTACCTCAATGTGAACCCAACATTTCACCGCTTTCCGATTCAATATCTAGAATCCAAGCCACGCTTCCGATTCAGACAAGATCAAAGCCACCACGCCTATTTCCAATTAAGGATTAACGTCTTCTACGCCTATTTCCAATTAAGGATCAACATCTATCTACCACGCCTATTTCCAATTAAGGATCAACGTGTGCTACGTCTATTTACAATTAAGGATCAACGTCTATCTACCACGCCTATTTCCAATTAAGGATCAACGTGTGCTACGTCTATTTCCAATTAAGGATCACCGTCTATGTGAACCCACAGTTTCACCGCTTCCACTATGAAGCCGACCATGCCATGAATGAATGTACAAATACCAATACATATGCAATTAAGATCATCTCTACCATCTTAACATTCCACATATCACCACAATTCAACTCTATGAATTATCCACCAATGATACATATACACATTCATAACAAATACACCATTCACAATCCACCAATGGTACATATACACATTCATAACAATATATCATTCACAATCCACCAATGGTACATATACACATTCATAACAATATATCATTCACAAATATAGGCTAATCATCAACTACACACACTTAGATTGCACTTTAAAATAAATACAACTTTTAAAATCTCAAATTTTCATTTTTCAACAGTGGTAACCGGTTAACGCTCGGTGAGTAACCGGTTACTGTAAAACAGAATTACCAGATTTTTAAGCAAGTAACCGGTTAACGCTCGGTGAGTAACCGGCTACTGTAAAACAGAATTGACAGATTTTTAAGCAAGTAACCAGTTAACGCTCGGTGGGTAGCCGGTTACTGTAAAACAGAATCAGATTTTTTTTGCGTTTTTCATCGTTGGAGGACTTTCGGACCTCCGATTTCGATTCCGTAAAAAAGCAAACGTTCAGAAAATTATAACTCATATAATACTCTAAGTATATACATTAATTTACAGTTTTAACACCATCAAATCACCACAAATTGAGACTACTCATCAACCTAACAATTTCAAACAACCATACAAAATTAGGGATTTTAACCTAAACATACATCTACCCATTGACCCGATCATACTAACCCATAATAATAAGGATTCCCCCCTTACCTCTTCAATTTTTTGGAAATCCTAGTTCTTCTCTTTACTTTTCCTCTCCTCTTTCTCTATTGCCTTCAATGATCAAATGAATCCTAATTCTCACTCTTCTCCCTTTTATATACTAATATTCTATTTGGGCTTAAAGCATAATACCTCTCATTTAATTAATAGGCCCAATAAGACCTAATATTTAAATATCTCTAATTAATTCAATTCAATTAAACTAACACAATATGCACACCAAGTTAATTAATTCAATTATTCATTATATCTCATATCAACTAAATAATTAATTAACACACCAAATCAATTAATATAATCAATTATTTTACTACCTAACAACCAATTAATTACTTAACACTCCAAATAAATAAAATATAATATAATAATAATATAAGAAATAATTACTAAAATTGGGTTGTTACATTATCACCATATATTGCAAATGATAAGTACTTTTTTAGGGTGGAAGTTTCATGGATCGAAGTTGGGTACAATTTTTAAATTTTTTTAGTTTTAAGCAGAAATCACTTTTGAAAAGCAGCAGTTTTCTCACATCGAGGAACTACTACACCTTAGTGTTTTTAGGAATTCATTATATAAAACTTGGATCAAACAATCTTGACATCATTCAAAGTTATTCAATTCAGTTTTACTTTCCATTTTATTTTTAGGTTCATTTAAGTTACTGCAATTTATTTTCAGCCATTTATAATTCTGCAACGTTTACTTTCCTCCATTTATATTTCGCTTCATAAATTTTGCCATTGTTGTTATTGTTATGAGTTTTTGTTGCTCTCCTTTGAATTCATCTGCAACCATTGCTTTGAATTATTTTAAATTGTTTACTATGTCTTCGTTTAATTTGAAAACCTATAATTTCTTATTTATTTCTGCATCCATGTCCGGCTAAATTTCTAGAGCCTGGTATGTGAGGACCGTCGTTCCGACAGGACTCGGTAATAAGTTGGCGTAAACTGTTTTATAAAATATTTTTCTGGTTTTGATTTTTAATTTTAAGTCTAAAAATAATTGCACGAGAGTGAAGGCATTAAGGTTTCGAGTCAATACCATGAGAGTGTGATGCTTGAACCGGATAGTAAAAATTGGACATTAATCCTAAACACAACGAGAGCACTTTAGGATTAATTAGAACTTATTGGTTTTCAAAAAGTATTTTCTGATTCAAATGGGTTAGCGAGAGCAAACATATGGTCTAAAAGTATAGCTAGAGTCAACAACACGAGAGTGTGAGATAAAGGTTTTTAAATTAATATTTTTCTACTGAAAAGTGATTTAATACATTAACACACTCCAATAAATTATTTATTCCCCGAGGTACACCAGGATCAACATTTTGACCTCTCATTTCTGATATATTTTCTAAACTTTATTCTAATTTTAGTTTTAATTTCCCTCTAAATCAAGTTTTCATAAGCCTTAAATTTACATAGCACAAATAGGTAGCGATAAGTTTGATTATTGGTCCATGTGGATTCAATATCTTTTAAAACTACGTGATACAACTTTGCACTTGTAGTTAGATATTTCGATATACTCACTAAGTCGCGATCATTATTCTTTCATGGCTGCTAACTAGTTCGAATCATTCATGACTTGATCCAAATTGTTTGGTTCTGCTTCAACCATCATCATTGCTTCTTTTATTAAGTCACCATTTACGACTACTTGATATGGAAATCACTCATATCCAGATAGCCTTGTCGACTCAGTTCCTGCTATAGTCAATCCTTTAACATTACGCTCAAGTGGTTATTCATTTCGATTTATTGGGACTTTAGTTTGTTGGTCTTCTTCAAACACAGTTGTGACTGTATCTGACTCCTGCCAAACTGACTATTGACTCCAATACCACCCTTTCCATTCATCTACTAGAACATCTCGAATAATCACAAGTTTATCATTATTTGGTGAATATAACTTGTACACACCAGTCGAATGATAACCCATGAGTACCATAGCCTGGCTTGGATCATCTAGCTTCTTCCTCAATTATTCACGTACATGCCTGAAACACATTGATCCAAACATTCTAATAATATTAACATGCGGCTTCACACTTGTCCAAGCCCCATAAGGAGGCATGTTAACTATTTTCTTGGTTGGGCATCTGTTTTGAATGTATACTGTTATCGAATCTACTTCACCCCAAAATCTCTTTGGCATATCTTTAGCTTTCAACATGCTCATAGTCATGTTTAATATACTTCAATTCTTCCTCTGAGCTATTCCATTATGCTTAGTTGTATAGGGTGAAATGCCCTCATGCTTTATACTTTCCTCATTGCAAAATCTAGCAAATTCTCGAGAAGTGTATTCACCACCACCATCAGTTCTCAGTTTCTTCAACTTGCATCCACTTTGCTTCTCGAAATGCAATTTGAACTTCTTTAATTGTGTGAATACCTCACTCTTTCTTTCAATAAGGTAAATCCACATATATTTAGTGAATCCACCTATGAAGGTTAGGAAATAATAGTTACCTTCATTCGACCTTACTTCAAAGGGGCCACACACATCATAGTGAACTAACTCTAGCTTTTCCTTCGACCTCATTGGCAAGTTATGCTTGAATGCTTTCCTAGCCTGCGTTGCTTTTCAACATTCCTCACACACCTGACTTGGTTCTTTCACCTTAGGTATGCCATACACCATCTTCTTCTGGTTGAACATACCTAAACTTCTGAAGTTTAGATGTCCATACTTGTGATGCAATAGCCAGTTCTTGTTTTCTTTTATAGTCGAAGCAAGCACTTGTGATTAACTGGGTTGATCTCTACTTTAAAGGCCCCATTGTCTGCCAATGATGTCTTCAGAATCAGCCTTCCATCACTATGATACACCTTCATATGGTTCTTTTTTATCTTCATGTTGTACCCTTTTGTAAGTAATTGACCTATGCTTGTTAAGCTACTTGTCATCGAAGATACATACAACATATCAATGATGTTGGCTCTTCGACCATCTTTTCTAACAACAAAGATGGCTCCCTTTCCACCTGATGTGATATGCCTTCCATCTGCAAACTTTATCACTTTCTCAATTGATTCATCTAGCTTGGTGAACCAGTCTTTATTACTAGTTATGTGGTTACTACATCCATAATCGAGGTACCACATGTTGGTTTGCCCAGTCTTTGATTGAGTGTTAGCCATGAGTATCACATTCTCATAATCATTATCTTCAACATGTGCATACTGCATTTCATCACCATCTTTCGCTCGTGCTTCCTTCTTTCTTCGACAATCTCGAGCATAGTGGCCAAATCCTTGACAATTGTAACACTGCACCTCCTTCATGTCAACTTACTTCCAGAATATTTGTCGCTCATGCCTTTCTTGATCGAATTAGAATGATTCTTTGAGTTCTTGTTTGACTTCTCATCATTAGGAAGATTTTTTCCCTTTTCTTTCCCAGATTTCTTGACGAATCTTGATTGTAGTGCATAACCAGCCACCTTCTCCCTTTCTGAGTTCCCCTGCTTCAGCCTCATCTCATGAGCCTCTAATGAAGCTTGAAGTTCTTCTAACTTTATCTCAACTAGGTTCTTGAACTCTTTTATTGACACTAGAATGAAATCAAACTTCGTAGTCAGAGATCTCAACACTTTCTCAATCTTCTACGAATCCTTTATTGATTCACCACACGACTTCTCATCATTAGGAAGATTTTTTCCCTTTTCTTTCCCAGATTTCTTAATGAATCTTCCTTGTAGTGCATAATCAGCCACCTTCTCCCTTTTTGAGTTCCTCTACTTCAGCCTCATCTCATGAGTCTCTAATGAAGCTTGAAGTTCTTCTAACTTCATCTCAACTAGGTTATTGGATTCTTCAATTGACACTAGAATGAAATCAAACTTTGCAGTCAAAGATCTTAACACTTTCTCAATCTTCTGCAAATCGTTTATTGATTCACCACACGACTTCATCCGGTTCGTTAACAACAACACACATGAAAGATATTCCGAGACTGATTCATCCGACTTCATCTGAGTCATCTCGAATTATTTTCTCATCATCTGCAACTTTACCCTTTTCAGTTTTTCTTTTCCACTGTACAAACTCTTCAACTTATGCCACACTCCTTTTGACATTTCTTCTTCAATAATCTTCTCAAACACGTTAGAGTTCACACACTGGTGAATCAAGAGCAAATATTTTCCATCTTTCTTTCTTCGTTCCTTGTGCGCGACTTGCTGAACATTATTCACATTCTCTTTTAATGCAAGTACTCCATCGCTCACGATTTCAACCACGTCTTGAAATCTGAAGATGACATTCATCTGCGTAACCACCATTCATAGTTCTCACATTTGAAAAGCGGTAGATTCGTTGGAAATTGCGTTGATGTTGTTGTTCCGTTTGTCATTACAAATTCTCTTTGAATCGCAACACGGGCTCCTTGATACCAATTTGTTGGAACACAAGGTTTTAAAAAAAGATGGGAGAAGAAGAAGAGAGAAAAGAGAGAAACTATAAATTAAATTGTAGAAATTTGTATTGAGTGAAGTTGTTGTTATTTTGATTTTCATCGTACAATACATTTATATAGGCAACTAAAGTCCATGTCCAAAAACTATACAAACCGATCCAAATCCAAAACATACAAAATATAAAATTATATTCTGACACAACTATATGCTATATTCTGACACAACTATATGCTATATTCTACTCTGACGTATATAGATGACTCATTCACCTCGATTACCTATTTCTACATAGTCGAATCCTAATTTTCGATAAAACATTGAATTACTACTTGTGACATTTTTTATATTGTTGTTGTGAGTAGGATTAATTGAGGTTTATGTTCTTATTCCCCTAATCCAAAAGACTATTTAAGGAAAATAAAAATTCGCTTCACCTAGAGAGCAACACGACTTGCTTCTCTAATTTTGTAATAAACCTTTCTTCCCGTTACTTTTCTCAAGTTCAAACAAGGAAGAACAAACCCAAGCTAGTAGTAAAACTTAACCAATAAGCTGACTCATTTTATTGGTCGAAACAAAACACATAAACTTCCAACATCAAGACACAAACAAACCAAACCCCATTGGTGGAGAAAACGGGAAGCCCTTAGTTATTCCCTGCACATGAGGTCACGCGGCAATAAACCAAAAATTAAAATGTGGGCCCCACTTCAATAGCGACGTGTTTGGCTACGATTTCTGCCAACTCTTCTGACTCAGAAACATTTTCGAGGAACTCGATGAACTTATCAACGGTCGTTTTGTCCTCAACGGCTATTTTAATAAACTAAATCCAACGGTTCTCAACAATATGGCGGTTGCCGCCCTACAGTGTTCCACGGGGTTCAACTATTCATACCTATAAGAAAGGTCGCCGACTGCACCGGTTGTCGGTATTTTAAGGAAATATTGACATGTGAAAATCATAAGTCTTAAATTAATCAAGAAAAAAACTCATTATTCATTTCTCCTTTAACTCTTTCTTTTCACGCGGGTTAGTTAATAGTAGTACGTACTATAATAATATTGTTGAAAAGACACTAACTTTTTATTAAATAAATTTATATAAACGACTAAATTAATTTATATATAATTGGTCTCTGCAAATTTATATAGTTTTCATTTTCGTAGTTTTTTAAAATCTTGATTCACACACATATATACATCATTGTTTTTTATTTTAATGTTTGTAAAATTAATTTAAATTAAAAAACAATATTTGTAATATATAAAATATTTGATTTAATCATTTTAATATTTTTTGGATAAATGAAGGAATCATTTTAATATTAATATTAAAAAATTTAATTTTAAAGGATTAATTTTGATATATATTAATTTTAAAAATTGAAATAAAAAAATAAAATATGGCGAGATAACTCAATTGATATATGTTAATTGAGTTAAATGAATGTAAATTAAGGATTTAAAATTGATTATATTTATTTATATTTATATATTAATTAAAATAGATATTTATATGTGAGTGATTAAGTTATATAATAATTAAAAATAAAAAATATTGAACATATAAGAGAAAGAATTATACATTCATTTTTTATTGTTTTATATATAATTTAAATTTTTTTAGATTCTGAACGTTGAATCGATTGACACTCCAAACACTCTTTATGATTATCCATCATTTATAAATCAATAATTAAAAAAACAAAATTAAATATATTCTTAAAAATAAAAATCAAACAAACAAAAATGTATTTTTTAAGAACAAAAATCAAACAAACAAAAATATAAAATAAAAATAAATAAAAACATATTTTTATAAATCAATTACATATTTAATTATAATATTAATTAAGATGTATAAAAAAGATAATAATTAATTTATAATAAAATTAAAAATACTTTTAAAATATATATTTTATGTTAAATTTAATTGTGAAATAGCAATATATATAAATATATATAGTTAATAATTAATTGTAATAATGTAAAAAAGAAAAAAATAAGATATATATTACAGTTATAAAATATTTGTTATTGTGGTGTTAACTCTCTGAAATAAGCTTTAGTAATTCAGAATTGGATCACAAGTTAAATAAAATCCGGCAAAAAATTATTCTCACAACAAATTAAATTCAAGTTCTCCAAAACGATTTGTTGGGGACTCATTAACCACTTGGACTAAATTACTTGGTTATCGTTATATAATAATTTTTTAATTTTTTAATGGCAATATGTATTTTTTAAATCATTAAAACATATTAATTTTTTTTTTGATAATTTGACCATCGATATTACTATAAAACTCTATAAAAAGTGTTAATAATTGTTATTGTTTATAAATAAAAAAGCCGTTGAGTTAGAGTATCTTGCCATATCAAAAGGTGCGCAACAGTGGCATGCTTGAAAATAAAGGAAGACCCGTTCTCTTTAAAAAGCAGGGTCCCTTCTACCATAAACTTCACGTTCTAACTTCTAACTTTTCTTCCCCTCTCATCTAATTCTTATCATACCAACTTTTCTTTTTTCCTTTTTTTTAGGTTCCTCTCTAACTATTACTAATACCTTATATCATAGATCATCTATTCATATATATGTTTTTTTTTTCTTCTTTCTATTAGTATTTGTATAAACTAATCCACACGCCACTGATCTGTTTATTTTGAAGATCACCACCACCAATAGCTTTTTTTCTTCCTATAATCTCATTCTCAATGGACACCGTTTTGAGTCCAAACGCAAAGGAACAATCCATTGCTACAACAAACAAGCAAATCAAAATCAAAACTCCAAAGAAAAACAAACGAGGGGGTAATAGTAATTTCACTTCTAACACCTATGCTGGTCTTTTGAATCTTCCTCCACACAAACAACAACCGCCTCTCTTACCTCTGCCACGTGCTTCTTCAATCCTTCATCACAAACCTTTGCTTCCACGAAGCCTCAACACTCAAACTTTGTCTCCGACACCTAAGAAATCGAAACCAAAAAAGAGAGAACAATCAAAGAAGAGATCGGGACCGGAGTTTCTTATGGTTAATCCATGGGGACCCGACCCGAAAGACCTTCCCAAAAATTTACCTGTTGTTATTGGAACTGGAAACATGGACGTTTTTTCAGAGAAGGTTTTCAATCTAGCTCCACCGCCTAGTAGCTTGCCGTTGCCAAAGTTTTCTATGAGAACGAAACTCAGTTGCAACACAGAAGCTGCTGCGGCTGTGGCGGGTAGTTTTGTTGACGACGGAGCAACAAACAATCTCCGGCGTCTTCTACGTCTCCGGTGAAGTTGTTCGCTTCTTTTCGTAACACGTTGTATTAATTTATGTTTTATTAGTTTTAATTATTATTATGTAAATAAAAAATAATCGGCGAAGGTAATTTTGCTGATTTTGTTTTGTATTGTTTTTGTCCTTTTGTTGTTATTGTTACTTGAATCTATGTGGCCACCGCCTATGTTGTTTTTGAATTAGGGGTGCACAAAAATGATGTGTGCTTGTTGAGATTATACACCATCACAGATCCACAAGTAGTAGAACTAGAACTATGTGTAATTTCTTCTTATTATATATAATAAATTTTAATTTCATCAGTAGTAGAACTATGTGTAATTTCATAAATGGTAATTATGTGTTCTTTCTCAATTTATAAAAATGATCATAAAAATATATTCTTTATTAAATGTAATCTTTTTTTTTTTACTTTTTACCCATACTTTAAAAATTATTATTTTTTTAAATAATTATTATAATATTTTTTTGCCAAAAATACCTCTAACTTTTTTAAAAATTTGACTTTTTTTTTTAGTAAATATCTAAAAGTAATTTTGGCAAACCTCCTATCTATACTACTTTAAAATTAGAAATAATGCTTAAAAATGAATAATTTTTTCTGTAAAAAAAATTGAAATGAAAAGATTAAACCAAAAAATATTTTAAAATAATATTGCTTTGCTTGTGAATTAGAAAGGGCTTGTAAAATGGTGTGGTATAGAAGGGTATAGAAGGGAGTTAATTTGCAATGTTAACATTTCAACGTTTAAATCGGTAAGAGAATGAGGGGTAAAATTAAAGTGGAAATGAATTTGAATATTTGAAATGACACATCTCCTTTATATATAGTGAGCCGTTAAAATCATTTGCGTGAGGGAAGACGTGTTATGCAGATGTTTGTTGGATCTAATTAGACAATGATAAACGTGTCTTGAGGGTGGAATCATTTTCCCTAAGGGATCTTCACGCGCTCTTTCCCTGGATGTCGCTCTTCGGCTTTTCACTATGGGCCTTACGAACAACGCAAAAGAGTTACCCCAAGCCCATGGCTCATCTTTGTAGGACAAGGTTTATCGTATATGCCCCTGGGCTGATTGCTGACGGGGGAGTAAATGTAGAGCCTTAATGGGATGTCACTTTTGTTGGGAACAAGCATGTTAAATGCCTTTATGTAATAGGTAGTTGTAGTGTTATATTTGTGAGTGTCTCAAACAGGGGCGACTCCAAGGACCTCGTCTAGCTTTATATCGCATTAATCATATCCCATTAATCATATGAGAATGAGTCGAACCACGACTCCCTGGAAAATAGGTAGTCAACAACCTCCCTTAGTCGGGGGGGAGAGGGGGGGGGGGAGATAAATCATTTGATATACAAAGCACTACGTAGATATACAGTCTCTCACCTCATGTGAGCAGGTCCTCTAAAACCACTGTAAAACCACCATACAAGGCTTCTTTCCACCGTTGGGAAACCCTAACCACCCTTAATTGTTATATACCTACTAAGGTCTCTGAGTATCCTCTACTATTGTAGGGATAACATGCATGCATGAACTTTTTAACGAATACAGTGGCGCCCACTGTGGGGCTCTAATAAAACTAACTTTAGTCACACCTTATTCATCATAATCACCATACTCATTGTTACCCTTCAAGCCTATACCCATTTTTTCTCAACCATGGTTAACAGGAGGGCTTCATCCCATACGTCAGAGGATGCCAGTGCTAAATATGACTTCAACACCATGACGCAGATGCACGCTGCCATGGACAAAATACACCATCAGAATCAGACATTGGAGGATAATATTCATATCATCAGATAGTGTCAACAAGAATCCAATCCCAAATAGGAGATGAAAACGTTGGATCCCCAATCACTCTCAGATGAGATATGATAAGAGTTTGTACCTGAAGGATTCAAACCTCCCTTTCTATCCAAGTTTGATGGGCGCAGTGATCCCTATGAACATGTCGCTTCCATCAACACACAAATGGCCATCATTGGAGCACCTTACTCCTGGAATATAGACTAATATCTGGAACCTTCAGAGCCGCCGCCTTGCGATGGTATATGAGTCTACCCTGAGCTTCCATCGCCAACTATCAAGAGCTGGTAAATAAATTTATGCATCAGTTTACCGCCAATTATATCACAAACTATATCACAAACTATATCACATGAAGATGTCTACCGCAAGTCTGTTCAACATACAATAAGCTCTGTCAGAGTCACAAAGGGACAATCTCGCCCGATTTAATGAAACCCCCATCAGGGTTGTCCCTCTAAACCAATAAATAATCATGGGGATGTTAAAAAATGGACTTAAGGTGGGACTCTTCAATGAGTCTCTCGCCCAGAAGCCAACACTCTCGTTAGCGAAAGTGGTAACCAGAGCAAAATGTCACACAAAGGGCGAGGAGAGAAATGCCGTGAAAAAGACGCGAGACGTTAAAGAGTATGTTCCCAATGCTGAATGTTCACACCACCAGAGGAAGAGTAATTATACATCACCCATTAAAGACAATACCGTGTTCAAGAGAGTAAGAAAGATGGTAGAGATCTTCACACCTTTGAACACTCGATGTGAACAAATATGACGCAAGGTTCTTCACCTACATAACATCTTAACACTTCCATCTCTGAATGCATATGTAATAGGTCATGGAACAGGAAGACGGTGCAAGTTCCATAGAGTCAAAGGACACCATATTAAGGATTGTTACCAACTCAAGAAAGCTATTGACAAGTTGATCTAGGAGGGACACCTCAAAAAGTATGTCAAGGGAAATTCCTCTTGTGGACCAGACAAATCCATCTCTCATGAGCGATACAACGCAGGGAGACCCAGACCCAGCAAGGCGAAAGAGGAATCCCAAGATGAGGGCGAAAAAATTATGTGCCACATGCTCAATACTATAACATACACTACTAGACAAACTACTTTTTATGACAACTATTTCACCTCTCATATCAAAAAACCAAGGTATAATTCCTGGATGCGCATGTTTTTTTACTTTAAAAATATACAATCTGTTCTGTCGGTTTTTATTGAAAACTGAGGGATAAACTGATTCAGTGTACATGCTTCGAATTCCAACAACTTCAAAATATGCTTTTATTTTATTAAAAGTGGCGTCTTCCTGAATATTTTACTTTTAATATAAAAATAAGTCGTTTTTCACCTCGATTTTGTTTTCCAACCGAGGTGAATTTGTTTCTCTGATATATATATATATATATATATATATATATATATATATATATATATATATATATATATATATATATATATATATATATATATATATATATATATATATATATTATATAGCTTGTAGCATTCAATTTTACTTTTCTAAAACAACACAAACATAATTCTAATGAAGAGCCATAAACAAGAGAGCAAACAAGAGAGTCATAAACAATGAGAGTCATAAACACATATCATCCTCAAAACGAAGATGATATATATTTATGGCTCTCATTTCTTCTTCAAAGATCAAAATATTTTCTTTCACTTTTTCTTCAGAGATGTGGTACGTCAAACATCACAACTCATGTTGTTGTTCTTGAGACTCGAAACCCTATAGGTTTAATCTTGTTGTTGCTGTTGTTATTTTTGTTTAAATAGATTTATGTTATATGTTTATTGATGTTGTTGTTGTTATTCTTTAAACAAATTTATGTTATAGGTTTATTGATGTCATTGTTGTTGAGACCCATTGTTGAGACCCTAAACCCTCGAGGTTTTGTCTTGTTATTGTTGTTGTTGTTTAAACAGATTTATGTTATAGGTTTATTGATGATGTTGTTTTAGTTTTGTTGAGATTATTTTTTTGATTGTTGTTTTTGAGTTGTTGATGTTATTGTTGTTGTTGTTTAGTTGTTCTACTATCCAAAATCATGAAAACCTATATGGTGTAGTTTTGTGGTTATTATTGAATTTTAGTTTGAGATTGATATTGATATTGATATTACGGTTTTTTGTGATTATTTGTGCAACTCTCATTTTATTCTGTCGAGTTGAGTTTATTATATCTAATGTCGATTATTTGTTTCACTAACCACTCTTTGAACGTATAACATATTAAATTGATTTTGGAAATAATCATATGAAAAATTATGTTGTATTTGAAGCATATCTTACAATAGTTAATGCTTTTCTAGCATTGTCCAAGTCATTTTCATCTCATGTTCTTTTGTAGTTAAAATCTCTCCAATACTTCTAGGATTCATTCAACCTTCTTTCATATTTGTTCATTTTTTAAAGAATCTTATTTTATGCTTTAAATAATGAGTTAGTAGAAAAGGAAGTGTTGAATAAAAAACTTGAAATATTTAAGATATTTTAACCATTAAAAAATGTGAGATGAATGATGAGTTACATAATGCTTGAAAAAATTAGTCAGTGTAAGTTGTTCTTCAAATATAACACGATTGTCCATATTATTATTTTCCTAACCAATTTTGAGAATCTATATGTTCAGTTTGGATTTTGTGAAATAAGCAACCCACATTAGATTTAATAAACTCAATCGTGTTTTACCCGTTGGTTGAATGTCAAAACCAAAGTGAATGTGTTATACATGTCATACCCCAAAATTCACCATACCCTGATACAACTTTCATCTGATCCATGATCCTACTGAACATGCATGCATTCATTATTTCATCATCATAATTTCATTGAACTTTCATAACCAAAGACATATTACACGGATTCAAGGCATGGTGTTTACACCTGAGAAAAACTGGGGTTATCCGGTTAAAGTTCTGGAGGAAAAAACCAACAAAATAAGGGAAAAATCAATTTTTGGACTGTGTAATCGATTACCCTAATCATGGTAATCGATTACACAAACAAAAAATTGATTTCTAGGCCATTTTGGATGGTGTAATCGATTACCCAAATCATGGTAATCGATTACACATGCGCAGACAGCAGCAATAACTCTATTTTTTCACCACAAAGTGATTTTATTTCACCCACTTCAACCCCTTTGCTTCCTATATAAATAGAGCATTATCCCCCCTCATTTTTCAAGCCTGAAAGCCATTAAACCTCTGCCAAAATCCCATTCAAGCTCCCTCTTTTCAACCTAAACCCTAACTCACCCAAACCCTATTTTCTTCTTTGAAAAATCCAACCACCATGTAAAAAAATCCATCATCTCCATACAACAACAATAGTAGCAAACTTGTAACATTCACTTACATAATCATTCACCACCACCACATAAATATACAACTTCCTTCTCTTCCATTTTCCTACCACAACAACTATAGCCACCCTCTTCCAAGCCTTTTGCTTCATTCTCAAACCCAAACACAACAACAACTTAGTTTTGACACCACAATCTTGGTAATATTTTGGACTCAAACTCCTTGAAATTTTTTGGTTTTGTTTTGTGTTTGGAAATGGGGTTTACTCATGGGTTGTGTTTTGAGAGATATTTGAGTCAACTTTGAGACAAGTGAGTTTTGTTGGGTTTACACTCTTTTGGGATTTTTTAGCTCTTACTACTTTTTATCCACCATTTTCAATCAAACTTTGTTTCTTGTTATAATTTACTATTTATTGTTGACTTGTCGTTACATTTGGTTGATGAGGTCTATTAGATCATGACCATGGTTGTTTATACTTGATTAAATCTTCAATGTTTCAAACCTATTAATGATTGATCAATAGATCCTTCATGATACTTTGAGGCATTGATAGATTGCCTATATTTTAATCATATTTAAGTCATTTGATGCATAGATTAAACCATGTTCTCTACATTAACTTGCTAATCCATTTGATTATTGTTATTCTACTAACCACTAACCACTAACTACTAACTCCTAACATTTACATTATTGCACTTTACTTCCTTGCAATTTATTTTATTGTTCACTTTATTTAAAGTACTTTATGTTTATGTTTATGTTTATCTAACCATATCATTTACATTATGCTAATTTATTTACTTTATTACTATCTTGCTAAATAAAAGAGGAGTAAAAACAAAGGAAGAGAACAAATCATAATTTATTAAAATATTGATAGATGGACTTAGGGTTGCATAACTTTCTTTGTTACAAATCTATTGTTAGTTGATTTTTTAATCATCTTCAATACTTTGCATCAATGATAAGCTATCCCTTAATGTGTCATATTTTGAGTCTTTTTGACCTATGAAAAATAGTCCTCAAGATGTTCATTTTATACATATTACTAACCACTAATTATACTTCACTAACTTTATTTATCATTAACATTTGTTATTGTGATTTTGGTACTACTAACTTGTTATTTATTCAAATGTCATTTATATCCACTAACCATTATTATTGTGATATTATCATTCTTTATCTTGTAATTTACTTTTATGTCATTACCTTGTAATTTACATTCAAGTACTCATTACCATCATCATTGTACAAACTCATCATGCATGCTTATTTATTTGTTATTTATTTTATTGTCATCATACATTAAAAACAACAAAAAAACATGATAAAATGATAAGACCAAAAATATTCACTACACTCTTAATCAACTTGGACTTAGAGGATCTCATCTTAGGACCTTTGCTTGAAGGAGGCCTTCCTTTAATCTTTGTGATACTTTGTAAACATTGGATTTTATTCGTAACTTACATGCATGTTGTGAGAATGGCATCATGACACCACCTTAGGAGGACATGTTTGTAAGACCACTATACTTTATTTAGCTTAAGTCACTTTTGCACACACAAGGCTTTCTCTTGGGTTACCTTACAATGAGACCCTTTATTTTCTTGTTGGTTACTTTGAATTCATATTGCATAAGCCAAATTTTATAATCAAATAAACCAAACCCTTTATTCAACGTCAAGTGGCATTTTCATAATCAAATTTAAAATACAATAAGATTACAATTATTATTGTGCGCCACGAGCCTTAAGTGGTGGATAATGAGTAAGAATGGAGCATTCCTACCCTTACTCTGATTATTTTGGACGCAAGACGCTTGACTTGTTATTTAGAATAATCTCCTTCGCCCATAGACTTTAGTGCAATATAATCATAAACATTCATTTCATAAAACCCTTATACAAGTTAAAAGTAATACAACTCATCAAACTCATTTTTGTGCCTTAGGACATCATCCCGAAAACCTTTTTCTTAAAGGTAAAATCAACCAACCTACGAATATTTTCTACTCCGAACTACAGAGTTCTGATTCCTCATCCTCGAGTGAGTGATACGTAGGCACAAGAGCCCCAATCCTTGGCGAGCACTATAATAATAAAACACCCCTTCTTTCACACACATTTATTTTGAAAATAAAACAATGATAGATAAATCCCCATTTATGTAAAACAACCCAAATGGTTCCCATGGAGTACCATGGACGTGAGGGGTGCTGATACCTTTCCCTTGCGTAACCGACTTCCGAACCCAAATCTCGGTTGCAAGACCGATTCCTTATCCTCTTTTAGTGCTTCCCGTGCGCGTACCTTTTTGAGGGTTTTATCGACTATTATCCCCGCCTTTCTGATAGAGGTAAACTAAATAAAATTCGGTGGCGACTCTTATGAATTTGCCTCTCTTTAGTCCCAGTTTCATTATCGTGAAATCCCGGTAGCGACAATACCCGTCGGTGAAATGCCAAAATTTAGGGAAAAGATATTTTCACCATTTAATAATTCCAAAAAGTATCTATTTGGGGATCGAATCCATGAACTTTACACATTACACGTCGTTTGAGCTAAAACTGAGACGTAAAGTGACACACTTTTCATGATGCCATTCATTACCTCGCCTATGAAGCTGAGGTAAAACCTCTTTTTCAATTGAGGTAAAAAAATCGTTATAGTGAGGAGGATTCTCCAAATAATACTTAGCAAACAAGAAGAATTACAACTAAAAATGACGAAACAACCTAATGATCGTAAGCGTTGAGGAAACTCTCTCGTGCTTGATTCATTGTTTGATTGACCATTTACCCACTCAAAGACCGAGGTTGATATGTTTTCCAAGAAAGAGAAAGTGCTTCAGGTTTCCTCATGATTTGAAACCGAAAGTCTCCTTCTTCTTCATACTTCTCTAACTTTTGCTGCGTCTGGGAGACTATCATTAATTCTTCCCGTCTTTTGATTTGGAGTTAGCTCGCGTACTGCAGTCTTTTTGCCATTTTTAAAAAAATCCCTAAATTTTTCCTGGACCGCTCTTTTGAGTTTTCAGTCCAACGAGAAACCCCTTTTTGCCTAAGCCTCCCTTTCGGGTTTTCGACTTAGCAGACTTTTTTTCTATTTTGCTTTTTTAGGCATACATTTTTTAATTGTGTCGGAGTCCATGAGGAATGGAAACTCCTTTCTATTCATCGTTGTAAGAATCAAAGCTCCGTCTTCCTTTGTATAAGGTTCAATTGGTCAAACCTCGCTCGGACCCGTTACCCCTAGACGGTGATGAAGGAAGGGTGATCAAGATTTTTTGGTTGAGGAATGACGGTATGATGTCCCACACTTGCAGCCACATGTTCTTGATCTTTTTTTTCCGTAAGAGATTGCAAGGCTATCAAAATCTTACTCGCTTACTGAGAATATATAGTATTTGAGGGCGGAGAAATAAAATTGAATTATTAGAATAATTAGAGATATTTGAAATAATTAATTGAATAAAATAAAAATGGTTATTTTATAATTATTAAATAAATTAGATTTTTATCAAATAATTATTTATTGAAATTTTTATTTAATAGAATGAAAGTGTTACATTATTTAGAAAATAGAAATTTATAAAATAAAGTAATTATTGAGATTATTTTACTAATTATTGGGATTATTAGCAATATTACTATTGAGAAGCACTTAGAGTTAATTTCTTAAGGGGGGTCCGAGTAACGGGGTGTAGAGACCAATTATGATTTTAGGGTTATATTTAAACTAACGTGAAGGGACTTAGGGGTAATGAGAAAAAAAAAGTCAAAATTTGGGAAAGCAGTCGATCATGGAATTGGGATTTTGGAATAAAGCTTTGGGAGAGACCACGAGGAATGTGAAGAAATTTGTCAATGTTTCAAATTTCCAGGTAAATGGGGGAAATTTTCTTACTTATGGGTGACCTTAAGTAATCAAGATAGTGAGGGGTTCTAACCTCATATCTATGTATTTCATATTATATAACATTTGTATTTATTGGTGACCAAGGGGGTTTGGCCAAAACCCTTAAGGTCACTGATTGATGTTTTACTATATAATTTTGTTGTTACAATCAAATTACGTATGAATCTGTGATTGTTGTGATGTAATCTTTGGGATTTTCTAATAACGTGTGAGTTGTATGATTACTATGATATTATTGGTATGTGATTGGAAAAATAGCAAGTGTACTATTTTTACCGATGTAGTAATAAGGAGTTTTATTTCCAAGTATCGATCTCAGGGATTGCGTAGGAAATACTTATTTTAATTTGATTCTATCAGAACAAAAAGATAATGGTTTGGTTGTTTTGGAATTTATAATAGTAAACACAAAAATAGTAAAAGTAATTGATTAAGATAAAAGATGCTAGGGTGAGTGGTTGATTTAACCAGTTATGAATTCAGTCAAGATTTCCTTAATACATATGAAACATTCAATCACCTAACCTCAGAATGTTCTTACTTAAGTCCTTAAGGGAGAAACTATTAAACTACCAATTCTTACTCAAATGTCCATTCAATTAATCATTGGTTTTAATCATACATAATATCAAGGTTTACGGTGATTTACGAAAGTTACTAGTCCTAGATGATGCATTCATAAACCCAATTGTGTGAAAACCCTAACAATCACAATCCTGTTATTGAAAGTCATAGATCAATTTGTATTTGTCCGATACAAAAGCATAATAACATCACACAATTGAATTGAAATAAGTAATATAGTAATTAAGAAATCATTTGTTCAAATTCATAACATGCGATAACATCAGGACCACCCCACTAGCATCAGGGGGTTTAGCCTCTCATAGTACTCAAAGAATTCATAATGTAAAGATTAGACATTACAAAGAATTAGGAGATTTTGATCTTCAATGGTTGATGCCCTTGAATCTCGACGTCTTCAAATCCTTCGTATTAGCTATCTTCTCCAATGCAATGTTTTCTTTCATCCGTCAAAAAGTGCCTTCTTCTTTCTCTTCCAAGCCTTCTTATAGCTGCAGATGAATCTCTTCCAAGCAAAAGGTCCAAACTACCCTTAATGAGCAGAATCGGTTCACAAAGCAAAAGTTAGGGTTTCCAAGCTGCGTCCAATCAACACGGCCGTGTGTCACCACACGGGTGCCCGTGTTGCTCTCCATTATAATTATTTTCAGCACAAGCTACAGAGGCAACAACACGGGCCGTGTTCCTCCACACGGGTGCCCGTGTTGACTTGCTGTTTCTTCATATTTTTGCCTTTCTGAGTATCCATAACTTCACCATTATTGCTTTTAAACCTGTGCAATGGCCTGTAACAATGACACTATCAAACGAAGCATAAACGAGATCTTTTTGACATAAACTTGTAATTGAATGCAATGCGATACCAAACCAACAAAACATGATAAATGACTCCAAAGCAACTAAAAACAAACATAAATGTTACCAAAGTGATGAAAATATGTCGGATTAACGATGGGAATTCAATGGAAATGGTGACCGATCACAACCCCAAACTTGTCTGATTGCTTTTCCTCAAGTGATGTATTGACTCCAAACAAAGGTCACCCCCGAATTCATTTTCCACAATGCAACCTAGTCTTTCACCATTTGTGTTCTTCCTTTCCAATCGAGTTTCAGGTCTCTCCGATTCAGGCAGTTTACCATATTTCCACATCAGAAACCTCTTCACCTGCAAGCTTTTCACACACTCACAATATCTCTCAGGGTTAGGTGTGTACACTCACAACACAGTATGCAATACCAAACTCTTAACTTTGAATACATTCTAATGTCACTACCACAGTAGATTCCACACACTTTTCGAGGTCTTTTTGGGTTGTAACGGGGCTTGGGTACGGTGGGATAAACAAAAAAAATGGATAACAAAGGGTTTTGAACTCGGTATTCATGTTGTGTGATTTTTCTTTCTCTTTTTCTCGTGCATCACGTATACTCTGGGGGTTAATTTCACTCTTTTGACTCTTTTCCTACTCAAGTTTTTCGAGCATTTTATATGTGTTAGAGTCTTAAGTCTCGGCAAGTGCATTTTTCTCTTTTGTTTTTCTTTTCTTTTTTTTCTCTTTTTTTTTTCTTTTAAAGAACATACATACTATTTTTCTTTTTGTATGAACTCTTATTATGCACTTGCCTTCTCTTTCAAGATTTCCACCCAAACTTAGTTTTATTGCACATCTTACAATTCACACAATCATACCGAGTTATGGAAAAAGGAAATGAATGATTAAAAGTTAACAGGGGGTTTATGATGAATAATGATTTTAACAGGGGGTTTATGATGAATAAAATGGCTAAGGCTCAACGGGGTTTACGAAGGGAAACATACAGATAGGGATGGTTAGAAAGGCCCTGACTAAACAAACAACTTGCCTCAGTGTGTGTTGTCATGCTGTGACGTGTCAACAGGACATACGCAAAATCAGAGTGATAAAGTCATACCTGGCTGAACTCTCATGCTGATATTTAGTGTTTGGCTTTTTGTGATCTCACCATGTTGGTTAGCTTGCAAGCTCTGAAGTCTCCTCGTGTTATGTGGTTCTTTTCTGACTTGGTCTTTCCATACCGCTCTCTTGGTCCGGTGTCCCCAAATTGTGTCCGACTTCTTTTCTCAAGGTTGTATCAACTTCCGGGGTGCCTTATCAGCCTAAGTTTGAGGGGTGTCATTCATCCACTACCATTGATCCCGGGCTCGTCCAACTGTTTCTCATCACTCTGTACACACAGTAGGTCCAAAAGAACAGAAAACAAACAAAACAAACAAACATACTAATATAACGATAACATAACAAAAACAAAACAAATTGCAAGAAAATAAAAACATGAAAGGAGAAAAACCCCCCCACACTTGAACTAAACATTGACCTCAATGTTTAAATTCAAACACGAAGGGGACTTACAGTGATCACTGTTGTGGAGGAGGCGGGGGATCGTGCGGGAAATGCAACATCAGACGTTGCATCATGGCCTGCATGTCATCCATGACTGTCCCTTGCCGGAACAGTTCCACACTCTGTCTATCTAATTCCGTACTTTGTCTGGTTTGCTCGGTGCAGTCTGGATCCAACCCCACTGGTCCTGAGACATAAAAGAGGAGCCTTCACCATGTAGGCTCGAATCATGTGGGGGTGGCATACCGTGGGTAGCTGGCCTCTCATCTTCTTCCATGTCCTCACCTGAAAGGTCATGGTCAAACGGCGCATCTTCCCCTACAGCTTGGGCTGAACCTGTGTACAACCAGTTAGCAGCATTGGCAATGCTAATGGACCCAGGTGCTGGTAGTGCGAGCACTTCCACACTGTGAATCATCAGAGCGTGATGAGTCGTCCTGATGGCAATCATTTGCTGATTGACTAGCGTGTGCATGTCAATCTTAGTCTTGCCCATTACTGCAGTCTCTTCCATCAATAGTTGATCATACCCAAAGTGGTCCGCAATCTGCGTGATCATACCACCTACAGAAATATCCCCAGTAGTTGCATGGCCAACCTGTTTCAAATGATTGACGGCGAAAGTCGCTGCATTGATTCGCTCATTGTGGGCCATGCAATACAGAAAAAATAACTCTCTCTTAGCAGCAACCCCGGTACTATCACCCCGTCCGAACAAGGTGTATGCTAACCCTTTTTGTGCATACCTGAAGCACGGGTTATGAATTCCAGAAGCTTTTCCCGAGCTAGGGTTATATCTAGTTTTACCTGTAATAGCCTGCCAGAAATCAATCGCAGAAAAAGTGTCCGGAGGGGTTCCGGGTCCAGATACCGGGAGTCTCAGAATACTCCCAAGTTCCTCAACAAATAACTCGTGATCTTCATCAAACAAGCGGAAAGTAATTTTCCCATAAAATTCCATCTCCGAACCTGCCCACCTTCTCCTCATCTTGAACTCAACCGTACTCAAGAATTCAAGGGTGATACGAGCGAAGGTCGGTGCTTCGAATTGCATGAATTCCAACATACCGATGTTGTGAAACATGCGGTGCACCTCTTCTTTTAAACCTTTCTTGATGATTTGGTTGGTCAAACAAAATGCCATTAGGATTCGTAGAGCATCTAACCCGTTGTTTTGGTCGAGAAGACGTGGCTACCTCCTTCTCCTTGCTTGTACGCTTTGGGGGCATAATGGTACCTGAAAAAAAATTCTCAAAATCCAAAGAACAGGTTAGTGAAAACTGCAACCGTCACTGTGTAGAGGACGGCGAGTGGAACGATTTTTGTGAAGGTGAGATGAGGTTAAAGTGAGTGGAGCTATGAGAAAAGTGAAGCTTAATTTGATGGAGGCTAGGTTAACAATGGAGGAAGAGGGAGAGAGAGGTTTCCAAAATCAGAAAAAGTGAGAATAAGTGGTGGGGAAGAGATGTAATAGCAAGTGGGGCCCAACATTGAAAATACCCAAAATCACAAAATTTGAAAAATTGGTCCGTTACAAACAACACGGCCGTGTTCCTGCACACGGGCGCCCGTGTTAATTCACTGTTTTAATTAACACGGCCGTGTGTCACCACACGGGTGCCTGTGTTAATCCACTGTTTTGATTAACACGGCCGCGTGTCACCACACGGGTGGCCGTGTGGATGCCCAGTATTCCTCAATTTCTGAATTCTGCAATGCTTCTTAGGTCTGGCATCCTTGCGCTGAGAAGTGATTATAACTATACTCTTCAAGTTCCACTCCTTACCTGCAACAACGTTTCACATCCACACAGAAAAGAAAAAAAACAAAATAAGTTAACAAACGAACACGTGGGTTGCCTCCCACGAAGCGCTTCGTTTAACGTCGCCTGGCTCGACAGTTGTCCACCTCATTAGGCGAGGCGCATATGGTCAATCAATCCAGGTTGTTGGCCTCTGTAATAGGGCTTCAGCCTCTGGCAATTCACCTTGAATATATCTCCATTATTTTGGTTCTTAATCTCTATTGCTCCATGGGGAAAAACCTTATGCACGACAAATGGCCCGGACCATCTTGACTTTAATTTCCCAGGAAACAGCTTGAGCCTCGAATTGAACAACAATACCAGTTGTCCTTCCCATAAATCTTTCATGATGATTCTCTGATCATGCCACTTCCGTGTTTGCTCCTTGTACATCTTTGCATTCTCATATGCCTGATTACGAAATTCTTCTAACTCGTGAAGTTGAAGAATTCGGGATTCACCGGCTTTTGCAAGATCACAATTTAAGAACTTGGATGCCCAAAAGGCTTTGTGCTCTAATTCCAGAGGAAGATGACAAGCCTTACCATAAATCAGCTGATATGGAGACATGCCAATTGGTGTTTTGAAAGCGGTTCGGTATGGCCATAACGTGTCATCTAATTTGATTGCCCAATCTTTTCATGAAGCACTCACTGTCTTTTCCAAAATCTTTTTAATTTACCGATTAGACACTTCAACTTGCCCACTCGTTTGGGGATGATATGGTGTGGCAATCTTGTGTTTCACATTATATTTCTTCAATAAGTTCTCCATGAGCTTATTCAAGAAATGTGTTCCTTCATCACTGATAAGTGCTCTAGGCACACCATACCTTGAGAAGATGTTTTGTTTAAGGAAGTTTACCACTGCTCTCGCGTCATTAGAAGGGAGGGCTACGACTTCCACCCATTTGGAGACATAGTCCACAGCCACCAGAATATAATTTTTTCCAAATGAGGGTGGAAATGGCCCCATAAAGTCTATCCCCCAAACATCAAATAATTTCACTTCAAGAATGCCCTTTTGAGGCATCTGATTCCTCCTAGAAATATTTCCTGTCCGTTGGCATCTGTCACATTCCTTCACAACCACTTGGGCATCCTTAAACAACGTGGGCCAGTACAACCCTGATTGGAGGACTTTTGCGGCTGTCCTGTCTCCACTAAAGTGTCCCCCATAATCTGAGTTATGACATGCCTTTAAGACTTCATTTTGTTCTTCCTCAGGGACACATCGACGAATTAGTCCGTCTATCCCTTTCTTATACAAGAATGGTTCGTCCCACAAATAAAACCTGCAATCATGAAGAAACTTTTTCTTTTTGTTATAATCAAAGTCATCAGGAATTATACCACCCACCAGGTAGTTTGCGTAGTCAGCAAACCAAGGAACACCCACCACCGCGAGGATTCTTTCATCTATAAACTCGTCCTTTATGGGATGTTTCTCTTCCGTCTCTTCAATCGGAGACATTCGAGATAGGTGGTCAGCAACGGTGTTTTCACACCCCTTTTTGTCTCAAATTTCAAGGTTAAATTCTTGCAACAGCAAGATCCATCTGAGCAACCTTGGCTTCGAGTCCTGTTTAGAAAAAAGATATTTCAATGCAACATGGTCAGTATAAACAATTACCTTTGTTCCCAACAAGTATTGCCGAAATTTGTCAAAGGCATAAACCACAGCCAGTAACTCCTTCTCTGTGGTTGCATAATTCATTTGGGCTAGATTCAACATATGGCTAGCATAGTAGATGACGTGGAGGCGTTTGTCTTTTCTTTGCCCCAAGACTGCCCCTACTGCTATATCGCTCGCATCGCACATTATCTCAAAGGGTAGAGACCAGTCAGGCGAGATCACTATAGGAGCAGACACCAATTTATTTTTCAGAGTCTCGAAGGCTTCGTTGCACTTTTTGTCAAACAGAAACGGAGTATCCTTCACAAGCAGGCTAGTCAAAGGTTTTGCGATCTTGGAGAAATCTTTTATGAACCTACGATAGAATCCTGCATGTCCCAAGAAACTCCATATACCTTTCTCATTCACAGGGTGAGGGAGATTGGCGATTACTTCCACTTTTGCCTTGTCAACTTCTATCCCTTGATGAGAGATTTTATGACCTAGTACTATCCCTTCTCTCACCATGAAGTGACACTTTTCCCAATTCAGAATTAGATTGGTTTGTTGACATCTGTCCAGCACAAGTAAAAGATTATACAAATAATTTTCGAAAGAAGATCCAAAAACCGAAAAATCATCCATAAACACCTCCATATGCTTCTCAAGCATATCGGAAAATATGGATGTCATGCACCTCTGAAATGTCGCAGGTGCGTTGCATAAACCAAATGGCATTCTTCTATAAGCAAAGATTCCATACGGGCATGTGAACGCTGTTTTTTCTTGATCCTCAGGTGCCACAGCAATTTGGTTGTACCCTGAGTACCCATCCAGAAAACAGTAGAAATCATGACCTGCCAACCTTTCCAACATCTGATCGATAAAAGGTAAAGGAAAATGATTCTTCCTTGTAGCAGTGTTTAGTCTTCTATAGTCTATGCAAACTCTCCAACCTGTAACAGTACGGGTGGGGATCAACTCATTTTTCTCATTTTTTATCACAGTTGTCCCTCCCTTCTTTGGTACCACATGAACTAGGCTCACCCACGAACTGTCAGATATTGGGTAAATTAACCCCGCATCTAAAAGTTTCACAACCTCCTTGCGAACAACTTCTTTCATAGCTGGATTCAGTCTTCTTTGAGGTTGGACGACCGATTTCTGATTATCCTCCATCAAAATCTTATGGATACACATCGTCGGGCTGATTCCTTTCAAATCGTCCATCGCCCACCCAATAGCACCCTTGTATTTCTTTAGGACTTTGATTAGCTCTCCTTCTTGGGTCTCTCTCAAACCTGAATTGATGATTGCTGGACATTTTTCCTCATTGTCAAGAAAGACATATTTGAGATGTTCTGGTAATTGTTTCAACTTTATCCCCTTTTTTATATCCTGTTTTGATTCTGAAGATGTTTTAGGTCGAAGCTCCTCCCACCGTTGCGGTCGGGAACGAACCCAAGGCGGTTGTTCCTTTAACATCGCTACCACTTCGGATTCTTTCTCATCAATTCCTTCAGTATCCTCAACAATAGGTAAACTCAAAACTCTCTCCAAAGGAAGCTTGGGTGTTGTAATCTGCATAGATTGAGCAAAAACTGTATCAAACACTTCAATACTTTTACTCGCCCCTTCGTCATCCTTTAATTTCATAGTTTCCCTCACATCGATTTTGAGCTTTTCATCATAAACTTTGAGGGTCATGGTTCCTTCCTCAATATCTATCATGCATCTTCCAGTTTCCAGGAAAGGTCTTCCCAATATGAGAGGAATCTCCTCATCTTCCGGCATCTCGAGTATCACAAAATCCACCGGGAATACAAATTTATCAACCTTCACCAGAACATCTGTTGCTATACCATAGGGTCTCTTCATAGAATGATCCGCAAACTGCAGTGTCATGCGAGTATCCTGCACCTCCCCTAACTCAAGTTTTTTGTAAATCGAGAGGGGCATTAGACTCACACTTGCTCCCAAATCGATCACTGCCTTTTTGAATGATCTATCTCCAATGGTACAAGGAATAGTGACTGCACCTCTATCTTTTTTCTTCATCGGAATTTTTAGGCCCTGCAAAATAGCACTACAAGTTTCTGTTAGCATGACTGGCTCGCTGTCGATCGACCTTTTCTTTGATATGATGTCTTTCATGAATTTGGCGTAGATCGGCATCTGTTCCAGAGTTTCAGCAAAAGGTATGTTGATCTCGAGCTTCTTGAATAATTCTAAGAATTTCTAAAAAAAAAAATCATGGAGATCTTTCTTCTTTGTTCTTGTCGGATTAGGAAGAATGATCTTTGGTTTTTGTTTCTCTTGCTGGCTTGTCGGCTTGACCACTACTTCTTCAGTTTGTTTTGGCCCTTCTCTAATCTCCAAGTCAACTTCCAACAATCCATCTTCTTCAACCTGTTCGTCAACTTGTGGTTCCTTCGCTTTTCCTTTTCTGGTGACCACAGCTTTAATGTGACTTTGATCACGGGGATTAACAACTGTCCCACTAGGAAGCGTGCCAGGTGCATGGGAGTTTGAGGCTAACTGTTAGGCGATTTGACCCATCTGAATTTCAAGATTTTTTATGGATGCTGTAGTGTTCTTCTGATTGTTTCGAGTCTCCTCTTGGAATTGGATGTTGTGAGCTGCCATCTTTTCAATTGCGATCTCCCAATCTGCCTTCTTAGGTACCTGTTGTTGCTGCTGCTGATATTGATTTTGATATTGACCTTGTGCCTGCTGTTGCACGTTCCCTCTTTGATCTTTCCATGCAAAGTTGGAATGATTTTTCCACCCCGGATTATATGTGTTGGAGTAGGGATTATTCTGCTTTAAAAATTTTATATCTTCGATTTGTTGCGGCGTTGCAAAGCAATGAACAGTATTGTATGGTCCATTGCAAATGTCACACACTTCACTCGGTGCCTGTTGCACTTGAGCCACTTTCTGAGCACCTATGTTTAGTGCTCTCAACCTCTTCTCTACCTCCACAGCAATAGCTTCTTCAATTTTCACCTGTTTATTTGTTTCAAGCTTCAAGTCAATAACTGCAGATTTGCTTGATACCCTATCATATAACTCTAAATGCTCGTTCGAGGCAATAACTTCAATTATCTTCTTCATACCGGTGGTTGTTGCAAAGTTGGCTGAGCCACCAGCTGCTGAATCAAGGATTTGTCTCGTTTGAATTCGAAGACCATTGACAAACATTTGCATTTGTTCAGTTTCATCCATGTTGTGAGTAGGACAAGCCACTAGGATTCTCTTGAATCGTTTGTAGGCATCTCCTAATGACTCACCCTCCTTCTGTTTGAAGTTTAGGATCTCATATCTTTTCCGCAATGACACAGATGCGGGAAAATACTCCTGCAAGAATGCTGTTTCCATGTGCTCCCATGTAGTGATACTACCAGCAGGTAAGGAATAGAACCACTCTTCAGCCTCATCTGCTAAAGTGAATGGGAACATACGAAGTCAGATTGCTTCTTCGCTATGTCCAGGCATTTTCAGTGTTGTGCTCATGGTTAAAAATCTTTGCAGATGCTTGTTGGCATCTTCATTCACTCTTCCAGAGAAGGACCGTCTTTCGAGTTGATTGATGGTGCTGAGATGCAACTGAAATTGTTCCACATTGACCGGTTGGTTGACAATTATCATACGACCACCCGGGGTGTTGGTTCCACCATAGTCACCGAGGAGTCTCTCTGGTGGTGGTGGTGGTCGATTAGCAGCCATGATTTCAGGAACTGTTTCCGTGTCTGAATCTGAATTCTCTGAGTGCACTGAAACAACTTCTCCCTCCGCTTTCTCTGCTAATTCCAGTTTCTTTCTCTTAGCTTGTCTTAGTCTAGCTCGAAGAGTTCTTTCTGGATCTGCGTCAAAAGGAAAATCCACTGAGGCCTTACCTCGCATAAACAAGTTAGACAAAGATTAGAATTGAATAACAAGCTTGTCACAGATAAAAATTTAGTTGGCGAGCAACAAAATTTCGATAGAATAGCAATTAAAATATGTAGTTTGGCAATCCCCGCAACGGCGCCAAAAACTTGATCGGAAAAATAGCAAGTGTACTATTTTTACCGATGTAGTAATAAGGAGTTTTATTTCCAAGTATCGATCTCAGGGATTGCGTAGGAAATACTTATTTTAATTTGATTCTATCAGAACAAAAAGATAATAGTTTGGTTGTTTTGGAATTTATAATAGTAAACACAAAAATAGTAAAAGTAATTGATTAAGATAAAAGATGCTAGGATGAGTGGTTGATTTAACCAGTTATGAATTCAGTCAAGATTTCCTTAATACATATGAAACATTCAATCACCTAACCTCATAATGTTCTTACTTAAGTCCTTAAGGGAGAAACTATTAAACTACCAATTCTTACTCAAATGTCCATTCAATTAATCATTGGTTTTAATCATACATAATATCAAGGTTTACGGTGATTTACGAAAGTTACTAGTCCTAGATGATGCATTCATAAACCCAATTGTGTGAAAACCCTAACAATCACAATCCTGTTATTGAAAGTCATAGATCAATTTGTATTTGTCCGATACAAAAGCATAATAACATCACACAATTGAATTGAAATAAGTAACATAGTAATTAAGAAATCATTTGTTCAAAATCATAACATGCGATAACATCAGGACCACCCCACTAGCATCAGGGGGTTTAGCCTCTCATAGTACTCAAAGAATTCATAATGTAAAGATTAGGCATTACAAAGAATTAGGAGATTTTGATCTTCAATGGTTGATGCCCTTGAATCTCGACGTCTTCAAATCCTTCGTATTAGCTATCTTCTCCAATGCAATGTTTTCTTTCGTCCGTCAAAAAGTGCCTTCTTCTTTCTCTTCCAAGCCTTCTTATAGCTGCAGATGAATCTCTTCCAAGCAAAAGGTCCAAACTACCCTTAATGAGCAGAATCGGTTCACAAAGCAAAAGTTAGGGTTTCCAAGTTGCGTCCAATCAACACGGCCGTGTGTCACCACACGGGTGCCCGTGTTGCTCTCCATTATAATTATTTTTAGCACAAGCTACAGAGGCAACAACATGGGCCGTGTTCCTCCACACGGGTGCCCGTGTTAATGCACTGTTTTAATCAACACGACCGTGTGGTGACACACGGGTGCCCGTGTTGATCTCTATTTTTCTTCTCCCATTTTGCTCTGCCTGATCAACAACACGGGCAGTGTTGTGGCACACGGGTGCCCGTGTTGACCTGCTGTTTTTTCATATTTTTGCCTTTCTGAGTATCCATAACTTCACCATTATTGCTTTTAAACCTGTGCAATGGCCTGTAACAATGACACTATCAAACGAAGCATAAACGAGATCTTTTTGACATAAACTTGTAATTGAATGCAATGCGATACCAAACCAACAAAACATGATAAATGACTCCAAAGCAACTAAAAACAAACATAAATCTTACCAAAGTGATGAAAATATGTCGGATTAACGGTGGGAATTCAATGGAAATGGTGACCGATCAGTATGATTTCTGAATTTTTGGGGTTTTTGTAAAATTTGTGAATTGTAAAATTTGTGATATTGTTTGTTAGTATGACTTCGCATTATATAATATTTGTCCTTATTGGTGACCAAAGAAAGGGGTTTGGCCAAAACCCCTAAGGTCACTGATTGATGTTTTACTATATAATTTTGTTGTTAAAATGAAATTACGTATGAATCTATGATTGTTGTGATGCCCTCTTTGGGATTTTCTGATAACTCGTGAGTTGTATGATACCTGTGATATTGTTGGTATGATTTCTGAACTTTTGGGGTTTCTGTCAAATTTGTGAATCGTAAAATTTATGGTATTGTTTGTTCTAGTGTAATCTTGTTATTTTGGTGTGTTTCGCAATGCGTAGAAACTAAGTATTATAAAAAATGTCAGGAAATTTGAGCAATTTTTTTGAGTACGGGGTGTACGGCGGGGCTCTACGGTTGGACTGTAGACAACAGACAGCGATTTCGTCGATTTTCGAGTTTGAGGGTCAGTTTGGTGAAATTTGAGCAATTTTGTTGTCAATAATTTTTTTGATGAGTTGAGATAAAATTATTATTTTAGAGTTAATTTTATTATTATTTGAGTCAAACCGCCAACCCCTAAGAAGTTCAGTAGAGTTATCTCTCGCAAAAGTTGTTAGTGGGGCACTTTCGAGTACTTTGGATACTCAAGGGTCACTCTAGAGTTGTCAAGTTTTGTTGGCGAGTTGTTTAGAGTTTGTTTAGAGTTCCCTTGTGAACTCTGTGAAATTATTCAAATAATTTTGGAGTTGTGATTATATAATATAAAATATACCCTTTTGAGATGTTTTTGAGTTATTTTGAGAAAATATATAAATATAGCATGGTTTGAGTTTAGTAATTCGGTGGAATTATATTGATGCTTGTTATTAGATAATTATGGTTCAAGAGTGGAACCTATTTTTTAATATAAATTTTGAGATCAGATGTTGTTGATTGTATGATTGTTTGAGCTTATGATGTCATAATCATGCATACATGTATTTTGGAGTTAGGTAGGACTTAGGTCCAGGTCAGGTTCATAGAGAAACTATGACGGTCTCATGTTTAGAGAGGGACACGATTTAGAGAGGAATTAGAGACGGAGTCAATCATTAACATACCTCTGATCGTAAAAACCCTGTACCACATGCATACTTGGAGGAGAAGTAGTTGCATTTCCATTTGTTTTATGAATTGTTTGGTTGTTTTTGTTGTGTGAAAATGATTTGCTTAATTACTATTATTATATTTTTGTCCGTTTTCACCGCTAACATTTATAAGGTTTATTCTCACCCCTTTCTTGTTTATTTTGTGTGGCTTTGTGAAATGTTGTATAAATACTCAAGATGAGTAATTGCTATTGTAAGTTGGAAAATGGCTTTGCGACCCTCTTTCTTGTTTATTTATCTTTCGCTATTAGATGAACATTGCTCTAATTCTGTAACATCGGGGAATGGGACATTATTTGCTTTGAGTTGATGTTGGATTTTGTTTATTTCTTTGAGTATTTCAATTGAATAAATATTTGAAGTTATACCATAATTTGAATTTTGATGCTAGTATGTTGACTTTGTCTTAATAATGTATGTATGTTTTATTGGAGTAACATCCTAAAATGTGATTTTCTCTTTTATAATTAAGAGTTGGGGTTTAGAGTGTTACACACCACACTAGAGACTTATAGCATTACGTAAGGAGTTCATCATTGCAATTCACACATAATTCTGGTTCTGATCCAGAACATAACTTAATAACAACTTTATACATGTTTGATACATGCACTAAATAGTTTTGGTAAATGGTAGAACATGGAATAATGACATGCGCGCAATGCACATGAAAAGCCTGAAATTTCCTAAAGTCGCACTACTTTGCCCGCATGTCGACCTTGAAATATTTGATTGGTCATCCCTCATTATGCTTCACATCTTGTGGAGGAAAAAAGTGCATCCTTATCAATCAAATTGGAAGACTTTGTGGTTTTTATACTTAGGTACTCCTTCAACCCCCTTCATGAAAATTTCTATGTACTTTTGACCATAACCTAAGATTGATCATCAATGTTGTTCTCTTTTTCCAAATAGGTCTCCCAACTATAGTGGATTAATTTGATCAAAGTTTTTATATGAAGGTTATGAGTACTCTTAAGCAAAAATTGCATTGACACAATAATGTTGGTTGTCAATTGACCCCATATTCGAAGTCCACCATATGAATGAGTTCATTGTTCTTAGAGGATATTGTCAATCAATCTTAAAGCCTATAGATTTCCCAAAAGATTTTCTTCGTGGTAGTATTGGAGTATAGGCTCATTTAATGCTTATCATGTATTGTCAAAATAAACAATGTTTGAAAAAATATATGTGAAAATTATATTAGTAAGGATAAATTTAATAACCCATGTTTACAAATTTTTACAAAGTTCTTTATCTATGATATCTCACATGATTTCTTTTGCAATATATCTGATACAATACACATGTTTAGACCGAAGATCCTTCTAGCAAGTTTTGAGATTATTATATGCACATTGTGCATATGCATTTTTATGGTGTGACATTTCTTATCAAAAAATTTATAAAGAAACTTCACGCACCCTTTATCTACCATCCCTTATAGCAAAAGTGATTAGAAATATGTTGTTCCCATCATATGCAACAACCATCAACAATGCAAATGCAAAACCTTTGATAAACAGTTGAAAAATCCATAATAGACAATGGAAGTTTCTGAAATCAGTTTGTTGTGCACCAACATTTGAATATTTTTCAAGTGTCTCCATTTATCCAACAACTCTGGAAAGAAATATTTGCATCTCGATCAATTTTTGTAAAAGCTTGTTTTAAGAAGCCTTATAATTCCCAAATATCTCTTCAACCATATTGTTTTTTGCAACTATACCTTTTTGTAATTGAATTTTCCTCATATACGGATAATAAAAACTTCCAAACTTTAAGTTACATGTTGTTATTCACAAGAGACTTAGCTTGTGATGATCATGCTACAAAATTGAATTTGTGGTTATGTCGGGCCAAATCATGTGGCCAATTACTTGTTTATCATTCTTCTTTCAATAAGTTGCACTACATTTAAATGAGGACATTGAATTTATGCAACAACCATCAACAATGCCAACGTACTTATTGAACAATCATGTTTCATCAACTTGGACAACTGATTTGTAGAATGCAAAACCTTTGATAAACAGTTGAAAAATCCATAATAGACAATGGAAGTTTTTGAAATCAGTTTGTTGTGCACCAACATTTGAATATTTTACAAGTGTCTCCATTTAACCAACAACTCCAGAAAGAAATGTTTGCATCTCGATCGACCATTGTAAAAGCTTGTTTTAAGAAGCCTTCTAATTCCCAAATATTTTTTCAACCATATTATTTTTTATAATTTTCTCATATTTGGGCAATACAAAATTCCACTTTAATTAACATGTTTTTATTCACAAGAGACTTAGCTTCTGACGATCATGCTACAAAATTGAATTTGTGGTTGTGTCGGGCCAAATCATGTGGCCCATTACTTCTTGTTTATCATTCTTCTTTCAATAAGTTGCATATTAAATTTATAAATTTAAGGGTTACAAACTTCAATTAGAGAGATGGAAATATTAATAGGACGTAATTAATTTTTAAAAAAATATATATATATAAAAGTCCTGTTGAATTTATGTATTATATATCTATTATCTAGAAAAGAATTGATTTTTTAAAGTAAATTGTATCCCTTATTACATTTATATAATTTGTAAATTTTTTTTTACAAGTTGTAAGTTTAAGTTGATACCACACTGAACTTAGATTATAATCAGCATAAACATTGCTTCTTCTTTTTGTATGTCTTGTTTTTATTTTATTTTTTTTAATTTTCATTTTCTTCATATTTTTTTTTGTATCTTTATACAAATCATACAAAAATGATTTTCATTATTTCTCATGTATTTAATATGTCTCTCATAATCATACAGATCAAAAATCATCCAAAAGAAAAAATACCGACCACTAACTAGTAACTACATGTGTGATAAAATCAAAATAATTTTTAAAAGCATTCATTCTTCCTAATTTTTTCATGTATTAAATATGATTTTCTAAATCATGTATATTATGTTAATGAATATTATATTTATTAAGGAGTTGTATCAATTCTAAGAACTATATTTCCAAGATTACATGGTTAGAAACTAACTATATTTATATTTGTTACAAGGTTGAGAAAAAATATTTTAAATTATAAATGTTACTATGAATGAAATAATTTTTTATATTTCAATGATTTAATCCTCAAGTGAGAAGGTAAGAATGTCAATTCCTATGAAATTTTACATTTAAAGAAAAACAATATAACTACCAACCTTTTTTATAGAAAAATCAAATTATATGTTAAACACTTTTTCTAAAAATTCTCAAAATTAAATTTCTATACTTTTATTCTTTGATAACTTATTTTTGAGAATCATTAATAAATGATTGAAACAAACTCCCTTAAATACTATCTGTATTTTGTAACATTAGATCATTTTGTATTGTAACATTAGATCATTTTGTAATGTTCAATTAGTTTTTAAAAAATATTTCAAAATATTTTAATATGTCATATAGATTATTCTAATAAAATTTTCATAAAATTTAAAATATTTTAATTTGTTATTGAGTATCATCAAAATTAACTATATTCAATAAAAACTCATAAAAATTTAATTTTATTATGTCTTAATTACGTATTAAATTATTTTAAATTTTAGTAAACTTTTGCTTCCACAATTTATATTCTAACCACAAATTTTAATATAATTTAATATATGAATGACGTGATATTATTTATAGTTTTTTTAATGCTTTAATTTTTTTTTTTTAATTTTGTTTTTAACCAAACCAACCTATTCCTAACACTTTAAGAATAAAATAATAAAAATAGCATAGGAAAAATTACTTAGCATGAATGTTATTAAAATTGGACCAATCCATTTAATTGTGAATCAAAATTGATACCAATCAACATTTAGAAATTGGATAAAAACTAAAAAAAAAAAATTTAAACCGGGTAAAATAGATTATG
This sequence comes from Lathyrus oleraceus, assembly GCF_024323335.1. Taxonomy (NCBI): domain Eukaryota; kingdom Viridiplantae; phylum Streptophyta; class Magnoliopsida; order Fabales; family Fabaceae; genus Lathyrus; species Lathyrus oleraceus. The sequence goes on along the minus strand of NC_066583.1, from coordinate 32,580,637 downwards.
GTAAATTGAGGATCTTAAATATTATGAATGTTAGGGGTTATAAATAATAAAAAGTTGGATTATAAGATTGAGTATACAAATATCTGAAATCAAACAAACAAATATTTGAAGATTGATTATAACAATGAGTTTTTCGGTTTTAGAATTGTAACTTTTAACTTTTAGTTACCCTTTAGTCCAATCAAATGCAATAAAATAAAATATATTAAGTGATTTATTAAAATAATTCTTTATTCTTTAATATCATATTTAGTTATTACTTATGTATTAATTATTCAATTTAATCACGATCCAACCAAAGTCGAATTTAGAAATCCAACCAATTTAATATTCAGTCTAATTTTTAAAATATTATAATTAAATTATACTATAAAATTATAAGATGGTTAAGATTTTGAAGATAATATATATATATATATATATATATATATATATATATATATATATATATATATATATATATATATATATATATATATAAAAGTTATTGAGAAAAATAACTCCAATTGAGTTATAATAAAGAAATGGACAAAAATAACTCAAATTGAATTTATACCGGAAGTAAATCTTATTCACTAAATTTTAGAATAAAGTTTATTTACAATATATTTATTGTGGCTAAATCAATTTTTTTTTTACTCAGTCAAATAGTTTTATTCTTTTTAAAATATACTTTTAAATATTTTTATTCTAATCAAGTTTACATATTTAGGATAAAATATTTTTACATTATCATCAATTAAAATTAATTATTTTAACATATAAACACATAATTAAAAATAAAATAAATATAAATTATAATTAAATCATTTTAATAATTATTTCTTTTATGTTTTTCTCTTCTTATGTGCCAAAATAAATCGATATATTAATTATTCATTCCTCTAAAATGATACGACGGAAAATTGAAAATAAGTATACGGAAAGAAAAGTTAGTGTGTTTAGGCTCTTGAAGTCTAGTTATTTAAATGAAATATTACCACTTTACATGTATTTGTGAATTAGAAAAAAATTAGCTACATGTGGGCTTATATGTGAATATATCTGTGAAATTTTTAATTTTTTATCTATGAATAAATTCGTAGAAAAATCCGTATGTAACATCAAATTTGTAGTAATTAGAAAAAATTTTAATATATATATATATATATATATATATATATATATATATATATATATATATATATATATATATATATATATATTATAAGACGTCAATTGAATTGACGCCTCCTTTTTAATCTATTTTTTTAAATATAGTTATATTTTAGGAATTATGTAAAAAGATTGGTTAATTTAATAATAAAATTAAAAAAAATTGATTATTTAGTAAAATTTTCTTAAATTGAAGTTGTATCCAAGAAAACACCTTAACTAAAATATTCATATTATAGAAAGGGTGAAATCATTTAGAGTGTGTTTGAATGAGGTAATTAGAATTTTTTAGGGAATTTAAAATTCTAAACAATTCAATTGAAATTCATTCATTTCTAAATTCTTTTATTTTGATAGAGTATTAAAATGATTCATTTATATATTTTTAGAATTCTTTTCATAAGTTTTAAAAAATTTAGGACAAATTTAAAATATGAAAAATATAGACCAATTTATAATTTTTTAAAATGTGAAGAGACCAATTTATAAAATTTGAAAATTATTAAAGACTTATTTGCAATTATTTGAAAAATTTATGAGTGAATTTGAATTTTTTATAAAATATGAGAATCATTTAACAAAATTTTAAAAATTATTAATAAATAATTTAACATTTAGATTATATAGAGTGAGAGAACAATTTCACATTATTTATTTATTGATGTCATTTAAAATTCCTTAATTTAAATTTGAATACAATACTTTATAAATTTACATTATTTTAACAATTCTGTGTAATCCGAACAATGAATTTTGATCAAATAATTTTAAATTCCTTCAAAAAATTACTTTTTTTCATTAAAATATTTCATCCAAACACATTCCTTAATTTTGACAAACAAAATCAATACAACTAGCGATAAATAAATAATATAATTAGAATTACTAGAGAACTAACAACTAATATTGAAAATTAAAAAATTGGATTATAATAAATAACAATGAGTTAAATACTTTGGGACTCAATCCCTTTAAGCTATCTTAAGCATCTAATTTTTTTTTAGCATAAGTCATTGAGAAAGTTAATACTAATACTTTGATCCATTTTATTCCTTTAGGTATATCTTCTTTCATGCTTTGAAACTACTAACCCACACTTTCCTATCTCCTTTGACATAGCTCGAAGTTGTCTTTCGAATCTTCAGATTTTCAATGGTTAGTAATTTGTAGTTTTAATGTTTTATGCATAAAAGATAAGTAAAAAAACGTTACACAAAAACAATATGGTATTGAGATTTTTTTCAAGGACAAATTTGTTTTGTAAATTAAAATATCCATGTCAAATATATTGATATTTTCTGTGTTTCTAAAATGTGTATAGAGGCTAGAAGATAAGACACATGCGACATGACACATGTGATTTAAATTTTTGTTTTAAGAATTAAGAACTTAATTTGTTTTCTGAGGATTTAAAAGGGACTTGTTAAAGGTATTTTCAAATTATTTTTAGGCTTAAAGCAAATAATTTTGAGACAGCTTGTTTTCTTAGACCTTTATAACCACAAAATCTCTTTTATTTCCGTCATTTCTTCTTGTTTAGATTTAAATTTTCAAATTTTCAAATTCACACTTACAAACAATCTCTGTCAATTTAGATTCTAAAATCTAAACATGTAAAAAGATATCCATAGCAAAGAATTGCTAATGTGAATTGGCTTTTGTATCTCAAATAGAACCAACCAAAGTCGATGAAGCCTTAGGCGACGGTCAATGGATAGTAGCAATGCAAGAAGAATTCAACCAATTCGAAAGGAATCAAGTTTGGAGTCTTGTACCAAGACTGGACAACAAGCACATCATAGGAACAAGATGGGTGTTCAAGAACAAACTTGATGAGAATGGGATCATAGTTCGTAACAAAGCAAGATTGGTCGCACAAGGATACAACCAAGAGGAAGGAATTGATTTTGATGAGACATTCGCTCCGGTAGCAAGGTTAGAAGCAATTCGATTATTACTTGCTTATGCTTGTTCTATGAATTTTCAATTGTTTCAGATGGATGTCAAAAGCGCTTTCCTGAATGGCTACATCAATGAAGAAGTCTACGTCAAACAACCTCCGGGTTTTGAAGACTTCAAGAATCCTTCACATGTTTACAAGTTGAAGAAAGCATTAAAGCAAGCACCAAGAGCGTGGTATGACCGCCTCAGCGACTTTCTATGTGAAAAGGGATTTGTAAAAGGAAAGGTTGACAAGACTTTGTTCATAAAAAAGATCAAGGGTAACACCTTATTGGTTCAAGTCTATGTCGACGACATCATCTTCGGTTCAACGAACAAAGATCTTTGCGAAGAGTTTTCACTTATGATGCAAGGAGAATTTGAGATGTCCATGATGGGAAAATTGAACTATTTTCTTGGACTACAAATCAAGCAAACAAAGGATGGCATCTTCATCAACCAATCCAAGTATTGCAAGGAATTGTTGAAAAGATTCGATATGGATAGTTGCAAAGTGATGTCCACTCCTATGGGATCCGGAACGTACGTTGATCAAGATGAATCCGGAGTTTCAATAGATATCACAAAATATCGAGGTATGATTGGTTCATTACTATATTTGACGGCAAGCCGTCCTGACATTATGTTTAGTGTATGTTTGTGTGCACACTTTCAAGCAAATCCGAAGGAATCGCATCTCACCGCCGTGAAGAGGATTATGAAGTATCTCAAAGGAACAACGAACGTCGGACTATGGTATCCAAAAGGTAGTATATGTTCCTTGATTGGTTATTCTGACGCTGATTATGCAGGATGTAAGACCGATAGGAAAAGCACAAGTGGTACTTGTCACATTCTCGGGAATGCACTAGTGTCGTGGGCATACAAGAAGCAATCATGTGTCGCACTTAGCACGGCCGAAGCGGAGTACATTGCAGCAGGCAGTTATTGTGCACATATTTTATGGCTTAAGCAACAACTTCTTGATTTTGGTGTAGATCTCGGTTGCATTCCTCTTCGATGCGATAACACAAGTGCCGTCAACATCACAAAGAACCCGGTCATGCATTCAAGGACAAAGCACATAGATATCCGGCATCATTTCCTTCGAGATCACGTGCTCAACGGAGATGTAGATGTTACGTTTGTGGGTACACATAACCAACTTGCTGACATATTCACAAAACCATTGGCTAAAGAGCAATTTTTCAAGATTCGGCGAGAACTTGGTATTCTCAATGAAGGTGACATCTAACCTTTTCTTAAAATTGCTTGTTATGTGTTATAGTAGCTTAAAATATGCTTATTTTCACTTTTGTGTTATATAATGCTAGCACTCTTTTTTCGCCGTTTTTAGTTTTTCTTACTTTCGTATGTCCGAAAATTATCGGTTTCAAAATATTTTTTGATCGAAAGTTGCGTATTGATAAGTGCTAATACTTTGTGAAATTTTTTTGTGAAAATCTTTTCCCATTTCTTCAAAACAAAGCTGCTGGATTTTTTTAATTTTTTGAAAAATTTAGTCCGTTAACCGGTTAACGGAATCGGTTAACGGAATCGGTTAACCGATTAACGCTTCCCAGACAGCATTTCTGCATTACTTTTTTTTTAAGTACAGAATGTTTAAAGTTTTTATTTTTTAAGTTTTGGTATGCGTTTTTATTTATGGTGCATGTGGTTTAATCCTTACCAACACCTCATAACTCCTATTCTTCCTACTTTGACTCACCATAAACACCCTTATCTCATTTCTTTAACTTTCAAACTCCTTGAATATCATTAAAACACCATTAAACTCCACTCAACCATCTTCATCCATGGCTCCTCCAAGAAAGGGAAAGGCTCCTGTGTCAGTATCAAGCAGTGAAGAGGAAGAGATGCAAATGGAAACAACCAAAAAGAGAAGAATGGATTTCAAGGTCAGGGTCAGACATCTTCTCAAGGAGATGCAGGTTATGTTTGCTGTGAAGAACAAGATCAAAGTTAATTGGCTTCCAACTATGTTGTACCATCTCAAACAACAACTCACCCTAAAGACTAGGCTGCCTTATGGTCGTCTTATTTCAAGAATTTTGGAATCTACCGACATGGAAATCGGAAGAGAACCGTTCATTGCAATGACCACAACCGCAAATGAGATCAACGGAGTTACAATCATGAAGAATACCGGCATAGTTCAATGCAACGACGGATCGTATAAATATGATGACGGGTCCTCTTCATCCAACTTTCCTATCCCGGATGGTGGCATTACCAACGAATTCCTTTATACCACCATTATGAGCCAACACCGTGAAACTACCTGTGCAATCAAAAGCCTCAGTAACCTTGTGTTGAGTTCCCGTAACCTTCCCGAGGATGACGATGAAGGTGACGTCGGTAGTGAATCGGAAGGAGAGGATAGTGAGGACGTGTCGGATGAAGATTAAAGCACCATGTCTCTTTGTGTTGTTGTTATGTTTTCTTATGCTTTTTTGTTCTAGTTTATGATTATGTTTATGTTATCGTGTGTGTTTGAATGCTTAAACTATATTAATGATTACATAATGCTTGTATGCTTATATGCCTTTTTTTCCCATAAGCTTCTTCCTTTTTGCTAATGCCAAAGGGGGAGAAGACTTGTTTCTCTAATATTCTCTCTATGCAGAATTTTTGTGTTATGCTTCTCATTTAGGGGGAGTTCTTGAACTCAGGGGGAGAATCAAATTAGAGAAACTTCACTCTTAAGCATCTCTCTCAAAGTTGGTTGTCATCATCAAAAAGGGGGAGATTGTAGAAGCATGCTTCAATCCAAAGAATTTTGATGAAGACAACATGTATCAATGGAAAAAGATAAGAGCTTCAAGAGAATTCAAAGCATCAAGTTAATCAAGCCACATATGCATAGCAACATTTGGTTCAAGCTTCATTATCAAGCCAACACTTTTGCAAATTTGTTGAATCACTTCTAAGGTATATCTAATTCACTCTTAAATTAGTATACAAGTGTTCAACAATCACGTTTTGCATTTCCATATTTAACCTAACCATTTTTTAACATGTTGAAATGAAAAACACATTGTACTTATAATATTTTTCTGTGTTTCAACAGTGTTAACCTGTTAACCATATGGGTTAACCGGTTAACGACCCTATATTTGAAATTCTGAAGTTAACGTTAGATGCGTTAACCAGTTAACCCATTTGGTTAACCGGTTAACACTGTTCGTTTCATCATTTCTTGGTCTCTTTTCATGAAAAATGTTTTCAAATACTTATACCTTTTCACTAATTTTTATGAAGAAAATAATACCTCTTTGAAAAGGTGTTTTGATCAATATAAATTCTGGATTTTTTAAATGAAAAAATACCTCCAAGAACTTTCATAAAAACTCAAGATAATCACTCTTTCATATTTGTCAATTTCTCATAAAAGTGTTCATAACCAATTTTTGAGAAGAAACTTTTTAACATTCTTGTTTCATCTCATTCCATTTCTTGTTGAACACTTATATATTATCCTTCGAGTGAATTATTTATCCAAGGAGAAGATCAATCAAGAGAAGACTGATAGTACTACACTTTATTCAAATCATCAAAGAAGATTTATTTTTGTTTGACTTGTGATCCAGGATTGTTGGACACAAGGGTTGGTGTTGCAAGAGGATTGTTCTTGCATACTTGATTGTTGTATAGTTGTTAGAACGTAGGCTTCACCGGTTTATGGTGTGATAGGCTGTACAATCTAAAACTATAATAAAATCTCTTACGAGGTGTAAGGGGACTGGATGTACCTTCGGTTTGTGAAGGGAACCAGGATAATTCTTGGTGTCATTTTATTTTCCGCTTTATTGCTTTCATAACCTAGACACTTAGACGACACAAATTCATCCACCGATAAAATAACCGAAGTTTTTATAAAGCCTAATTCACCCCCCCCCTCTTAGGCTAATCCTGAAACTATAATTGGCATCAGAGCAAGTTATAGGTAACTTGTTCCTAGAGATCTAGCATGGCTTCCGCACGCATAAACCCGGTTTTCAAAGATGGTGGAAGTAGCAACAAGCCCCCACTCTTCTCTGGAGAATATTTCGATTTCTGGAAAATCAGAATGAAGGCACATCTTGAGGCCCAAGGAAAAGGTATATGGGAAGTAGTTGAAGAAGGTCCACACAACCCGATGAATGTGGTGAATGGAGTTGGTACCACAAAGTTGAAAAACACCTTTGACGAAGATGAAAGGAAAAAGATTCTGAATGAGAAGAAGGCAATCAACATACTCCAAAGCGCTCTTAGTATGGACGAGTTCTTCTGTATATCTCAATGTAAATCAGCAAAGGAGATTTGGGACACCTTGGTAGAAACACATGAAGGAACCGCCGAAGTGAAGAGATCGAGGCTAAACACTCTAAGTCAAGAATATGAGATGTTCCGCATGCAGCCCGGTGAATCTATAGTTTCCTTACAAAAGAGATTCGTCCATCTAACAAATCACTTGATTGCTCTCGGTAAAACCTTCACCAATGATGATCTCAACCTGAAAGTCCTAAGATCTTTGACAAGAGAATGGCAACCGAAGGTGACCGCTATTTCGGAAAAGAAGAGTCTCTCAACGATGACATTCGCGTCTCTATTTGGAAAACTTCAAGAACACGAATTGGAACTTGGAAGGCTCGAGAAGCACGAAAGTCAAGAAAAGAAGTCCAAGGGAATTGCCTTGAAGGTGGATTTAAAAAATGACAAAGATGATGAGACGTCCGAAGATGAGAGCTTTATGCTTCTTGTGAAAAAGCTTGGTAAGTTTTTTAATAAAAATAAAAATTCCTCTTATCCTAAAAAGAATAAACATTTTAGGAAAAAGGAAGCATCCACATCAATGTAAGACGTCACTTGTTATGAATGTGGAAAGCAAGGTCACATAAAGCCGGATTGCCCGAAACTTGCAAAGAAAGGAGGATTCAAAGGCAAGAAGGAATTCAAGAACAAAAAGGCTTATGTTACTTGGGACGATAATGAGATAAGTTCATCTTCGGAGTCGGAAAGCGATGAATGTGCGAACATGGCTCTTATGGCTTCACATCACTCCGATGAAGAAATCGATGAGGTTAGTAGCAACTTTTCAGTTTATGACAATGACACACAAGATGTTATAGATGAACTTTTAAAAGAATGCAAGACGTTGTATAAAAGTATTTCATCCCAAAAGAAACGAATTTCATCTTTAGAAGAAAATAATATTGCTTTGGAAAAATATATTGAAAGTGAAAAACAAAAGTTGATGGATGAAAAACAAAGTCTTGTATGTAAGAATTGTGAGTCTTTATCTTTCCAAATTGTTCAACTTAAAAGAGTTTTAGAAAGATATGAAAAACGTCAAATTGGCTTGGAGGAAATTCTTAGGCACCAAAGTTATCCTAATGATAAAAGTGGATTAGGATATTCTAAGTTTTCCAAACCAAGCACAAATGAGACCATTTTTGTTAAAGCAAGTGAACAAGTTGTTAAAGAGAAAGTAAACAATTCTAAAAGTGTGCATCAAAGTTACAAAAAGAAAATGATTGCTAAGAAGAAGAATTATGTTCCTAGATATAGAAGTCATTTTCAACCTACTTGTTTTTATTGTGGAATCAAAGGTCACACACCTAATGCTTATTATGTGCGAAACATTGGCGTTGCAAAAGGGCATTATGTGTGGGTTGAAAAGGGTACTAACTACCAAGGACCCAAAGCAATTTGGGTACCTAACAAAACTTGATTTTGTTTTGTAGGTATGCTTGAAGATAACTTCGAATCATTGGTATCTTGATAGCGGTTGTTCAAAGCATATGACGGGCGATGTCAACAAATTTTCATATCTATCTTTAAAGGCCAAATGATATGTTACATACGGTGATGACAATAAAGGAAAGATCCTTGGAGTAGGAACCATTGGAGCACCTCCTTTTACCATCATCGAAGATGTCCTTTATGTTGAAGGCCTAAAGCACAACCTACTTAGCATAAGTCAATTGTGTGACAAAGGGTTCCGAATCAACTTCACCAAGGATGAATGTTTAATAGAACATGAAGTCACCCAGGAAATTTTGCTAAAAGGTAAAAGGTTTAATAATATTTTTATGACTTCATTTGATAACTCTTCCTGAAGGTAAAATGCTTAATGACGAACAACAACGAGGCTTGGCTATGGCATAAAAGATTCGCTCACATTCACATGGAGCAAATGAACAAGTTGATAAAGCATGATCTAGTTGTTGGTCTTCCAAAGATTAAGTTCATCAAGGATAAGCTATGTGACGCATGTCAAAAGGGAAAGCAAACCAAGACAACTTTCAAATCCAAGAATGTTGTATCTACGTCTAGGCCACTTCAACTCTTGCACATGGATCTCTTCGGTCCATCAAGAACGAAAAGCTTCGGAGGTAATGTTTACGCTTTAGTTATTGTTGATGATTTCTCTAGATATACGTGGACATTGTTTCTAGTGCAGAAAAGTGATGCTTTCAAGGCTTTCAAGAAGTATGCGAAAAAAATTCAAAACGAGAAGTCCCTCACAATAACCTCCATAAGAAATGACCACGGTGGAGAATTCCAAAACACATTCTTTTAAGAATTTTGCGAAGAGCACGGAATTTCCCTCAACTTCTCCGCACCACGAACACCACAACAAAACGGTGTCGTAGAAAGAAAGAATAGATCTTTGGTGGAGCTCGCAAGAACAATGCTCAGTGACTCCAACCTTCCTAAATATTTTTGGGCGGACGCAGTTAGCACAGCATGTTTTTGTAAGCAACCGTGTCAACATTCGGCCGATTCTCAAAAAGACTATGTATGAGCTATTCAAAGGAAGGAAGCCCAATAGATCCTTCTTTCACATTTTTGGGTGCAAATGTTTTGTCCTCAACAATGATAAGGACAACCTTGGTAAGTTCGATGAGAAATCCGACGAAGGTATCTTCCTTGGCTACTCCCTATCTAGTAAGGCATTTATAATTTTCAATAAAAGAACTCTTTCTATTGAAGAATCAATGCATGTATCTTTTGATGAAACTAACCCCTCGAAGGAGGATAACATTATTGTTGATAACGATGATGATATAATGGATATGTCACAACAATAAAAAGGAAGTTCCAAATGATCAACCAATACCACAAAGAGATGAATCACCAATCATTGAAGAACATCATGATCTACCGAAAGAATGGAGAACTCATAGAGATCACCCGATTGATAAAGTTATTGGTGATATTAGCCAAGGTGTTGCAACACGACTAAATCTCAAGGATGCTTGTCTCAACATGGCTTTTGTATCTCAAATAGAACCAACCAAAGTCGATGAAGCCTTAGGCGACGGTCAATGGATAGTAGCAATGCAAGAAGAACTCAACCAATTCGAAAGGAATCAAGTTTGGAGTCTTGTACCAAGACCGGACAACAAGCACATCATAGGAACAAGATGGGTGTTCAAGAACAAACTTGATGAGAATGGGATCATAGTTCGTAACAAAGCAAGATTGATCGCACAAGGATACAACCAAGAGGAAGGAATTGATTTTGATGAGACATTCGCTCCGGTAGCAAGGTTAGAAGCAATTCGATTATTACTTGCTTATGCTTGTTCTATGAATTTTCAATTGTTTCAGATGGATGTCAAAAGCGCTTTCCTGAATGGCTACATTAATGAAGAAGTCTACGTCAAACAACCTCCGGGTTTTGAAGACTTCAAGAATCCTTCACATGTTTACAAGTTGAAGAAAGCATTATATGGCTTAAAGCAAGCACCAAGAGTGTGGTATGATCGCCTCAACAACTTTCTATGTGAAAAGGGATTTGTAAAAGGAAAGGTTGACAAGACTTTGTTCATAAAAAAGATCAAGGGTAACACCTTATTGGTTCAAGTCTATGTCGACGACATCATCTTCGGTTCAACGAACAAAGATCTTTGCGAAGAGTTTTCACTTATGATGCAAGGAGAATTCGAGATGTCCATGATGGGAAAATTGAACTATTTTCTTGGACTACAAATCAAGCAAACAAAGGATGGCATCTTCATCAACCAATCCAAGTATTGCAAGGAATTGTTGAAAATATTCGATATGGATAGTTGCAAAGTGATGTCCACTCCTATGGGATCCGGAACGTACGTTGATCAAGATGAATCCGGAGTTTCAATAGATATCACAAAATATCGAGGTATGATTGGTTCATTACTATATTTGACGGCAAGTCATCCTGACATTATGTTTAGTGTATGTTTGTGTGCACGCTTTCAAGCAAATCCGAAGGAATCGCATCTCACCGCCGTGAAGAGGATTATGAAGTATCTCAAAGGAACAACAAACGTTGGACTATGGTATCCAAAAGGTAGTATATGTTCCTTGATTGGTTATTCTGACGCTGATTATGCAGGATGTAAGACCGACAGGAAAAGCACAAGTGGTACTTGTCACATTCTCGGGAATGCACTAGTGTCGTGGGCATACAAGAAGCAATCATGTGTCGCACTTAGCACGGCCGAAGCGGAGTACATTGCAGCAGGTAGTTGTTGTGCACAAATTTTATGGCTTAAGCAACAACTTCTTGATTTTGGTGTAGATCTCGGTTGCATTCCTCTTCGATGCGATAACACAAGTGCCATCAACATCACAAAGAACTCGGTCATGCATTCAAGGACAAAGTACATAGATATCCGACATCATTTCCTTTGAGATCACGTGCTCAACGGAGATATAGATGTTACGTTCGTGGATACACATAACCAACTTGCCGACATATTCACAAAACCATTGGCTAAAGAGCAATTTTTCAAGATTCGGCGAGAACTTGGTATTCTCAATGAAGGTGACATCTAACATTTTCTTAAAATTGCTTGTTATGTGTTATAATAGCTTAAAATATGCTTATTTTCACTTTTGTGTTATATAATGCTAGCACTCTTTTTTCGCCGTTTTTAGTTTTTCTTACTTTCGTATGTCCGAAAATTATCGGTTTCAAAATATTTTTTGATCGAAAGTTGCGTATTGATAAATGCTAATACTTTGTGAATTTTTTTTGTGAAAATCTTTTCCCATTTCTTCAAAACAAAGCTGCTGGATTTTTTTAATTTTTTGAAAAATTTAGCCCGTTAACCGGTTAACGCTTCCCAGACAGCATTTCTGCATTACTTTTTTTTAAGTACAAAATGTTTAAAGTTTTTATTTTTTAAGTTTTGGTATGCGTTTTTATTTATGGTGCATGTGCTTTAATCCTTACCAACACCTCATAACTCCTATTCTTCCTACTTTGACTCACCATAAACACCCTTATCTCATTTCTTTAACTTTCAAACTCCTTGAATATCATTAAAACACCATTAAACTCCACTCAAACATCTTCATCCATGGCTCCTCCAAGAAAGGGAAAGGTTCCTGTGTCAGTATCAAGCAGTGAAGAGGAAGAGATGCAAATGGAAACAACCAAAAAGAGAAGAATGGATTTCAAGGTCAGGGTCAAACATCTTCTCAAGGAGATGCAGGTTATGTTTGCTGTGAAGAACAAGATCAAAGTTAATTGGCTTCCAACTATGTTGTACCATCTCAAACAACAACTCACCCTAAAGACTAGGTTGCCATATGGTCGTCTTATTTCAAGAATTTTGGAATCTACCGACATGGAAATCGAAAGAGAACCGTTCATTGCAATGACCACAACCGCAAATGAGATCAACAGAGTTACAATCATGAAGAATACCGACATAGTTCAATGCAACGACGGATCGTATAAATATGATGACGGGTCCTCTTCATCCAACTTTCCTATCCCGAATGGTGGCATTACCAACGAATTCCTTTATACCACCATTATGAGCCAACACCGTGAAACTACCCGTGCAATCAAAAGCCTCCGTAACCTTGTGTTGAGTTCCCGTAACCTTCCCGAGGATGATGATGAAGGTGACGTCGGTAGTGAATCGGAAGGAGAGGATAGTGAGGACGTGTCGGATGAAGATTAAAGCACCATGTCTCTTTGTGTTGTTGTTATGTTTTCTTATGCTTTTTTGTTCTAGTTTATGATTATGTTTATGTTATTGTGTGTGTTTGAATGCTTATACTATATTAATGATTACATAATGCTTGTATGCTTATATGCCTTTTTTTCCATAAGCTTCTTCCTTTTTGCTAATGCCAAAGGGGGAGAAGACTTGTTTCTCTAATATTCTCTCTATGCAGAATTTTTGTGTTATGCTTCTCATTTAGGGGGAGTTCTTGAACTTAGGGGGAGAATCAAATTAGAGAAAATTCACTCTTAAGCATCTCTCTCAAAGTTGGTTGTCATCATCAAAAAGGGGGAGATTGTAGAAGCATGCTTCAATCCAAAGAATTTTGATGAAGACAACATGTATCAATGCAAAAAGATAAGAGCTTCAAGAGAGTTCAAAGCATCAAGTTAATCAAGCCACATATGCATAGCAACATTTGGTTCAAGCTTCATTATCCAGCCAACACTTTTGCAAATTTATTGAATCACTTCTAATGTATATTTAATTCACTCTTAAATTAGTATACAAGTGTTCAACAATCATGTTTTACATTTCCATATTTAACCTAACCATTTTTTTAACATGTTGAAATGAAAAACACATTGTACTTAAAATATTTTTCTGTGTTTCAACAGTGTTAACTGGTTAACCATATGGGTTAACCGGTTAACGGTCCTATATTTGAAATTCTGAAGTTAACGTTAGATGCGTTAACCGGTTAACCCATTTGGTTAACCGGTTAACACTGTTCGTTTCAGCATTTCTTGACCTCTTTTCATGAAAAATGTTTTCAAATACTTATACCTTTTCACTAATTTTTATGAAGAAAATTATACCTCTTTGAAAAGGTGTTTTGATCAATATAAATTCTGGATTTTTTAAATGAAAAAATACCTCCAAGAACTTTCATAAAAACTCAAGATAATCACTCTTTCATATTTGTCAATTTCTCATAAAAGTATTTATAACCAATTTTTGAGAAGAAACTTTTTAACATTCTTGTTTCATCTCATTCCATTTCTTGTTGAACACTTATATATTATCCTTTGAGTGAATTATTTATCCAAGGAGAAGATCAATCAAGAGAAGATTGATAGTACTACACTTTATTCAAATCATCAAAGAAGATTTATTTTTGTTTGACTTGTGATCCAGGATTGTTGGACACAAGGGTTGGTGTTGCAAGAGGATTGTTCTTGCACACTTGATTGTTGTATAGTTGTTAGAACGTAGGCTTCTCCAGTTTATGGTGTGATAGGCTGTACAATCTAAAACTATAATAAAATCTCTTACGAGGTGTAAGGGGACTGGATGTACCTTCAGTTTGTGAAGGGAACCAGGATAATTCTTGGTGTCGTTTTATTTTCCGCTTTATTGCTTTCATAACCTAGACACTTAGACGACACAAATTCATCCACCGATAAAATAACCGAATTTTTTTATAAAGCCTAATTCACCCCCCTGTTAGGCTAATCCTGAAACTACAATTGGCATCAGAGCAAGTTATAGGTAACTTGTTCCTAGAGATCCAGCATGGCTTCCGCAAGCATAAACCCGGTTTTCAAAGATGGTGGAAGTAGCAACAAGCCCCCACTCTTCTCTGGAGAATATTTCGATTTCTGGAAAATCAGAATGAAGGCACATCTTGAGGCCCAAGGAGAAGGTATATGGGAAGCAGTTGAAGAAGGTCCACACAACCCGATGAATGTGGTGAATGGAGTTGGTACCGCAAAGTTGAAAAACACCTATAACGAAGATGATAGGAAAAAGATTCTGAATGAGAAGAAGGCAATCAACATACTCCAAAGCGCTCTTAGTATGGACGAGTTCTTCCGTATATTTCAATGTAAATCGGCAAAGGAGATTTGGGACACCTTGGTAGAAACACATGAAGGAACCGCCGAAGTGAAGAGATCGAGGCTAAACACTCTAAGTCAAGAATATGAGATGTTCCGCATGCAGCCCGGTGAATCTATAGTTGCCTTACAAAAGAGATTCGTCCATCTAACAAATCACTTGATTGCTCTCGGTAAAACCTTCACCAATGATGATCTCAACCTGAAAGTCCTAAGATCTTTGACAAGAGAATAGCAACCGAAGGTGACCGCTATTTCGGAAAAGAAGAGTCTCTCAACGATGACATCCGCGTCTCTATTTGGAAAACTTCAAGAGCACGAATTGGAACTTGGAAGGCTCGAGAAGCACGAAAGTCAAGAAAAGAAGTCCAAGGGAATTGCCTTGAAGGTTGATTTAAAAAATGACAAAGACGATGAGACGTCCGAAGATGAGAACTTTATGCTTCTTGTGAAAAAGCTTGGTAAGTTTTTTAATAAAAATAAAAATTCCTCTTATCCTAAAAAGAATAAACATTTTAGGAAAAAGGAAGCATCCACATCAATGCAAGACGTCACTTGTTATGAATGTGGAAAGCAAGGTCACATAAAGCCGGATTGCCCGGAACTTGCAAAGAAAGGAGGATTCAAAGACAAGAAGGAATTCAAGAACAAAAAGGCTTATGTTGCTTGGGACGATAATGAGATAATTTCATCTTCGGAGTCGGAAAGCGATGAATGTGCGAACATGGCTCTTATGGCTTCACATCACTCCGATGAAGAAATCGATGAGGTTAGTAGCAACTTTTCAGTTTATGACAATGACGCACAAGATGTTATAGATGAACTTTTAAAATAATGCAAGACGTTGTATAAATGTATTTCATCCCAAAAGAAACGAATTTCATCTTTAGAAGAAAATAATATTGCTTTGGAAAAATATATTGAAAGTGAAAAACAAAAGTTGATGGATGAAAAACAAAGTCTTGTATGTAAGAATTGTGAGTCTTTATCTTTCCAAATTATTAAACTTAAAAGAGTTTTAGAAAGATATGAAAAACGTCAAATTGGCTTGGAGGAAATTCTTAGGCACCAAAGGTATCCTAATGATAAAAGTGGATTAGGATATTCTAAGTTTTCCAAACCAAGCACAAATGAGACCATTTTTGTTAAAGCAAGTGAACAAGTTGTTAAAGAGAAAGTAAAAAATTCTAAAAGTGTGCATCAAAGTCACAAAAAGAAAATGATTTCTAAGAATAAGAATTATGTTCCTAGATATAGAAGTCATTTTCAACCTACTTGTTTTTATTGTGGAATCAAAGGTCACACACCTAATGCTTGTTATGTGCGAAACATTGGTGTTGCAAAAGGGCATTATGTGTGGGTTGAAAAGGGTACTAACTACCAAGGACCCAAAGCAATTTGGGTACCTAACAAAACTTGATTTTGTTTTGTAGGTATGCTTGAAGACAACTTCGAATCAATGGTATCTTTATAGCGGTTGTTCAAAGCATATGACAGGCGATGTCAATAAATTTTCATATCTATCTTTAAAGGCCAAAGGATATGTTACATACGGTGATGACAATAAATGAAAGATCCTTGGAGTAGGAACCATTGGAGCACATCCTTTTACCATCATCGAAGATGTCCTTTATGTTGAAGGCCTAAAGCACAACCTACTTAGCATAAGTCAATTGTGTGACAAAGGGTTCCGAATCAACTTCACAAAGGATGAATGTTTAATAGAACATGAAGTCACCCATGACATTTTTCTAAAAGGTAAAAGGTTTAATAATATATTTATGACTTCATTTGATGACTCTTCCTTGAAGGTAAAATGCTTAATGACGAACAATAACGAGGCTTGGCTATGGCATAAAAGATTCGCTCACATTCACATGGAGCACATGAACAAGTTGATAAAGCATGATCTAGTTGTTGGTCTTCCAAAGATTAAGTTCATCAAGGATAAGCAATGTGACGCATGTCAAAAGGGAAAGTAAACCAAGACAACATTCAAATCCAAGAATGTTGTATCTATGTCTAGGCCACTTCAACTCTTGCACATGGATCTCTTCGGTCCATCAAGAACGAAAAGCTTCGGAGGTAATGTTTACGCTTTAGTTATTGTTGATGATTTCTCTATATATACGTGGACATTGTTTCTAGTGCAGAAAAGTGATGCTTTCAAGGCTTTCAAGAAGTATGCGAAAAAAATTCAAAACGAGAAGTCCCTCACAATAACCTCCATAAGAAGTGACCACGGTGGAGAATTCCAAAACACATTCTTTGAAGAATTTTGCGAAGAGCATGGAATTTCCTACATCTTCTCCGCACCACGAACACCACAACAAAACGGTGTCGTAGAAAGAAAGAATAGATCTTTGGTGGAGCTCGCTAAAATAATGCTCAGTGACTCCAACCTTCCTAAATATTTTTGGGCGGACGCAGTTAGCACAACATGTTTTGTAAGCAACCGTGTCAACATTCGGCCGATTCTCAAAAAGACTCCGTATGAGCTATTCAAAGGAAGGAAGCCCAATATATCTTTCTTTCACATTTTTGGGTGCAAATGTTTTGTCCTCAACAATGATAAGGACAACCTTGGTAAGTTCGATGAGAAATCCGACGAAGGTATCTTCCTTGGCTACTCCCTATCTAGTAAGGCATTTAGAATTTTCAATAAAAGAACTCTTTCTATTGAAGAATCAATGCATGTATCTGTAAGACCCCAATTTTGTCCCTAAGATCCCTCATGGCATCATATCATAACATTGCATTGCCTCAAGGATCATTGGACACCTTGCTTCCTTCCCTGTGGGTGGGATCCCTTTGAGAGTGGTCCTTGATCACCAAGCATGGCTTGTATTTGTATATCATTGCGTTTCTTTTAATCACTAACCAAAATGTACAAAAATATGTCATTAACCTTTGTTTCTTGCAGCTTAAGTAGTCAACAGTCAAGGCAATTCAAGTGAATCTTGTGTGCAAGAGATGAAGTTTCCATTGAGATATGGATCATGTGATCATCATATGGAGCTTATATAAGCTAGAGGTTCATTTTGGAGCAAATTCCCAAGTGGTTGAGGCCCCAAATTCATCAGAACATTTTCAGGTCATCTAAGGGCCAATGCAGTCATCTGAAAA
The DNA here is from genome assembly GCF_024323335.1 of Lathyrus oleraceus. Lineage (NCBI taxonomy): Eukaryota > Viridiplantae > Streptophyta > Magnoliopsida > Fabales > Fabaceae > Lathyrus > Lathyrus oleraceus. Next base: position 32,562,564 of record NC_066583.1, on the reverse strand, counting down.
GTCAACTGTGGATTTTGAATTGAGAAATTGAGTTTCTTCATCCCATTCATGTCCAAATCATGCTTATTCATCATTTCAAAGATCAAGGTTGAAGAATTTGAGGTCAAGTCAAAAGTTTTCAAAAATGGAAAGTGACCTATAATTTCAACTTTCCAAAAACGGAAAGTTTTTGATCCAACTTCAACTCAACTTTACAGCATCAAAGAAGCTTCAAATGAAATTTTGTCCAACATGAAAGTTGAAGATCTCTCTCTCCCATTTCCAAAAAGTCCAAGATCATGAGCATCTGATGAATGGTTGAGGAGATATGATCCAATCATTGCCAAGTGTACATGGAACTTCAAATGGCCATATCTTTTGATCCATAACTCCAAATTTGGTGGTTCTTCTTGCATTTTTCTTGTCATGACATGAAGTATCCAAATCAATCCTAACATTTCATAAAATGTTATCATATGATCACTTGCTATTCCATGCCTTTTTTGGAGGGAAATTGCAAAATTCAAAAATGGTGCATCTTGGGAACTTTCTACCATTGCCATTGTGTTTAAAAAATGATTTTAAGTGTAATTGTTGAAGCAAATGGTACTGTTCACGTGGGATTAGTCCATGCACCATGCATTTTTGAAATTTTGCAAAACACCTTATTTCAATTAACCAAGTTAAGTATGGATTAGCAAGGTGATTAAGGAAGCATATAAATACTCTAATCTAACAGAATTTGAGGAAAGGTTAATCATTTTTCACCATTTCAAGATCCAAATTCTCTCTCCCTCCAAAATTTTCTCTCAAGCATAGTTCAAATTTTTTCCAAATAACATTGCTATTTCTTTCCATATTCTGGTTCTCTGGCTTTGATTTTGTGCAGATCAAGCTTTAGATTGGTGAATTCGTGCAAGAATCAAGTGTAGCAAGCTCATGAAGGTGAAGATGGAAATTCTGTTTTGAGCTAGATCCAGCACTTGCCAAGCTTCAATTTCTTCATCAAACATCATTACAAGTGTTATATAGTAGATTTGGATCATTCAAAGCTTCAGATCGTGCATTTTCAAGAATCTGCTCTTCAAGAGGTCAAGTTTCGAATCTCTTAATTCTCAAATTCATTGCCATATTCTTGTAGATCTCATGTTGCTGATGATTCTGGTGAAAATTTCATGTGAAATGGTGCATTATTGAGTGAGTTATGTGTGATGGAAGTTTGATGCATTATTTTTATTTTGTTCGATTCTCTTTGATCATGATGAATTAAGCTTAGTTATGAGTTGATCCGTGATGTACATTGCATGAACTTTGTTTTGATATAATTTTTGTTGATTTCTGGAAAATTCTGGAAAACTGGTATGAAGTTCATGCACTGTTCATCTTCGTCTTCATGAGGAAGACGAAGTAGCGTCGGATTTGTGACGGTTTAGCGTCCATTTTGCTTGGCTAGGGTTTGCAGGTGAAACAGCACCGTTTTGGTGTTGGCGCGCTCATTTTGAATATGGACATGGATCGATTCCTGGCGAGAGCAATTATTCAAATTCATTCATCTTTATTACATTTCCCTCCAAATTACATGCTATGTGATCATTTTGATTTTCATTTTTTCTTCCAACTTTAAAAATGCATAACAAATTGAAAAATGACTCAAATAATTCCAAATTTTTTGTAGCATGATCCTTTGTTTGTCTAGTTTTTTATGATGATAAATTTTGAAGTTGTGCATGGCTGGATTTTGGATTGTGCTAGACTTTGTGATCATGTGTACACTTGTGACCTTGCTCCATTAATCTTATCATGAAATGCTTGATATTGATCCAAATTGCTTGAAATTTTACATGATGATTCTTGACACATTGATGGATGTTTTAGGTTTGGTTTGGTATTTTTCTCATTTACCATTTCTGTTTTATGCACATGCTTGCATGGTGTGACAATTTGTGTCACACCTTTGGTTGTTCAACTTATGCAATTTCATTTCCATGCCAATTGATCTTTGATGCTTCTGATTTTTTGTATGATGATTGGATTGGATGTGTTGAATGCTCATGAATTTTTTCAGAATTATTTGAATCATTTATGTTTTGATTTGGAATTTTATTTCTCAATGTCCAAATGTGAGCTTTGAAATTGTCTTTGACTTCTCTTGCTTAATACATGGCCTTGCTTGAGGATTTTGTTTTGGTCCTTTTTAGGACATGTTAATATGTGTTTGAAGTTGCATTGTGTTGAATATTGGCTCCTGTTTTGGATTTTTTCTTTACCTTTGACCCTAGGCTTTGACCTAGTGGTTTGGACTTACATTTGAGCTTTGAATTTCAGGACCAAGCACTCAATGTCCATGGTTGATGTTGCTTCATCATTTGAATGTTGATATTTGCTATTGATTTCTAACATTTGGTTGTTTTGTAGGTTGATGATAATTCACTTGAGTTTGCCTTATGGCTTATGTGTTGTTTATTGGGATTGTCTGTTTGTCTGAGTATTGTACTGATTTGTTTAGTTGTTTCCACAGGTACTTAAGTTGCTTTAAGTTCATTTGAACTTTGCTTTGCTTTTGCTTGTGGTTGGCATACCACTTAGGTATAATCCCTATTCTTCATGTAGTCTGGAAGACCTGTTGTTATTGGCAGGCACCTGTCTGAAGCCCTCCTTAAGAGGCCATGTTTTTGTTTGTTTAATTTTGTGCCAAGCAGGTTAAGTCCTCTTAAGAGGCAATTGGCAGATAGAAGGGATGTGCAATCCATCCCCTGCTATTCAGTTGTGTCATTCACTTTTCTCACACCATGTGTTGATGCATTGTGAATAAGAACCCAAGATCTTATAGAGTCCATCATTTGTGGAGAGGAGTTCCTTCATTCTGAACTCCCACACTTTCTATTGTTTAAAGCTCTCCCAGGCCAGGGATAAGAGCTATGAGGCATAACCCTCATCTCCATTTCATCTGCTTCACCCTAACTCTCAATGTTAGGGTTAAGAGCTCAAAACACCCATACAGTATTGGCTTGTTTAAAGCCCAACCTTGATTGAGCCTCTTGATTGTGTATAGTGTGTGCTAACTGATTGCTTGATTGCTTAATTGTGCATCTTTCATGTTTGCTTTTGCATATCTACTTGCATCATTCCATGTGCTTGCTTTTTGCTTTTCATAGCATGTTTGTTTATGTGAGGAGTCAGATGTAAGGCCATTGATTGGTTATCTGTTTCCTATGATCATTTGTTGTGGAGTCAGGTGTAAGTCCATAGATTGGTTACCTGTTTCCTTGTTTGTTTTGTCCATTGAGGAGTCAATTGTAAGTCCATTTATTGGCAGTTGTTTCCTATGATCTGGTAGGAGTTGGGACTAAGACCATTGATTGGCATCCCATTTCCTTGGAGTCGAGTGTAAGACCATTTATTGGCAACTTGTTTCTTTTTGCTTATTGCATTTGTTTTCTTTGCTTTGTGATATTGGTGTAAGTCCATTGATTGGCATCTGGTATCCATGTTTTCTTGGTTTTGTGAGATTGGTGTAAGTCCATTGATTGGCATCTGGTATCCATGTTTTCTTGGTTTTGTGAGATTGGTGTAAGTCTATTGATTGGCATCTGGTATCCATTTATGTTGGCTTTTTCTGATACATTGTTTATCTGTTACCTGCTTGTTGCCTTTTCCAAAGGAATCACTTGGATCATCTACATATGATCTCAAGAGGTGAACACCTAAGAAGTTTTGCATCCCTTAACCTTCACCCTTTTTGTTTCTAAACCTCCACTTGCACGTTAACTCAAACCAGAAAAATATTGTGCAAACATTTTCATTTCTTTTTAAACTAGAAACCTAGGCCTTAAGCCTCTGATTTTCAAACTTCATTTTTTACAATACTTCTTCTGAATTGAATCTGATGTCAACTTTGACTTCTTTTTGTGAATACTCTAATTGGTTAACTCCACTCATTCAATTGTTTTGTGGCTTTGTCCACTTCTTGATAAGTTTTCATACATTAGCCATAAATCTCAATTATCTTAGTGGTTGATGTAAATCTCACCTTTTGTCCTTAGTGTTTGAATTGTAAGACTTCCTTGCTTATTATAGGGCATGGTCCCTCACTAGCAAGTTGAAGCTTTTCTCACATGGTGGACTTGTGGTTGTATAGGTTGAGTTTTCTCACGTGGATAATGAAAGACCTTAGGGCTTTTGTTTAAAATCAACCCACTCATATTTTGGAATTTTTTTAGCCGAACTACGAGGTTTTGATCCTGTAAAGGTACGTAGGCAATGGTTATCCATCCAAACACAAAAATAATAAAATTGTATATTCTTTTCTCATCCTCCCAATCAATGTTTGCACAATAAATGTTTTCATAAACAATATCTTTTGCAACAAGTTGTGAAAAGGGTTCCCTAGGAGTACCTAGGATGCATTGGGTGCCTAACACCTTCCCTTTGCATAATTACCCCCTTACCCAGATCTCTGACCTTTTCATTAGTTTTCTCGTGTAAAAATTCTTAGGCTTTTGTTCGCTTTTTAGCCATTCCTTTGGATAAATAAAAGTGCGGTGGCGACTCTATCTTTGTATGCTTTGCTTTTGATTTAGTCAATAAATCATAAAGTGACGAATACACCGCTATAGAAAAGTGGCGACTCTGCTGGGGATCAAGAATTCTTCCTAGTGGGTTTGCCAACTTTTCACAATTGTTGTGATATATTGTTTATGACATATTTTTGTAGAATTTGGGATTACTGTATTGCTTGTAATGATTGATTTGCTTGATATATCAATGGCTGCTTGTTTGGTGATCTTTGTGAGATGAGTTCTATACCCGAACTCGAGTGCACCCTATGATAGGAGAATGGCATAGTCTCGTCGACTTGTGTGGAGTTATCCCTTAGCAAGTCGACTTGCGAGTCCATTCACTTGGTGGAGGTCATGTTGGATTAATGATGTCACACAAGTTATTTGTGGTTAGGCATTATTCTTTCAACATGTGCCGTAGAAGCCAAGGACCTTAGTTTACCAAGCCTATCTTGGCCTATTTTTAGGACGTAGTGCGGAGGTCGTTCAGATGTAAGATCTGATGCGATTGTTACGCGATACTACACTCATAAGAGTCTCTCTTGAGAATATTTTTGGAATACGAGTATTCGTTCCTCCGACAATATTCGAAAGATGGGATGATGACTATGGAAACCTCTGGTAGAACATGTTCGGCAGGTTTAAACCATAGTACACTCCCTTTGGGTGGTCCTTAACCGAGACTCCATGCTCGTGACTCACAACAAACCCGTGATTCATGGTTGATCCGTTCAGGCAACCTTAATATCAATGGAACCTGGGTGTTGATAAGGTGTAAACCATAATCCACCAAAACGGATGATTGATATTAAGGAGGTCTGAATCGTTCGTATATCGTTAATATCAATGGAACTTGGGTGTCGATAAGGTGAAAACCATAATCCACCAAAATGGATGATTGATATTAGGGATAATATGAACCATCCCATGACCTTTGTATGGTGTGCTTTGCTTGATCCTTGAGTATGATTGTTGCATTCATGCATTCATGCATTCATCTGCATCCATATCATCAGAAAAAGAAATTTTCAAGGAACTTAAGGGGTTTATTTGCAAAATTTTCAGATATGGAAAGACCAAAAAGGCATACAAAGAAGTACAGCTTTCGACAGCCCGATCTGAAAGAGTTAAGGAATCTGACATCTTATGTATTAGATCCCTTGAGTTTCAAAGCTCGTTATGGGAAGCTTCTGCCTCTGCTGACTACTCAGGTTGATGAAGGGTTGATGAATACTTTGGCGCAGTTCTATGATCCTCTGTATCACTGCTTCTCTTTTCCAGACTTTCAGCTATTGCCTACCCTTGAGGAGTATGCTTATCTTGTGGGTATTCCGATTCTGGATCAGGTGTCGTTCAGTGGCTTAGAGAGTATTCCTACTTCTCGAGAGATAGCTTACTTGTTGCACATAGATGAATCTTTGGTTAAAGCTAATATGACTACCAAAGGTGGAATTCAAGGTCTCCCTTCTGAGTTCCTCATCGCTCAAGCTACCGTGTATGGGAAGGCCATGAGTGAGGATGCCTTTGAGGCCATATTCGTGCTTCTCATCTAGGGACTGGTATTGTTCCCCAACATCGACAAATTTGTGGATGTGAACGCCATTAGGATCTTCTCTGTTCTTAATCCCGTTCTGACTCTGTTGGGTGATGCCTATGTCTCTTTGCACCTGAGGAATGCAAAGGGTGGTGGAGCTATTGTGTGTTGTTTACCTCTGTTGTATAAGTGGTTTATTTCTCACTTACCTCAGACGGTCGCTTTCAAGGAGAACAAGGGATGTCTACGGTGGTCTATGAGACTCATGTCTCTCACTAATGATGATATCTCTTGGTATGATCGTGCATATGATGGTGTCCAGGTCATTGATTCTTGTGGTGAATTCTCCAATGTGCCTCTTCTTGGTACATGTGGTGGGATTAGCTACAACCCTGTGCTAGCACGACGTCAGCTTGGGTTCCCCCTAAAGGATAAACCTAATAACATTCTGTTAGAAGGTATGTTCTTCCAGGAGGGTAAAGATCCCCAAGGCCTGAAAGCAAGGATGGTCCGCGCTTGGCGCAAGATTCACAAGAAGGGTAGAAGTGAGTTGGGTCCGAAGAATTGCATTGCTTTGGAGCCATACACTACTTGGGTGAGGAAGAGAGCATCTGAGTATCTCATGCCTTATGATTATCCGAGACCTACACCTTTGGTTGTGGATGGGCCTTCAACCCGCCCTAACCAAGGCGTATAGGAGTTGAGAGACGAAGACCTTTCACGTGCTTGGATCCGTGAAAGAGAAGAGTTGCTTCAACAGTTGAAGGAGAAAGATGCTATGATCGAGTTTCTCGAGCATCAGGTCATTGATGATCCTGATGATACTTGGACTTCTCTACTTCCTCAGTCTTCCAAGTTCTAGAAAAGGAGGTATGACAGACTCGCCAAAGATAAGGCGGACATGGAAGCAGCATATGAGAGAGAGATCAAGAGGCTTCGTACAGCTTATCTTCCGGCATCCCGAGCTTCTAGGGATCCATAGGATGTTTATTTTCCTTCTCTCTTGTAATATAATGAATCAATGCTGTACTTCTTTGTTCAAATATATTTGATGAGATATTTTCCATATGCGTTTAAATGCTAATATTTCAAAATTGCAAATAATACCCTAAAAGTTCCTTCGAAAATAAAAACAAATCATGTGCACGAGCATTGCATGCATCATTTGCATAAGCAGGTGTTTGTTCCGGTCTTCTTGTCTGTGGCCTAACTCTGTGCTCTTCATTTATTTTGAAGACAAGCTGACTCATCGGTACTACACCAGAGCCAACTCTGCAAGATTGATGGATCATCTCGAGCAAGAGAACTGTGAGCTGAAGGATGAAGTTGCCAGACTCACTGCTCTGATGGAGCAATTCCTAGCTGCTCAGAACCAACCGTCTCCACCGCCTGCAACTCCTCCCCAGAGGATTGTTATATCTGAGGTTATGTCATCGACAGTGCCAGCTGCCAGTGCCCATTTTGTGCCAACAGCCATGCCGCCTGGGTTTCTGTGGGGGATGCCTTCTGGTTATATGCCTGATATTCCAGCTCCAACATTTACTTCTATGCCGGCATCTAGCCCGGTCCTTGCAATGCCTCCTCCTGTCGTGCATACCATTCCTAGGGTAGACGACACCATCTATCATTCTGATCCGTCTGAGGGCCCAGATGTTAATGAGAAGATGGACGCGATGAATGACCAATTCCTTGAACTCCGCAAGGAATTGAAGACCCTTCGAGGAAAGGATTTGTTCGGCAAATCTGCTGCTGAACTCTGTTTGGTTCCCGGTGTTAAGATACCTGTCAAATTCAAAGTCCCTGACTTTGAGAAGTATAAGGGGAACACCTGCCCGCTCAGCCACCTGGTTATGTATGCCAGGAAAATGTCTACTCAAACGGATAATGATCAACTGCTGATTCATTATTTCCAGGATAGTTTATCCAGTGCTGCACTAAGATGGTACATGAGTCTGAATAATGAAAACATTCGTTCCTTCAACGATCTTGGCGAAGCCTTCGTCAAGCAGTACAAGTACAACGTGGATATGGCTCCCGATCGTGATCAGCTCAGAGCCATGTCCCAGAAGGATAAAGAGACATTTAAAGAGTACGCCCAGAGGTGGCGAGAGCTGGCAGCTCAGATTACTCCTCCGCTGGAAGAGAAGGAAATGACTAAGATCTTTCTGAAGACTCTTAGTTCATTTTATTATGAGCGGATGATCGCTAGTGCTCCCTCTGACTTCACCGAAATGGTGAACATGGGGATGCGGTTGGAGGAAGGAGTCCGTGAAGGACGTTTATCCAAAGATGAAGGCTCTTCAAGCAAGCGATATGGGGCGTTTGCTAAGAAGAAAGATGGGGAGGCACATGTTGTGCAGTCCCATGCTAAATCCAGAAGACCCTCTGCCAAGAGGAAGCCTGTGCATCATGCCAGCAATCAGCATCAGGTGGCTCATATAACACCTATCTTCCGTGATAATCAGTAATATCAGCATCAGCAGCATAATCAGCAACAATCTCAACAGTATCATCAGCAACAGCATCGCCCTCAGCAACAGGCCTATCAGCCTCGCAACAGTAATCCAGCTAGTCCGAATTATGAAAGGAAGAAGATCACCTTCGATCCAATTCCTGTATCATATGCAGAGCTGTATCCCTCTTTAATAGAGCGGAAATTGATTACTCCTAGGGATCCTCCGGCTATACCTGCTAACCCGCAGTGGTGGTATAAGCCTGATCAGCATTGCGTTTACCACTCCGGTGCTCCGGGTCATAATGTGTAAAATTGCTATCCTTTGAAGACTAAGGTTCAAGACCTTATGCGGTGCGGCATTCTGAGCTTTGAGGACTCAGGCCCCAATGTTACGAAGAACCCATTGCCCGAGCATGGGAAGTCGGTTAACATGGTCCAGGGTTGCCCTGGCAAATATAAAGTCAAATATGTAAGCCATATTCGACAGTCATTGGTTGAGTTGCATCGTCTGCTGTGTGATTACAGTCCTATGAAGCACGACCATGACAAATGCCGTATCTGCTCTGTCAATCGTCTGGGTTGTCGCCAAGTGCGTAGAGAGCTGCAAGAGTTGCTAGATGATGGGACTATTGAGATTCTTCAAAACAGAAATGTTGATGAAGACGAACCAGAGGTGAATGTGATTTCTCCTGTGTTCAAAATTCCTGAGCCTGTTGTCATCCGTTATGATGGTAGCAAGCAGAAGGTCTCTCCTTCTTTGGTGATCAAGCCTGCAGGCCCTGTGCCTTATTCTTCAGATAGAGCTGTTCCATTCCGCTATAATCCTATTGCTGTGGAAGATAGCAAGGAAGTGTCGTTGCCTTCGTCCTCTGTTGTGAATATAGCTGATGTGAGCGGATTGACCCGTAGCGGTCGTGTAGTTTCACCTTCGAAGCCTCAGGCTAATGCTGATTCTGTTGAACGCCCGGTGGGAAATGCGGTTAATCCTCCGAACCCGGCACCTGTTGCCAAACCCTCCTCTGTACAAAAGACTCCTACTTCTTCTGTTGGCCCTAGTGGCACTGTGAATGAAGACTGTGATGAGATGCTGAGGCTCATCAAGAAGAGTGAGTACAATGTTGTAGACCAGCTTCTACAAACGCCGTCCAAGATATCCGTGTTATCATTGCTTCTGAATTCAGAACCCCGTAGGGAGGCTCTGCAGAAAGTTTTGGACTTGGCTTATGTTGATCATGACGTCACTATTGAACAGTTTGACAGTATTGTTGCAAACATCACTGCTTGCAACACTTTGAGTTTCTGTGACGCTGATCTCCCTGAGGAGGGAAGAGACCACAACATGGCTTTACATATATCCATGAATTGCAAGAATGACGCCATGTCCAACGTGCTGGTGGATACTGGGTCATCTTTGAATGTATTGCCGAAATCCACTCTTTCTAGATTGTCATATCAAGGGCCTCCCATGAGGCAGAGTGGCGTTGTTGTGAAAACTTTCAATGGGTCGCGTAAGACCGTGATTGGGGAAGTTGATCTCCCAATCAAGATTGGACCAAGTGATTTCCAGGTTACCTTTCAGGTTATGGATATCCACCCATCTTATAGCTGTCTCCTTGGTAGACCATGGATTCACGAGGCTGGCGCCGTGACATCCACCCTACACCAGAAGCTGAAATTCGTCAAGAATAAGAAACTGGTCGTGGTAGGGGGAGAAAAGGCTCTCCTGGTTAGCCACTTGTCTTCTTTCTCATATATTGATGCTGAGGATGAAGTTGGAACTCCTTTCCAAGCTTTGTCTATTGCTGAGCCAATTGAGAAGAAGTCTCCTTCATTTGTTTCCTATCGCGATGCGAAACTGGCCATTGAATGTGGTGCAGTTGCTGGTTTAGGAAAGATGATTGAGCTTGAAGACAATAAATCCCGGGCTGGCATTGGCTATTCTTCTGGAATCTTCAACGACAAAGGGTTGTTCAAGAGTGGAGGTTTCATCCACGCCGATCAAGCTGAAGAAGCTGCTGCTATCTTGGAAGAGGATGCAGAGGATACTGGTAATTTTGTCATCCCTGGCGGTATCTGCCACAATTGGGTCGCTGTAGATGTTCCTACAGTCATTCATAAGTCAGCGTAATATGTTCACTTTGTTTAAAAACCCTTCTCCCATGCCAAAAGGAGAAGTGATGACATTGTTGGCGTCATATATACAATGATATTTCATTCAATGAATTCATGTTAAATGTTTGTTTTTCCATTTGTTTTCACTTTTTGCTTTTGCATGAAATCGGTGATCACAAAAAACCCTAAAAACAAGAATAAAAGCAATCTTTTCATCTGCATAATGATTTGCTTGTTTAAATTCTAAAGTTTTTCATTAACCAAAATCATTATGCAGGTTGATTCTAAAACCCATTGAACATAATGATCCAACGCCATCTCCCAATTTTGAATTCCCTGTATTTGAAACAGAGGAAGATGATGTTGAAGGGATTCCTGATGAGATTACCCGTCTTCTTGAGCACAAAGAGAAGATCATTCAGCCGCACCTTGAGAATCTGGAAACAGTCAACTTGGGGTCTAAAGATTGTGTTCGATTGGTAAAGATTGGGGCACTTCTTGAAGAGTCTGTCAAGAAGGGGTTGATCAGTTTGCTACGAGAATATTCCGATATCTTTGCTTGGTCGTATGAAGATATGCCGGGTCTAGATACAGATATTGTGCAACATTTCCTGCCTTTGAAGCCTGAGTGCGTGCCTGTGAAGCAGAAGCTCAGAAGAACTCATCCAGATATGGCAGTGAAGATCAAAGAGGAAGTTCAGAAGCAAATTGATGCGGGGTTTCTGGTGACTTCTACGTATCCTCAATGGGTGGCCAATATTGTGCCTGTGCCTAAGAAAGACGGAAAAGTCCGTATGTGTGTTGATTACAGAGATTTGAATAAGGCTAGTCCGAAAGATGATTTTCCTCTACCACACATTGATATGTTGGTAGACAATACAGCTAAGTTCAAAGTCTTCTCGTTTATGGACGGATTTTCCGGATATAATCAAATCAAGATGGCACCCGAGGATATGGAGAAGACAACATTCATCACACCTTGGGGAACATTCTGTTATCGAGTGATGCCCTTCGGTCTGAAGAACACCGGAGCCACGTATCAACGTGCTATGACTACCTTGTTTCATGATATGATGCACAAGGATATAGAGGTCTATGTCGATGATATGATTGCTAAGTCACAAACGGAAGTTGAGCATGTTGAGCATTTGTTGAAGCTTTTTCAGCGTCTGAGGAAGTTCAAGCTTCGTCTGAATCCGAACAAATGTACATTTGGAGTCCGTTCTGGCAAGTTATTGGGTTTTGTTGTCAGCGAAAGAGGTATTGAGGTTGATCCTGCCAAGGTCAAAGCAATACAAGAGATGCCTGCACCCAAAACTGAGAAGCAAGTCCGAGGTTTTCTTGGCCGCTTGAACTATATTTACAGATTCATATCCCACATGACTGCCACATGTGCGCTGATATTCAAGCTCCTCCGGAAAGATCAGTCTCATGATTGGACCGAGGATTGCCAGAAAGTTTTCGACAGTATCAAAGAGTATCTGTCTGAACCTCCGATCTTGTCTCCACCTGTAGAAGGAAGACCTTTGATCATGTATCTGACTGTTCTTGAAGACTCGATGGGTTGTGTACTCGGTCAGCAAGACGAATCAGGGAAGAAAGAATCTGCTATCTATTACCTGAGTAAGAAGTTCACTGATTGTGAGTCTCGATACTCTATGCTTGAGAAGACGTGTTGTGCTTTGGCTTGGGCTGCTAAGCGTTTGCGCCAGTACATGATAAATCATACAACTTGGTTAATATCCAGAATGGATCCAATCAAGTATATCTTCGAGAAGCCTGCTTTAACCGGGAGGATTGCCCGTTGGAAGATGTTGTTATCTGAGTATGATATCGAGTATCGAGCTCAGAAAGCTATCAAAGGTAGTATCTTGGCTGACCACTTGGCCCATCAGCCGATTGAAGATCATCAGTCTGTTCAGTACGACTTCCCAGACGAGGAGATTCTGTATTTGAAAATGAAAGATTGCGATGAGCCTACACTTGACGAAGGTCCGGAACTTGGTTCCAGATGGACGATGGTGTTTGATGGCGCTGTAAATCAGTACGGAAATGGAATTGGGGCAGTAATCATTACTCCTCAGGGCACACATATTCCGTTTACAGTAAGGTTAACTTTCAAATGCACGAATAATATGGCTGAGTACGAAGCCTGCATTATGGGATTAGAAGAGTGCATTGATCTAAGGATCAAGCATCTTGATGTGTATGGTGATTCAGCTCTAGTTGTCAATCAGATCAAGGGTGAATGGGAAACGAATCAACCCAGTCTTATTCCATACAGAGATTATGCGAGGAGGATTTCGACGTTCTTTACAGAAGTTGACTTTCATCATATTCCTCGAGAAGATAATCGGATGGCAGATGCGCTTGCTACGCTGGCCTCAATGATTGTGGTCAAGTATTGGAATGAAGTTCCCAACATCACCGTGATGCGCTTGGATAGACCGGCTCACGTGTTTGCAATTGAAGAAGTGAATGATGACAAGCCTTGGTATTTTGATATCAAGAATTTCCTTCAGAACTAGGTCTACCCGCCTGGGGCCTCTGTGAAAGATAGGAAAACTTTGAGAAGGTTGTCAGGCAGTTTCTACCTCAGTGGTGAAGTGTTGTATAAGAGGAATTTTGACATGGTTTTGCTCAGATGCGTGGATAGACACGAAGCAGACCTGTTGATGACTGAGGTCCATGAGGGTTCATTTGGTACTCATTCCAATGGACATGCCATGGCTAGAAAGGTGCTGAGAGCAGGCTACTATTGGCTGACAATGGAGTCTGACTGCTGCAAATATGTGAAGAAATGCCACAAGTGTCAGATTTACGCGGACAAGATTCATATTCCTCCGACACTTCTGAATGTGATTGCATCACCATGGCCTTTCTCTATGTGGGGAATTGACATGATCGGCATGATTGAACCGAAAGCGTCCAACGAACACAGGTTTATTCTCGTAGCAATTGACTACTTCACCAAATGGGTTGAAGCCGCATCATATGTGAATGTGACCAGGCAGGTGGTTGTGAAGTTTATCAAGAATCAGCTTATTTGCCGTTATGGTGTGCCTGATAAGATCATTACTGATAATGGATCTAACTTGAACAACAAGATGATGGAAGAGTTGTGCGTTGAGTTCAAGATTGCACACCATAATTCCTCTCCCTACAGACCCAAGATGAATGGGGCTGTTGAAGCTGCTAATAAGAATATCAAGAAGATTATCCAGAAGATGACAGTCACGTGCAAAGATTGGCATGAGATGCTGCCATTTGCTTTGCATGAATATCGTACATCTGTCCGTACTTCAACAGGGGCAACCCCTTTCTCTCTTGTTTACGGCATGGAGGCTGTTCTCCCAGTAGAGGTGGAGATCCCATCAATGAGAGTCTTGATGGAAGCCAAGTTGACTGATGCTGAATGGATTCAGAGTCGTTATGACCAACTGAATTTGATTGAAGAGAAGCGATTGACTGCCATGTGTCATGGTCAGTTATATCAGCAGAGAATGAAGAAAGCATTCGATAAGAAGGTCAAGCCTCGTGTGTTTCGAGAAGGTGACCTTGTTCTCAAGAAAGTCTTGTCTTTCGCGCCCGATTCCAGGGGCAATTGGACTCCAAACTATGAAGGTCCATATGTTGTCAAGAGAGCCTTTTCAGGCGGTGCATTGATGCTTACAACAATGGATGGGGAGGATTTCACTCGTCCTGTGAATTCAGATGCAGTAAGGAAATACTTTTCCTACAAAAAAAGTAAAGAAAAACAGAATAGCTCGCTAAGTTGAAAACCCGAAAGGGCGGCTTAGGAAAAAATAAGCGTCTCGGTGGAAAACCCGAAAGGGTGATCCAGGCAAAAATTAGAGACATGAAAAAAGAGTATTTGCATCCCGCTAGATTGAGTACCTCACCCTGGGGCAATCTAGGCAAAAATAGGGATTCGGCAAGTAACTGCATCCTGACAAGACTTTCTGTTTCGCAGCCGTCTTTTTGTCAGAGATTCTCGCTCAGTCGTCGTCAACTGAAGCTTCAAATACATCGGATTCAAATTGGTAGAGAAATGGTCATTATGTTCAATGTAGCCCTCTTCCAATATATATCACCGATTTCAAATTTGTACAGATCTATGGAGTCTTGCCATTTGCAGGCTACCATTCCATCAAATAAATTTGAGCTTTTATCCAATTATTTGCACTCTTATTTGTTTCAATTCAACAAATAAATTGTTTTTAAACAAAGTGAACATTCACAATGATAAAAGGATACTTAAGAATCTCTCAGTGCTCTCCCAAGGGTGGCATGATTTCCAATAGGGTAAGACATTTGTTCATACTCCTGGCATGGCTGTATCTTCTTTCTCCAGATTGTTGTTGGGGTTTCTCCCCGAGCAGAGCTTCTGTTGAGATTTTTTTCCCAGCATGGGTGCTTTCCTTTTGGAAGATTCGGTAGTTGGTGGGTTGACATCCCGGTACTTCGTCATTTTCCTCAGTGAAGTCGCCAGCGGAGTTGTTGGTATGATGTACTTCATTTATGCCATCTCCCCAGCAGGGTACTTGTTGAGGTTTTCACCTCTCTTCCCTTCAGCAGAGAAGTGATTCTTTCCTCCTCAGCAGTTGTGTTTCCTTTTGGAAGGTTTGGTATTTGGTGGTTGATCCCCAGTTCTCCTTCTCTGCCTCAGATAAATCCCTAATAGATTTATGGTGATGGATTGTATCTGTGATGGTTTTCTCCCCTGCAGAGATTTGGTTGATTTCCCGATGCTTTTGATCCCCAGTAGAGTAGCTTGTGTGCAGAATCTACTTGTGTGATCTATTCTCCCTTATTGGGTTAATCCCCATTGGAGTAGCTGACGGTATCCCCGGTAGAGTTGCTTGTGCGGCCAAATTTTACTTGTGTGTTCTGTTCTCTTCAGCAGTTTCTGCTTATGCAGTAAACTCCGTTTCTCAGTTGAGACTGATGATCCCCCTGCAGAAATCTCGTGATTTCTCCATTTCCCCAACAGAGTTGCTCTCGTGGCAGTTTCCGCCTGTTGTGAACTTCTGATCCCCAGTTGGGTTGACTGATGATTCATCACTCAGAGATTTTTGTGCGATTCTTGTGATATCTCATATCTCCAGCAGATTAGATACTCTCCTTTAGAGTTTCTGCTTTCTCTCCTGTGGTGTAGTACCGGGCGTTTGATTCCTGGGCCTGTTTGTGTTAGAAATGTCTGTTTTGTCAGCATTCATCAAACATAAATCAAGCATATTCATGCATACTTTCAACATTCAGATATTCATGTTGCATTTTTTGCCATATATCTTTTGTTTGTTGTCTCCTGCTTTTGGTGATATAGATCTCTTCAGTAGATCTCCCCAAGCAGATGTTGGGTGTTTAATCTCTCAATATAGAGTCAGCCCCATAAGCAGAAAGTGTTTGTCACTCCTTCTGCAGTTCCCCACTGAGATATATCCTCGTGGATGACGGTTGTTTCCGTTTCCTCCCAACATATAGATTGGGATGGGTTTTCCCTTTTGAGTTCTTTCCTCATTAGGACGAGTTTTGATTCAGTTTTCCTTTTTGGATTGATCCTGAATTGGCATTTTTTCAACTGTCTCTTGTGATTCCATGTGGAATAAATGAATAAATTGCCCAGTAACCGGCAATAGTTCATCTTATCCCCAACGGAATCCCTTTTGGCCTCTACCCGGTGTAACACCTCAAAATTTGCCCTCCTCTCTTGGGACTAGCTTAGCATATTGCATTTCATCTTTTAGGGCATTAGGCATTACGTCTTTGCATATCATATGGAAACAATAAGCAAGTCATCCTCCTAAGTCTTGCTCAGAAGATAGAGAGGTTAAGAGATTCAAGCTTGAGGGTCTCATGAATTGATCACTAATCATCTGAGGTTTGTGCTTCAATTAGGGTTTCTTGGTTCCTCAAGGAGATTGGGAATTATCTTGGTTGAAATGGTGCATCACCATCATCATGGTCTTATCATCACCAAGAGGTTCATTATGTCTGATCAGTGCCTTGGGATTAGGGTTTTGACCTCTGGTCAACCCTAATCAGTTGCATTATGCCAATCAGGGTTTTTCAAGGAGATGGGGTCTTTAATGAGATGGGGATCATCATATGCTTTTATTGAGCTTGTATAAGCTAGGGTTTCATTTTGGAGCCATTTCATCAAGAGATTGAGGCTCAAATTCATTTGTGCATGACCAAGTCATCTATCAACTGCAAAAGTCAACTGCAAGTCAACTGTTGGATTTGGAGGTGGGAAGTGATTAGAAATACTCCATTCATGTTCAAACAAGTCTCATTTGACATTTCAAACATCAACATTGAAGAAAATAAAGTCAGGACAAAACTTTCCAAAAATAGAAAGTGACCTGTAATTTGAAATTGCCAAAAATGGAATGGTTTTCAACTCAAGATTACATCATCAAGAAAGCTTCAAATGAAATTTTGTTGAACATGAAAGTTGTAGATCTTTCTCTCCCGTTTCCAAAAGGTCCAAGGTCATCAATTTCTCATGTGTGGTTAAGGAGATATGGATCAAACTTGGCCAAGTGAACATTGAACTTCAAAGGGGCATAACTTTCAAACCAAAACTCCAAATCAAGTGGCTCTTTTTACATTGTTCTTGTCTTAACCTCTAGTTTCCAAATTTGGCATTACATGACATGCATTACATTCACATAAATATTTGAAAATTCAATTGATTTTTGGAGGGAAAATAGAAATTCAAAATTGGTGAATTATTTGCACATGTGATCATCACCATTGGCTCCAAAACAGCATTTTGAGTAAAATTAAGTCCAAATTCGTACTTTTCACATGCCATTTTCATGCATAAGGGTGAAAAGTTCAAATTTGCGTATAAGATTGAAACTTGAAATCTTATTCGGAAGGTTGAGTGACCCAAGTGTTGAAATCTTGACACCCCTGGGGCACGTTTTTATCTAACGATCTCTTTTGCAGGTACTGTTAGATATTTTCACTCACTTGCAGGTTGTGGTGTGGAAGCCTTTTGACAAAAGAATCCCCACGGAGCTCAATCAGGGACAAGGGATCGGAGAATGGTGGAAAGACGGCGAAAGACGTACGACGATCCTGGATATTAATCAAGAAGACTCTTCAAAGTCTGAAGATTGGAAAGTTTGTACCCATCTAAGGAGTTCGCTCTCCGTCGAGTACGGAGGAGGCGAGGATACAAGATGATGAATCAGAGAAGTCCAGACGAGTCTGGGAGTTCTCAAAAGTGGAAAGCTGACACTGGATTTGGATGTTGAATACCAGGGTTCGACGAGTCGACGGGTGTTCTGTGACAGACCTTCCTTGTTTCCCCAAGCAGAGGCGGGATTGTTACCTCCCCGGCAGATTCAAGGTCCGAGTCTTCCCTAACAGGGTCAGGATTGTTATCTCCCCAACAGGTTTTTGATCGGTGTTTCCTCAGCAGCCAGGCCCGAAGGTTGCTATTTCCCCAGCGGAGGTATCTGTTGGTAGTGGTTTCTCCAAGCCAAGTCGGGATTGTTATATCCCTAGCAAGTCAGAGACTGTTGTTATCCCCACAGAGTGCGTCAGTGGTTCTCTCCCCAGCGAAGTCCCCAAGCAGATCGGGTGCAGAGGAGGTTTTCCCTAGCGAGGGTGGCCTTTTTCCCAGCAGCAGTGTTATTCCCCAGTAGGGTGGAGATCGGAGTGTTGGCGAGTTCCTCAGCAGAGTGCCTCGATCTCCCCAGAAGAGTCCCTTGAGAGGGATACTTTTTATGCATTCATCATAGAGATAAGCATAGCATATTGCATAATGAATTGCGTAGCATTTCCATGATTATGGAGCATTACGTTAAAAAATATCATGCATCAGCATTTCAAGCATAAGCTAGTCTCAAGCCGTGGTTGTTGTTTGAGAGGTGGTTTCGCCAGAAGGTGAATATGTTACTCCGAGGAGTTTGGCATTGTGATTTTGAATCAACAGTATTCCCCAGTAGTGCGATATTGGAGGAAGAGTTTCTGTTGGGCGGGGATGGAAATGATAATTCAAGAAGTTTCGGGGTCCAAAAAGAAAGGCAAACAAGAGAAAGAATAATCCCCAGCTAAACGCAAAGTGTTCGTTGGCTAGGGTTGAATAGAGAATAGTCGGTTCGTGGCTTGTTATCCCTATCATGGGTCGTTGGCACGCGTGCCGCCTCATTTATCACTATTCATTATTCCTGCCGATGCTGACAGGCATGAAAAATCTCCGGTATTCAGACAGAAGTGACATTCAGGCCAATCTCCTGGTATTCAGACCAGTTTCCGATTTTCAGATCGAAGAAGTTTCCGACGATCAGGTCGAAGAAATTGTGGTATTCAGACCAGTTTCCGATTTTCAGATCAAAGAAGTTTCCGACGTTCATGTCGAAGAACTTGTGGCACTCAGGCCAATTTCCGGCGATCAGGCCGAGGTGGGTATTCAGACCAGTTTCCGATTTTCAGATCGAAGAAGTTTCCGATGATCAGGTGGAAGAACTTGTGGTATTCAGACCAGTTTCCGATTTTCAGATCGAAGAAGTTTCCGACGTTCATGTCGCAGAACTTGTGGCATTCAGGCCAGTTTTCGGCGATCAGGCCGAGGTGGGCACTCAGGCCAATTTCCAATTTTCAGATCGAAGAAGCTTCCGAAGTTCAGATCGATGCAGCTTGCGGCGCTCAGGCCAGCTTTCCGGTATTCAGACCGAAGTGGCGTTCAGGCCAGTTGTTGGGTATTCAGGCCAATCCCTCGGTATTCAGACCGATATCAATACTCTCATACTATGATGCTCAGTATTCAGACTGATGAGCGGCGTTCAGGCCATGATGGTATTCTGGTGTTACCATTTATTTTGGTATCCAGGTCAATATTTCTGTGCGGTATTCAGGCCGACTTTCTCCGTACCAGACGGATGTTTCTTTTGAGATTGTGTCTTTGCCGATTCTGACAGGCATTGTTAATTATTTTCCCATCAGAGTGCAAATTGTTCGTCTGTTCTTGGTATTCAATCACTCTTCACCCTGATCATCTGAAAGCCGAGGCTATTCATATCGACAGGTTCACAGTGGATTGAATAGGGGCAGCTGTAACACCTCAAAATTTGCCCTCCTCTCTTGGGACTAGCTTAGCATATTGCATTTCATCTTTTAGGGCATTAGGCATTACGTCTTTGCATATCATGTGGAAACAATAAGCAAGTCATCCTCCTAAGTCTTGCTCAGAAGATAGAGAGGTTAAGAGATTCAAGCTTGAGGGTCTCATGAATTGATCACTAATCATCTGAGGTTTGTGCTTCAATTAGGGTTTCTTGGTTCCTCAAGGAGATTGAGAATTATCTTGGTTGAAATGGTGCATCACCATCATCATGGTCTTATCATCACCAAGAGGTTCATTATGTCTGATCAGTGCCTTGGGATTAGGGTTTTGACCTCTGGTCAACCCTAATCAGTTGCATTATGCCAATCAGGGTTTTTCAAGGAGATGGGGTCTTTAATGAGATGGGGATCATCATATGCTTTTATTGAGCTTGTATAAGCTAGGGTTTCATTTTGGAGCCATTTCATCAGGAGATTGAGGCTCAAATTCATTTGTGCATGACCAAGTCATCTATCAACTGCAAAAGTCAACTGCAAGTCAACTGTTGGATTTGGAGGTGGGAAGTGATTAGAAATACTCCATTCATGTTCAAACAAGTCTCATTTGACATTTCAAACATCAACATTGAAGAAAATAAAGTCAGGACAAAACTTTCCAAAAATAGAAAGTGACCTGTAATTTGAAATTGCCAAAAATGGAAAGGTTTTCAACTCAAGATTACATCATCAAGAAAGCTTCAAATGAAATTTTGTTGAACATGAAAGTTGTAGATATTTCTCTCCCGTTTCCAAAAAGTCCAAGGTCATCAATTTCTCATGTATGGTTAAGGAGATATGGATCAAACTTGGCCAAGTGAACATTGAACTTCAAAGGGGCATAACTTTCAAACCAAAACTCCAAATCAAGTGGCTCTTTTTACATTGTTCTTGTCTTAACCTCTAGTTTCCAAATTTGTCATTACATGACATGCATTACATTCACATAAATATTTGAAAATTCAATTGATTTTTGGAGGGAAAAATGAAATTCAAAATTGGTGAATTATTTCCACATGTGATCATCACCATTGGCTCCAAAACAGCATTTTGAGTCAAATTAAGTCCAAATTCGTACTTTTCACATGCCATTTTCATGCATAAGGGTGAAAAGTTCAAATTTGCGTATAAGATTGAAACTTGAAATCTTATTCGGAAGGTTGAGTGACCCAAGTGTTGAAATCTTGACACGCCTAGGGCACGTTTTTATCTAACGATCTCTTTTGCAGGTACTGTTAGATATTTTCACTCACTTGCAGGTTGTGGTGTGGAAGCCTTTTGACAAAAGAATCCCCACGGAGCTCAATCAGGGACAAGGGATCGGAGAATGGTGGAAAGACGGCGAAAGACGTACGACGATCCTGGATATTAATCAAGAAGACTCTTCAAAGTCTGAAGATTGGAAAGTTTGTACCCATCTAAGGAGTTCGCTCTCCGTCGAGTACGGAGGAGGCGAGGATACAAGATGATGAATCAGAAAAGTCCAGACGAGTCTGGGAGTTCTCAAAAGTGGAAAGCTGACACTGGATTTGGATGTTGAATACCAGGGTTCGACGAGTCGACGGGTGTTCTGTGACAGACCTTCCTTGTTTCCCCAAGCAGAGGCGAGATTGTTACCTCCCCGACAGATTCAAGGTCCGAGTCTTCCCTAACAGGGTCAGGATTGTTATCTCCCCAACAGGTTTTTGATCGGTGTTTCCTCAGCAGCCAGGCCCGAAGGTTGCTATTTCCCCAGCGGAGGTATCTGTTGGTAGTGGTTTCTCCAAGCCAAGTCGGGATTGTTATATCCCTAGCAAGTCAGAGACTGTTGTTATCCCCACAGAGTGCGTCAGTGGTTCTCTCCCCAACGAAGTCCCCAAGCAGATCGGGTGCAGAGGAGGTTTTCCCTAGCGAGGGTGGCCTTTTTCCCAGCAGCAGTGTTATTCCCCAGCAGGGTGGAGATCGGAGTGTTGGCGAGTTCCTCAGCAGAGTGCCTCGAGCTCCCCAGAAGAGTCCCTTGAGGGGGATACTTTTTATGCATTCATCATATAGATAAGCATAGCATATTGCATAATGAATTGCGTAGCATTTCCATGATTATGGAGCATTACGTTAAAAAATATCATGCATCAGCATTTCAAGCATAAGCTAGTCTCAAGCCGTGGTTGTTATTTGAGAGGTGGTTTCGCCAGAAGGTGAATATGTTACTCCGAGGAGTTTGGCATTGTGATTTTGAATCAACAGTATTCCCCAGTAGTGCGATATTGGAGGAAGAGTTTCTGTCGGGCGGGGATGGAAATGATAATTCAAGAAGTTTCGGGGTCCAAAAAGAAAGGCAAACAAGAGAAAGAATAATCCCCAGCTAAACGCAAAGTGTTCGTTGGCTAGGGTTGAATAGAGAATAGCCGGTTCGTGGCTTGTTATCCCCAGCATGGGTCGTTGGCACGCGTGCCGCCTCATTTATCACTATTCATTATTCCTGCCGACGCTGACAGGCATGAAAAATCTCCGGTATTCAGACCGAAGTGACATTCAGGCCAATCTCCTGGTATTCAGACCAGTTTCCGATTTTCAGATCGAAGAAGTCTCCGACGATCAGGTCGAAGAACTTGTGGTATTCAGACTAGTTTCCGATTTTCAGATCGAAGAAGTTTCCGACGTTCATGTCGAAGAACTTGTGGCACTCAGGCCAATTTCCGGCGATCAGGCCGAGGTGGGTATTCAGACCAGTTTCTGATTTTCAGATCGAAGAAGTTTCCGATGATCAGGTGGAAGAACTTGTGGTATTCAGACCAGTTTCCGATTTTCAGATCGAAGAAGTTTCCGACGTTCATGTCGCAGAACTTGTGGCATTCAGGCCAGTTTCCGGCGATCAGGCCGAGGTGGGCACTCAGGCCAATTTCCAATTTTCAGATCGAAGAAGCTTCCGAAGTTCAGATCGATGCAGCTTGCGGCGCTCAGGCCAGCTTTCCGGTATTCAGACCGAAGTGGCGTTCAGGCCAGTTGTTGGGTATTCAGGCCAATCCCTCGGTATTCAGACCGATATCAATACTCTCATACTATGATGCTCAGTATTCAGACTGATGAGCGGCGTTCAGGCCATGATGGTATTCTGGTGTTACCATTTATTTTGGTATCCAGGTCAATATTTCTGTGCGGTATTCAGGCCGACTTTCTCCGTACCAGACGGATGTTTCTTTTGAGATTGTGTCTTTGCCGATTCTGACAGGCATTGTTAATTATTTTCCCATCAGAGTGCAAATTGTTCGTCTGTTCTTGGTATTCAATCACTCTTCACCCTGATCATCTGAAAGCCGAGGCTATTCATATCGACAGGTTCACAGTGGATTGAATAGGGGCAGCTGTAACACCTCAAAATTTGCCCTCCTCTCTTGGGACTAGCTTAGCATATTGCATTTCATCTTTTAGGGCATTAGGCATTACGTCTTTGCATATCATGTGGAAACAATAAGCAAGTCATCCTCCTAAGTCTTGCTCAGAAGATAGAGAGGTTAAGAGATTCAAGCTTGAGGGTCTCATGAATTGATCACTAATCATCTGAGGTTTGTGCTTCAATTAGGGTTTCTTGGTTCCTCAAGGAGATTGGGAATTATCTTGGTTGAAATGGTGCATCACCATCATCATGGTCTTATCATCACCAAGAGGTTCATTATGTCTGATCAGTGCCTTGGGATTAGGGTTTTGACCTCTGGTCAACCCTAATCAGTTGCATTATGCCAATCAGGGTTTTTCAAGGAGATGGGGTCTTTAATGAGATGGGGATCATCATATGCTTTTATTGAGCTTGTATAAGCTAGGGTTTCATTTTGGAGCCATTTCATCAGGAGATTGAGGCTCAAATTCATTTGTGCATGACCAAGTCATCTATCAACTGCAAAAGTCAACTGCAAGTCAACTGTTGGATTTGGAGGTGGGAAGTGATTAGAAATACTCCATTCATGTTCAAACAAGTCTCATTTGACATTTCAAACATCAACATTGAAGAAAATAAAGTCAGGACAAAACTTTCCAAAATAGAAAGTGACCTGTAATTTGAAATTGCCAAAAATGGAAAGGTTTTCAACTCAAGATTACATCATCAAGAAAGCTTCAAATGAAATTTTGTTGAACATGAAAGTTGTAGATCTTTCTCTCCCGTTTCCAAAAAGTCCAAGGTCGTCAATTTCTCATGTGTGGTTAAGGAGATATGGATCAAACTTGGCCAAGTGAACATTGAACTTCAAAGGGGCATAACTTTCAAACCAAAACTCCAAATCAAGTGGCTCTTTTTACATTGTTCTTGTCTTAACCTCTAGTTTCCAAATTTGGCATTACATGACATGCATTACATTCACATAAATATTTGAAAATTCAATTGATTTTTGGAGGGAAAAATGAAATTCAAAATTGGTGAATTATTTGCACATGTGATCATCACCATTGGCTCCAAAACAGCATTTTGAGTAAAATTAAGTCCAAATTCGTACTTTTCACATGCCATTTTCATGCATAAGGGTGAAAAGTTCAAATTTGCGTATAAGATTGAAACTTGAAATCTTATTCGGAAGGTTGAGTGACCCAAGTGTTGAAATCTTGACACGCCTGGGGCACGTTTTTATCTAACGATCTCTTTTGCAGGTATTGTTAGATATTTTCACTCACTTGCAGGTTGTGGTGTGGAAGCCTTTTGACAAAAGAATCCCCACGGAGCTCAATCAGGGACAAGGGATCGGAGAATGGTGGAAAGACGGCGAAAGACGTACGACGATCCTGGATATTAATCAAGAAGACTCTTCAAAGTCTGAAGATTGGAAAGTTTGTACCCATCTAAGGAGTTCGCTCTCCGTCGAGTACGGAGGAGGCGAGGATACAAGGTGATGAATCAGAAAAGTCCAGACGAGTCTGGGAGTTCTCAAAAGTGGAAAGCTGACACTGGATTTGGATGTTGAATACCAGGGTTCGACGAGTCGACGGGTGTTCTGTGACAGACCTTCCTTGTTTCCCCAAGCAGAGGCGGGATTGTTACCTCCCCGGCAGATTCAAGGTCCGAGTCTTCCCTAACAGGGTCAGGATTGTTATCTCCCCAACAGGTTTTTGATCGGTGTTTCCTCAGCAGCCAGGCCCGAAGGTTGCTATTTCCCCAGCGGAGGTATCTGTTGGTAGTGGTTTCTCCAAGCCAAGTCGGGATTGTTATATCCCTAGCAAGTCAGAGACTGTTGTTATCCCCACAGAGTGCGTCAGTGGTTCTCTCCCCAGCGAAGTCCCCAAGCAGATCGGGTGCAGAGGAGGTTTTCCCTAGCGAGGGTGGCCTTTTTCCCAGCAGCAGTGTTATTCCCCAACAAGGTGGAGATCGGAGTGTTGGCGAGTTCCTCAGCAGAGTGCCTCGAGCTCCCCAGAAGAGTCCCTTGAGGGGGATACTTTTTATGCATTCATCATATAGATAAGCATAGCATATTGCATAATGAATTGCGTAGCATTTCCATGATTATGGAGCATTACGTTAAAAAATATCATGCATCAGCATTTCAAGCATAAGCTAGTCTCAAGCCGTGGTTGTTGTTTGAGAGGTGGTTTCGCCAGAAGGTGAATATGTTACTCCGAGGAGTTTGGCATTGTGATTTTGAATCAACAGTATTCCCCAGTAGTGCGATATTGGAGGAAGAGTTTCTGTCGGGCGGGGATGGAAATGATAATTCAAGAAGTTTCAGGGTCCAAAAAGAAAGGCAAACAAGAGAAAGAATAATCCCCAGCTAAACGCAAAGTGTTCGTTGGCTAGGGTTGAATAGAGAATAGCCGGTTCGTGGCTTGTTATCCCCAACATGGATCGTTGGCACGCGTGCCGCCTCATTTATCACTATTCATTATTCCTGTCGATGCTGACAGGCATGAAAAATCTCCGGTATTCAGACCGAAGTGACATTCAGGCCAATCTCCTGGTATTCAGACCAGTTTCCGATTTTCAGATCGAAGAAGTTTCCGACGATCAGGTCGAAGAACTTGTGGTATTCAGACCAGTTTCCGATTTTCAGATCGAAGAAGTTTCCGACGTTCATGTCGAAGAACTTGTGGCACTCAGGCCAATTTCCGGCGATCAGGCCGAGGTGGGTATTCAGACTAGTTTCCGATTTTCAGATCGAAGAAGTTTCCGACGATCAGGTCGAAGAACTTGTGGTATTCAGACCAGTTTCCGATTTTCAGATCGAAGAAGTTTCCGACGTTCATGTCGCAGAACTTGTGGCATTCAGGCCAGTTTCCGGCGATCAGGCCGAGGTGGGCACTCAGGCCAATATCCGATTTTCAGATCGAAGAAGCTTCCGAAGTTCAGATCGATGCAGCTTGCGGCGCTCAGGCCAGCTTTCCGGTATTCAGACCGAAGTGGCGTTCAGGCCAGTTGTTGGGTATTCAGGCCAATCCCTCGGTATTCAGACCGATATCAATACTCTCATACTATGATGCTCAGTATTCAGACTGATGAGCGGCGTTCAGGCCATGATGGTATTCTGGTGTTACCATTTATTTTGGTATCCAGGTCAATATTTCTGTGCGGTATTCAGGCCGACTTTCTCCGTACCAGACAGATGTTTCTTTTGAGATTGCGTCTTTGCCGATTCTGACAGGCATTGTTAATTATTTTCCCATCAGAGTGCAAATTGTTCGTCTGTTCTTGGTATTCAATCACTCTTCACCCTGATCATCTGAAAGCCGAGGCTATTCATATCGACAGGTTCACAGTGGATTGAATAGGGGCAGCTGTAACACCTCAAAATTTGCCCTCCTCTCTTGGGACTAGCTTAGCATATTGCATTTCATCTTTTAGGGCATTAGGCATTACGTCTTTGCATATCATGTGGAAACAATAAGCAAGTCATCCTCCTAAGTCTTGCTCAGAAGATAGAGAGGTTAAGAGATTCAAGCTTGAGGGTCTCATGAATTGATCACTAATCATCTGAGGTTTGTGCTTCAATTAGGGTTTCTTGGTTCCTCAAGGAGATTGGGAATTATCTTGGTTGAAATGGTGCATCACCATCATCATGTTCTTATCATCACCAAGAGGTTCATTATGTCTGATCAGTGCCTTGGGATTAGGGTTTTGACCTCTGGTCAACCCTAATCAGTTGCATTATGCCAATCAGGGTTTTTCAAGGAGATGGGGTCTTTAATGAGATGGGGATCATCATATGCTTTTATTGAGCTTGTATAAGCTAGGGTTTCATTTTGGAGCCATTTCATCAGGAGATTGAGGCTCAAATTCATTTGTGCATGACCAAGTCATCTATCAACTGCAAAAGTCAACTGCAAGTCAACTGTTGGATTTGGAGGTGGGAAGTGATTAGAAATACTCCATTCATGTTCAAACAAGTCTCATTTGACATTTCAAACATCAACATTGAAGAAAATAAAGTCAGGACAAAACTTTCCAAAAATAGAAAGTGACCTGTAATTTGAAATTGCCAAAAATGGAAAGGTTTTCAACTCAAGATTACATCATCAAGAAAGCTTCAAATGAAATTTTGTTGAACATGAAAGTTGTAGGTCTTTCTCTCCCGTTTCCAAAAAGTCCAAGGTCATCAATTTCTCATGTATGGTTAAGGAGATATGGATCAAACTTTGCCAAGTGAACATTGAACTTCAAAGGGGCATAACTTTCAAACCAAAACTCCAAATCAAGTGGCTCTTTTTACATTGTTCTTGTCTTAACCTCTAGTTTCCAAATTTGTCATTACATGACATGCATTACATTCACATAAATATTTGAAAATTCAATTGATTTTTGGAGGGAAAAATGAAATTCAAAATTGGTGAATTATTTCCACACGTGATCATCACCATTGGCTCCAAAACAGCATTTTGAGTCAAATTAAGTCCAAATTCGTACTGTTCACATGCCATTTTCATGCATAAGGGTGAAAAGTTCAAATTTGCGTATAAGATTGAAACTTGAAATCTTATTCGGAAGGTTGAGTGACCCAAGTGTTGAAATCTTGACACGCCTGGGGCACGTTTTTATCTAACGATCTCTTTTGCAGGTATTGTTAGATATTTTCACTCACTTGCAGGTTGTGGTGTGGAAGCCTTTTGACAAAAGAATCCCCACGGAGCTCAATCAGGGACAAGGGATCGGAGAATGGTGGAAAGACGGTGAAAGACGTACGACGATCCTGGATATTAATCAAGAAGACTCTTCAAAGTCTGAAGATTGGAAAGTTTGTACCCATCTAAGGAGTTCACTCTCCGTCGAGTACGGAGGAGGCGAGGATACAAGGTGATGAATCAGAAAAGTCCAGAGGAGTCTGGGAGTTCTCAAAAGTGGAAAGCTGACACTGGATTTGGATGTTGAATACCAGGGTTCGACAAGTCGACGGGTGTTCTGTGACAGACCTTCCTTGTTTCCCCAAGCAGAGGCGGGATTGTTACCTCCCCGGCAGATTCAAGGTCCGAGTCTTCCCTAACAGGGTCAGGATTGTTATCTCCCCAACAGGTTTTTGATCGGTGTTTCCTCAGCAGCCAGGCCCGAAGGTTGCTATTTCCCCAGCGGAGGTATCTGTTGGTAGTGGTTTCTCAAAGCCAAGTCGGGATTGTTATATCCCCAGCAAGTCAGAGACTGTTGTTATCCCCAAAGAGTGCGTCAGTGGTTCTCTCCCCAGCGAAGTCCCCAAGCAGATCGGGTGCAGAGGAGGTTTTCCCTAGTGAGGGTGGCCTTTTTCCCAGCAGCAGTGTTATTCCCCAGCAGGGTGGAGATCGGAGTGTTGGCGAGTTCCTCAGCAGAGTGCCTCGAGCTCCCCAGAAGAGTCCCTTGAGGGGGATAATTTTTATGCATTCATCATATAGATAAGCATAGCATATTGCATAATGAATTGCGTAGCATTTCCATGATTATGGAGCATTACGTTAAAAAATATCATGCATCAGCATTTCAAGCATAAGCTAGTCTCAAGCCGTGGTTGTTGTTTGAGAGGTGGTTTCGCCAGAAGGTGAATATGTTACTCCGAGGAGTTTGGCATTGTGATTTTGAATCAACAGTATTCCCCAGTAGTGCGATATTGGAGGAAGAGTTTCTGTGGGGCGGGGATGGAAATGATAATTCAAGAAGTTTCGGAGTCCAAAAAGAAAGGCAAACAAGAGAAAGAATAATCCCCAGCTAAACGCAAAGTGTTTGTTGGCTAGGGTTGAATAGAGAATAGCTGGTTCGTGGCTTGTTATCCCCAGCATGGGTCGTTGGCACGCGTGCCGCCTCATTTATCACTATTCATTATTCCTGCCGATGCTGACAGGCATGAAAAATCTCCGGTATTCAGACCGAAGTGGCATTCAGGCCAATCTCCTCGTATTCAGACCAGTTTCCGATTTTCAGATCGAAGAAGTTTCCGACGATCAGGTCGAAGAACTTGTGGTATTCAGACCAGTTTCCGATTTTCAGATCAAAGAAGTTTCCGACGTTCATGTCGAAGAACTTGTGGCACTCAGGCCAATTTCCGGCGATCAGGCCGAGGTGGGTATTCAGACCAGTTTCCGATTTTCAGATCGAAGAAGTTTCCGATGATCAGGTGGAAGAACTTGTGGTATTCAGACCAGTTTTTGATTTTCAGATCGAAGAAGTTTCCGACGTTCATGTCGCAGAACTTGTGGCATTCAGGCCAGTTTCCGGCGATCAGGCCGAGGTGGGCACTCAGGCCAATTTCCAATTTTCAGATCGAAGAAGCTTCCGAAGTTCAGATCGATGCAGCTTGCGGCGCTCAGGCCAGCTTTCCGGTATTCAGACCGAAGTGGCGTTCAGGCCAGTTGTTGGGTATTCAGGCCAATCCCTCGGTATTCATACCGATATCAATACTCTCATACTATGATGCTCAGTATTCAGACTGATGAGCGGCGTTCAGGCCATGATGGTATTCTGGTGTTACCATTTATTTTGGTATCCAGGTCAATATTTCTGTGCGGTATTCAGGCCGACTTTCTCCGTACCAGACGGATGTTTCTTTTGAGATTGTGTCTTTGCCGATTCTGACAGGCATTGTTAATTATTTTCCCATCAGAGTGCAAATTGTTCGTCTGTTCTTGGTATTCAATCACTCTTCACCCTGATCATCTGAAAGCCGAGGTTATTCATATCGACAGGTTCACAGTGGATTGAATAGGGGCAGCTGTAACACCTCAAAATTTGCCCTCCTCTCTTGGGACTAGCTTAGCATATTGCATTTCATCTTTTAGGGCATTAGGCATTACGTCTTTGCATATCATGTGGAAACAATAAGCAAGTCATCCTCCTAAGTCTTGCTCAGAAGATAGAGAGGTTAAGAGATTCAAGCTTGAGGGTCTCATGAATTGATCACTAATCATCTGAGGTTTGTGCTTCAATTAGGGTTTCTTGGTTCCTCAAGGAGATTGGGAATTATCTTGGTTGAAATGGTGCATCACCATCATCATGGTCTTATCATCACCAAGAGGTTCATTATGTCTGATCAGTGCCTTGGGATTAGGGTTTTGACCTCTGGTCAACCCTAATCAGTTGCATTATGCCAATCAGGGTTTTTCAAGGAGATGGGGTCTTTAATGAGATGGGGATCATCATATGCTTTTATTGAGCTTGTATAAGCTAGGGTTTCATTTTGGAGCCATTTCATCAGGAGATTGAGGCTCAAATTCATTTGTGCATGACCAAGTCATCTATCAACTGCAAAAGTCAACTGCAAGTCAACTGTTGGATTTGGAGGTGGGAAGTGATTAGAAATACTCCATTCATGTTCAAACAAGTCTCATTTGACATTTCAAACATCAACATTGAAGAAAATAAAGTCAGGACAAAACTTTCCAAAAATAGAAAGTGACCTGTAATTTGAAATTGCCAAAAATGGAAAGGTTTTCAACTCAAGATTACATCATCAAGAAAGCTTCAAATGAAATTTTGTTGAACATGAAAGTTGTAGATCTTTCTCTCCCGTTTCCAAAAAGTCCAAGGTCATCAATTTCTCATGTGTGGTTAAGGAGATATGGATCAAACTTGGCCAAGTGAACATTGAACTTCAAAGGGGCATAACTTTCAAACCAAAACTCCAAATCAAGTGGCTCTTTTTACATTGTTCTTGTATTAACCTCTAGTTTCCAAATTTGGCATTACATGACATGCATTACATTCACATAAATATTTGAAAATTCAATTGATTTTTGGAGGGAAAAATGAAATTCAAAATTGGTGAATTATTTGCACATGTGATCATCACCATTGGCTCCAAAACAGCATTTTGAGTAAAATTAAGTCCAAATTCGTACTGTTCACATGCCATTTTCATGCATAAGGGTGAAAAGTTCAAATTTGCAAAACACCTCCAAACTTCCCTAATTTTCATTAGCACATTGTTTAATCTTAATTAAGCATGATTAAGAGGGAGTATATAACATGAAACCCTAACAGAATTTCACAAGAACACATCACAATTTTCAGATCTCAAAAATTTCTCTCAAACTTTCTCTCATTTTTTCTTCAAATTTCTTCAAATCAAACCACATTTCCTTGCCTAATTCATCATCTAGTATCATCATGGAGCATGTTTGAACCAAGATCCAAGTGAATTCGTGCAATTTGAAGCAGCTCAAGCTTGAAGCTCATCAATGGTGAAATCCAAATTCTGTTGAATCACGAGCAATTGGACCTCAAGACCTCTTCCAATCAACTCTACAAGCTTGCTAGAAGATCATTTGAGCATTGCAAGGCCTGATTCCATTGAATTCGAAAGCTGCTCTTCAAGAGGTCATGAAATCGTGTCTCTCATTTCTCAATTTGCTTATGCTATTCTTGTAGATCTCATTGTTGTGATTAATCTGAGCTTTGATTCACTAAAAACCATGCCATATCCACTGAGTTTCGATAGATTAAAGTTTCATGTTGAAATTTTGTTTGCTTCGATCCACATGATTCACGATGCTATATGCTTAGCCAATACTTGATTTGTGCTCTCCATTGTATGTACTACATGACTATATGCTTGTTTTCAAAATCTGGAAATATTGTTCTTGAGGTGTTCTTGAGTTCACTGTTCATGGCGTTGCATTTGAAGAAGACGATGTTCAGAACATAAGGCCACGCTTTTAATCCTTGTTAGGCCACGCAAAAGTGTTTCCGAATGTTTCCCTAGGGCTTTGATCCTATTGGCTCATGGGAGCGCTCATGCAGCGCTGTGATTGGCTCTGGCCAAAGTTAATGAAACGCCGCGTTTGGTGTTGGCGCCATCAGCCATTATTTGAATTAAATAATCTAATTTCCATTAATTCATTTTAATTGTTTCAATTTTTATTTCATTTTCATTTGCATCTTTAAAAATTCATATCAAATCAAAAAATGATCCAAAAAATGTGAGGATTTTTGCATTGAGTTTCTTTTTCTCTCTAGTTTTTTATCATCATGATAACTCAAGTTGTGCCTGGCTGGATTTTGCTTTGCCCTAGGGTTTGTGAACATGTATGCTATTTGTACCTTGCCTTGCTTCTTCATTTGTGAAATGCTCAATTCTAATCCAATGCTCATGAAATTTTAAATGTTGAAACTAGACATCATGTTGGACATTTTGGTGTTGAGTTTGCATTTTTATCAATTGCCATTGCTGATTTATGATTTTTCTAAGTTAGGTGTGACAATTTGTGTCACACCTTGTGATGTCCAACAGGATGAATGAATTTGCCATGTCAAATGATCTCCAAATGTTCTGATTTTTTGTATGATGCTTGATATGCATGTTGTGAATGCTCATGATTTTTTGTGGAAATTTTGGAATCATTTCTGATTTGATTGAGATTTTTCATTCTGGATGGTCATTTTTGAGCCTTTGAATTGCATTGATTTTCATTTGTTTGTGAAATGCTTGTGCTTTATCCCATGAATGTGAAATTTTGCACACTACTTCTAGACATATTGAATGGTGTTTTGGCTTTGGTTTGAGGTTTTTATCATGTTTCATTTCTGTTTTAGGCTTGTGCTAAGTTGGTGTGCCATTTGGTGTCACACATGTGCTTGATTATGCTTGCCTTGACTTATGCAATTTGATTACCATGCTTGATGTTGTCCAAATGCTCTAATTTTTTGTGTGATGATCATGTTGTATGTTCTGTTTACTCATGATTTTTCCCAAAATTATTTGAATCATTTTTGAATTATTGTGCATTTGTTCATTCTGATGTCACTATGCGGTTACAATGTGCATACCTTGCCATGTTTGATATTGACATGAGGCCTTTTGGATTATGTTCTTGATTGATTGAAGTTGATTCATGTCAATTTTCATGTTCTGTTTTGAATTTTTTCTCCATCTTTGACCCTAGGCCTTGACCTAGTGGTTGGTTGCTTATGTTTGAGCTTTGATTTCAGGTTGAGCACTCAAGTTCCATAGTTGTTGATGCTCTATCACTTGAGCCTGTGGTGTTTACTTGTGACCACTAACCTTGTGTGTTTTGTAGGGTTGTTAACTCATTTGAGTTTGACTTGTTGGCTTATGCCTTTGCTCATTGGGTTTGACTGTTTGATCTTCATGATTGTCTGTTTGTCTGTACAGTTGAACTGATTTGTTTGATGTTTCTACGGGTACATAAGTTGCTTAAGTTCAATTTTAAATTGCTTTTGCTTGGTTGCTTAACCACATAGGTATAACCCTCTGACTTCATGTAGTCTGGAAGATCTGTCCTGTTACTTGGGCAGGCACCTGTCTGAAGCCCTCCTTAAGAGGCAATGCTTGTGAATGTTTATCTTTGTGCCAAGCAGGAAAAGTCCTTTGATAAGGCAATTGGCAGATAAAAGAGATGTGCAATCCATCTCCTACTATTCAGTGTGTCATCCACTTTGCTCACACCTTGTGTTGATGCATTGTGGATATTAACCCAAGATATTTGTTGAGTCAGTCACATGTGGAGAAGAGTTCCAACTTTCTGAACTCCCACTTTCATTTGTCTGAAGCTCTCTCAGGCCAGGGATAAGAGCTGTGAGGTCTTATCCTCACTTCCCATTTCATCTGCTTCACCCTAACTCTCAATGTTAGGGTTAAGAGCTAACTACACCCGATTCCAGTTGGCTTGTGTTTCACAGCCTAACCTTGTGTGAGCCCACTTTGTTTGTATATAGTGTGTGCTAATTGTGTGTATGTTTGCTTTGCCTGTGCTGTTTAGGATAGCTTGCTGCCTGTGCAAGTTAGATAGAAACCTCAACCTAGGACCATGGTGGATTACATGATAACTATTAGGCTCGAGTCAGTCTCCCTTCTAGTTTGTCATTTCCCAGTCTCTGGTTAGGAGAAAGTTTCTCCCCTGTTAAGGGGAACTACGTTGCCCTGATCCTCATACCAGATGAGATACGTAGGCAGGAGATCGTACGAGATCTCTCCGGGCACCCTTTTTCTTTTTGAGTGTGTTTGCTTGACAGTTATTAGGCTCGAGTTCCCGACTCCCTATTAACTTGTTTGTTTGTTAACCTTCTTGTGGGTGTTAGGATATGGATGTAAGACCAGCGATTGGCAGTCCGTATCCTATTGGCGTTTGGTTGTGTGGAGTCCGACGTAAGTCCAGTGATTGGCAGTTGGTTTCCTGTGTGTGTTTGTTGGTTCGGAGTCTGATGTAAGTCCAGCAATTGACATTCGGTTTCTATGTTTGCCGGTGTGTGTGGAGTCTGACATAAGTCCAGCGATTGGCAGTCGGTTTCCTGCGTGTGTTTTGTTTGGCGTGCGTGAGCCGAACTACGGTAGCTCTGATTCTCATTCCAGATGAGATACATAGGCATAGGATGCGATATCCTAGCGAGCCCTTTCCCTTCTTATCCCACCTGTGTTGTTTCCAGTGTGTGTGTGCATTGTTTGTGAGCAGTTTTAGCAACCTTTCTTCTATCTTTCTGAGCGTGGATCCCGTCGAGTACGACGGATGCGTAGGGGTGCTAATACCTTCCCCTTGCGTAACTGACTCCCTTACCCTGTAATCTTCGGTCGTAAGACCATTTCCTTTCCAGGTTTACTTCGAGCGTTTCCTTTCCCTCTTTGGGATAAATAACGCACGGTGGCGGCTCTGTTTGTTTTGTTTTAGCCCGCCGGTTGTTTTTCGCGGATGCGACACCCGGTAACCGGTAGTTATAAGTCCTATCTTTTTGGTTTTCTACCCAGTAACCGGTAGTTGTAAATCATGCATACCTTTTTCCCTCTTTGCGGACTTTGTGGTTGTTTACCCAGAGATTGGTATTTGTGAACTTT
This sequence comes from Lathyrus oleraceus, assembly GCF_024323335.1. Taxonomy (NCBI): domain Eukaryota; kingdom Viridiplantae; phylum Streptophyta; class Magnoliopsida; order Fabales; family Fabaceae; genus Lathyrus; species Lathyrus oleraceus. The sequence continues at coordinate 32,527,617 of NC_066583.1, read as the reverse complement.
TGTTTCTCAGCAAGAGTCGGTGGTTTTCTACCCAGTATTCGGTAGTTGTAAATCCTATTTTCTTGCTCTCCAGCAGAGTTTGTGGTTTTCTATCCAGTAACTGGTAGTTACAAACCCTATTTTGTTTCCCCGGGCGGAGTTGTGATCCTTTCACTCCCCACGCAGAGGTTTTGGTTTTCTACCCCGTATTCGGTAGTTGCAAACCCTACCTTTTGTATCCTCATCAGAGTTGTGGCCCTCTACCCAGTAGCCGGTAGTTGTAAGTCCTGTCTCTTTTCCCCTAGCAGAGGTAACCTTTGTGGTTCATCCTGGTTGATGGCAGATTTTGTGGTCTTCTATCCAGTATTCGGTAGTTGTAAACCCTATGTTGTTGTTGTCTCCCTAGTGGAGTCTGTGATTTCTTGTGGATAATTGCCGTATGCTAGCAATTTTATCCTCAGCTGAGTCTTTGGTTTTCTACCCAGTAGTCGGTAGTGGCAAACCTCTTGTTTCCTCAGCCAGAGTCTTTGGTCTTCTACCCAGTATTCGGTAGTTGTAAACCCTTTGTTCTCCCCTTTGTTGAGTTAACCTTATTGTTCATCCTAACCGATGATGGTTACTCTTGTTGGTTATCCTCATCCAGTATTCGATGTTGATATTCCCTTGTCTGGGTAATTGCTCTGAGTAAGCACTTGTATCCCCAACATGTTTTTGTGGATAATTGCCGTATGCTAGCAATTTTATCCTCAGTGGGTCCTTTCACCGTATGCCAGTGATTTGTTCCCCGGATCATTGATTTGTTATCAATGCATCCCCGGTGAGTCATCTTTCATCTACCCTTTTGTTGGTAATGATTGTTGCTCCCTTTGATCGGTCATCTTTATATACCTTGTTTTGGTATCCCGATGCCTTTCTTTTCGGTTGATTTATCCTTTATTAACCCAGTAACCGGTTGTGGATAATCTTCCATGCGAGTATATTATCCACGTTCTGACGGTAATGGATAATATATCTCATGCACTCTTCAGTCGAAGCCTGTTGTGTTTCCCCAGTTGAGTAAGATTCGTATTTCCTTGGCGGAATCGAATGTTCATTTCTACCCTTCTTTTTGAGCGTATCTCCCAGTAACTGGTGATATGTCTCATGGATAATTGTCGTATGCTTGCAATTTATCCCCAACGAGTTATCTTTCGTATACCCTGTGGTTGTTGGTAACGATTGTTTCTCTTTTCGGTCGGTCACCTATTATATACCCAGTAACCGGTATCCCTGGTGTTCCTTCCATGCGAGTATATTATCTACATTCTGACGGTAATAGATAATATATCTCATGCGAGTATACTATCCACGTTCTGATGGTAATGGATAATATATCTCATGCACTCTTTGGTTGAAGCTTTTGTCCTTCTCCATTTGAGTAAGATTCGTTTTCCCGTTGCGGAGTTGAATGTCCATCCTGTAAGTCGATTTGCTTTTTCAAGCCCTCCTTTTGGATGATGAGTGTTTTGGCAGTAAAAACCAATTCACGCTTTGGTTGGTCACCTATTATATGCCCAGTAACCGGTATCTCTAGTGTTCCTTCCTTTCTGCTCCCTATTATGACCTTGGTCCCCTGTGGAGTCAGATTTTCCTGAGTTGATGTAGCTGTTTCAGGTCTTTCTCAGATGTTTGGTTGATTGATATCTCTCACCCTTATTCCGGTCTTAGATATTCTTTCTTCCTAAGCTTGTTGTTCTTTCACCCAGTAACCGGTGTTTAGATCGCATGTCTCTTTGAGCTTGTTACCCAGTAACCGGTAACACCTCATCTTGCAGATTCCCCCCCAGGAGAGTCTCCTTTGTTAGACATTCCCCGACGGAGTTTCTGTTGTGTTTTACCCTTTTGCTATATTGGCGTTTTCCCCAATATATGCATGTTTCCCCGGCAGGGAGGTTTTGTGTGAATCTTTCCCCAGTCCGAGTCCGGAGTTTTTATCCGAAGTATCCTTTGTGGATAGTTCTGCTGTATTGGCGTTTTCCCCAATACACGCATCTTTGAGTCAGCGTGTGTCTTTCCAATGGATTTGTTCCCTTTGGAAACTCTTTTCCCAGTTTGAGTCCTTTACTCCCCAGTGAGGTCTCCAGTCGTGTCCTGCTCACGCAATGTCAGTTTTCCCCTAATTCAGAGTCGTGTCCTGCTCATGCATTCTTTTTTTCTTATCCCCCATGAGAGTCCTGTTAGAGTCTCTGTTCCTGGTGAGTGTATTACTCCAATGGATCGTCTTTCTTTCTTTGTGGCAATATTCCCCACAGAGTTTGTTTCCTTTACATTCCTACATTTGCATCATGAGGTCTCTTATGGACCAAAATTTGTCTCATTATTGTTATTTAAGCCCATTCTACCGCGTCGAGATGGAGATTTTAACCTTCGCTTCTCCGGCTAGAATGACCTTAAATAGGGGCATCTGTAAGACCCCAATTTTGTCCCTAAGATCCCTCATGGCATCATATCATAACATTGCATTGCCTCAAGGATCATTGGACACCTTGCTTCCTTCCCTGTGGATGGGATCCCTTTGAGAGTGGTCCTTGATCACCAAGCATGGCTTGCATTTGTATATCATTGCTTTTCTTTTAATCACTAACCAAAATGTACAAAAATAAGTCATTAACCTTTGTTACTTGCAGCTTAAGCAGTCAATAGTCAAGGCAATTTAAGTGAATCTTGTGTGCAAGAGATGAAGTTTCCATTGAGATATGGATCATGTGATAATCATATGGAGCTTATATAAGCTAGAGGTTCATTTTGGAGCAAATTCCCAAGTGGTTGAGGCCCCAAATTCATCAGAACATTTTCAGGTCATCTAAGGGCCAATGCAGTCAACTAAAAAGTCAACTGTGGATTTTGAATTGAGAAATTGAGTTTCTTCATCCCATTCATGTCCAAATCATGCTTATTCATCATTTCAAAGATCAAGGTTGAAGAATTTGAGGTCAAGTCAAAAGTTTCCAAAAATGGAAAGTGACCTATAATTTCAACTTTCCAAAAATGGAAAGTTTTTGATCCAACTCCAACTCAACTTTCCAACATCAAAGAAGCTTCAAATGAAATTTTGTCCAAGATGAAAGTTGAAGATATCTCTCTCCCATTTCCAAAAAGTCCAAGATCATGAGCATCTGATGAATGGTTGAGGAGATATGATCCAATCATTGCCAAGTGTACATGGAACTTCAAATGGCCATATCTTTTGATCCATAACTCCAAATTTGGTGGTTCTTCTTGCATTTTTCTTGTCATGACATGAAGTATCCAAATCAATCATCACATTGCATAAAATGTTATCACATGATCACTTGCTATTCCATGCCTTTTTTGGAGGGAAATTGCAAAATTCAAAAATGGTGCATCATGGGAACTTTCTACCATTGCCATTGTGTTTAAAAAATGATTTTAAGTGTAATTGTTGAAGCAAATGGTACTGTTCACGTGGGATTAGTCCATGCACCATGCATTTTTGAAATTTTGCAAAACACCTTATTTCAATTAACCAAGTTAAGTATGGATTAGCAAGGTGATTAAGGAAGCATATAAATACTCTAATCTAACAGAATTTGAGGAAAGGTTAATCATTTTTCACCATTTCAAGATCCAAATTCTCTCTCCCTCCAAAATTTTCTCTCAAGCATAATTCAAATTTTTTCCAAATAATATTGCTATTTCTTTCCATATTCTGGTTCTCTGGCTTTGATTTTGTGCAGATCAAGCTTTAGATTGGTGAATTCGTGCAAGAATCAAGTGTAGCAAGCTCATGAAGGTGAAGATGGAAATTCTGTTTTGAGCTAGATCCAGCACTTGCCAAGCTTCAATTTCTTCATCAAACATCATTACAAGTGTTATAGAGTAGATTTGGATCATTCAAAGCTTCAGATCGTGCATTTTCAAGAATCTGCTCTTCAAGAGGTCAAGTTTCGAATCTCTTCATTCTCAAATTCATTGCCATATTCTTGTAGATCTCATGTTGCTGATGATTCTGGTGAAAATTTCATGTGAAATGGTGCATTATTGAGTGAGTTATGTGTGATGGAAGTTTGATGCATTATTTTTATTTTGTTCGATTCTCTTTGATCATGATGAATTGAGCTTAGTTATGAGTTGATCCGTGATGTACATTGCATGAACTTTGTTTTGATATAATTTTTGTTGATTTTTGGAAAATTCTGGAAAACTGGTATGAAGTTCATGCACTGTTCATCTTCGTCTTCATGAGGAAGACGAAGTAGCGTCGGATTTGTGACGGTTTAGCGTCCATTTTGCTTGGCTAGGGTTTGCAGGTGAAACGGAACCGTTTTAGTGTTGGCGCGCTCATTTTGAATCGGGACATGGATCGATTCCTGGCGAGAGCAATTATTCAAATTCATTCATCTTTATTACATTTCCCTCCAAATTACATGCTATGTGATCATTTTGATTTTCATTTTTTCTTCCAACTTTAAAAATGCATAACAAATTGAAAAATGACTCAAATAATTCCAAATTTTTTGTAGCATGATCCTCTGTTTGTCTAGTTTTTTATGATGATAAATTTTGAAGTTGTGCATGGCTAGATTTTGGATTGTGCTAGACTTTGTGATCATGTGTACACTTGTGACCTTGCTCCATTCATCTTATCATGAAATGCTTGATATTGATCCAAATTGCTTGAAATTTTACATGATGATTCTTGACACATTGATGGATGTTTTAGGTTTGGTTTGGTATTTTTCTCATTTACCATTTCTGTTTTATGCACATGCTTGCATGGTGTGACAATTTGTGTCACACCTTTGGTTGTTCAACTTGTGCAATTTCATTTCCATGCCAATTGATCTTTGATACTTTTGATTTTTTGTATGATGATTGGATTGGATGTGTTGAATACTCATGAATTTTTTCTGAATTATTTGAATCATTTCTGTTTTGATTTGGAATTTTCTTTCTCAATGTCCAAATGTGAGCTTTGAAATTGTCTTTGACTTCTCTTGCTTAATACATGGCCTTGCTTGAGGATTTTGTTTTGGTCCTTTTTAGGACATGTTAATATGTGTTTGAAGTTGCATTGTGTTGAATATTGGCTCCTGTTTTGGATTTTTTCTTTACCTTTGACCCTAGGCTTTGACCTAGTGGTTTGGACTTACATTTGAGCTTTGAATTTCAGGACCAAGCACTCAATGTCCATGGTTGATGTTGCTTCATCATTTGAATGTTGATATTTGCTATTGATTTCTAACATTTGGTTGTTTTGTAGGTTGATGATAATTCACTTGAGTTTGCCTTATGGCTTATGTGTTGTACATTGGGATTGTCTGTTTGTCTGAGTATTGTACTGATTTGTTTAGTTGTTTCCACAGGTACTTAAGTTGCTTTAAGTTCATTTGACCTTTGCTTTGCTTTTGCTTGTGGTTGGCATACCACTTAGGTATAATCCCTATTCTTCATGTAGTCTGGAAGACCTATTGTTATTGGCAGGCACCTGTCTGAAGCCCTCCTTAAGAGGCCATGTTTTTGTTTGTTTAATTTTGTGCCAAGCAGGTTAAGTCCTCTTAAGAGGCAATTGGCAGATAGAAGGGATGTGCAATCCATCCCCTGCTATTCAGTTGTGTCATTCACTTTGCTCACACCATGTGTTGATGCATTGTGAATAAGAACCCAAGATCTTATAGAGTCCATCATTTGTGGAGAGGAGTTCCTTCATTCTGAACTCCCACACTTTCTATTGTTTAAAGCTCTCCCAAGCCAGGGATAAGAGCTATGAGGCATAACCCTCATCTCCATTTCATCTGCTTCACCCTAACTCTCAATGTTAGGGTTAAGAGCTCAAAACACCCATACAGTATTGGCTTGTTTAAAGCCCAACCTTGATTGAGCCTCTTGATTGTGTATAGTGTGTGCTAACTGATTGCTTGATTGCTTAATTGTGCATCTTTCATGTTTGCTTTTGCATATCTACTTGCATCATTCCATGTGCTTGCTTTTTGCTTTTCATAGCATGTTTGTTTATGTGAGGAGTCAGATGTAAGGCCATTGATTGGTTATCTGTTTCCTATGATCATTTGTTGTGGAGTCAGGTGTAAGTCCATAGATTGGTTACCTGTTTCCTTGTTTGTTTTGTCCATTGAGGAGTCAATTGTAAGTCCATTTATTGGCAGTTGTTTCCTATGATCTGGTAGGAGTTGGGACTAAGACCATTGATTGGCATCCCATTTCCTTGGAGTCGAGTGTAAGACCATTTATTGGCAACTTGTTTCTTTTTGCTTATTGCATTTGTTTTCTTTGCTTTGTGATATTGGTGTAAGTCCATTGATTGGCATCTGGTATCCATGTTTTATTGGTTTTGTGAGATTGGTGTAAGTCCATTGATTGGCATCTGGTATCCATGTTTTCTTGGTTTTGTGAGATTGGTGTAAGTCCATTGATTGGCATCTGGTATCCATTTATGTTGGCTTTTTCTGATACATTGTTTATCTGTTACCTGCTTGTTGCCTTTTCCAAAGGAATCACTTGGATCATCTACATATGATCTCAAGAGGTGAACACCTAAGAAGTTTTGCATCCCTTAACCTTCACCCTTTTTGTTTCTAAACCTCCATTTGCACGTTAACTCAAACCAGAAAAATATTGTGCAAACATTTTCATTTCTTTTTAAACTAGAAACCTAGGCCTTAAGCCTCTGATTTTCAAACTTCATTTTTTACAATACTTCTTCTGAATTGAATCTGATGTCAACTTTGACTTCTTTTTGTGAATACTCTAATTGGTTAACTCCACTCATTCAATTGTTTTGTGGCTTTGTCCACTTCTTGATAAGTTTTCATACATTAGCCATAGATCTCAATTATCTTAGTGGTTGATGTAAATCTCACCTTTTGTCCTTAATGTTTGAATTGTAAGACTTCCTTGCTTATTATAGGGCATGGTCCCTCACTAGCAAGTTGAAGCTCTTCTCACATGGTGGACTTGTGGTTGTATAGGTTGAGTTTTCTCCCGTGGATAATGAAAGACCTTAGGGCTTTTGTTTAAAATCAATCCACTCATATTTTGGAAATTTTTTAGCCGAACTACGAGGTTTTGTCCTGTAAAGGTACGTAGGCAATGGTTATCCATCCAAACACAAAAATAATAAAATTGTATATTCTTTTCTCATCCTCCCAATCAATGTTTGCACAATAAATGTTTTCATAAACAATATCTTTTGCAACAAGTTGTGAAAAGGGTTCCCTAGGAGTACCTAGGATGCATTGGGTGCCTAACACCTTCCCTTTGCATAATTACCCCCTTACCCAGATCTCTGACCTTTTCATTAGTTTTCTCGTTTAAAACTTCTTAGGCTTTTGTTCGCTTTTTAGCCATTCCTTTGGATAAATAAAAGTGCGGTGGCGACTCTATCTTTGTATGCTTTGCTTTTGATTTAGTCAATAAATTATAAAGTGATGAATACACCGCTACAGTATCTTTTGATGAAACTAACCCCTCGAAAGAGGATAACATTATTGTTAATGATGATGATGATATAATGGATATGTTACAACAACAAAAGGAAGTTCCAAATGATCAACCAATACCACAAGGAGGTGACTCACCAATCATTGAAGAACATCATGATCTACCGAAAGAATGGAGAACTCATAGATATCACCCGATCGATAAAGTTATTGGTGATATTAGCCAAGGCGTTGCAACACGACTAAATCTCAAGGATGCTCGTCTCAACATGGCTTTTGTATCTCAAATAGAACCAACCAAAGTCGATGAAGCCTTAGGCGACGATCAATGGATAGTAGCAATGCAAGAAGAACTCAACCAATTCGAAAGGAATCAAGTTTGGAGTCTTGTACCAAGACCGGACAACAAGCACATCATAGGAACAAGATGGGTGTTCAAGAACAAACTTGATGAGAATGGGATCATAGTTCGTAACAAAGCAAGATTGGTCGCACAAGGATACAACCAAGAGGAAGGAATTGATTTTGATGAGACATTCGCTCCGGTAGAAAGGTTAGAAGCAATTTGATTATTACTTGCTTATGCTTGTTCTATGAATTTTCAATTGTTTCAGATGGATGTCAAAAGCGCTTTCCTGAATGGCTACATCAATGAAGAAGTCTACGTCAAACAACCTCCGGGTTTTAAAGACTTCAAGAATCCTTCACATATTTACAAGTTGAAGAAAGCATTATATAGCTTAAAGCAAGCACCAAGAGTGTGGTATGACCGCCTTAGCAACTTTCTATGTGAAAAGGGATTTGTAAAAGGAAAGCTTGACAAGACTTTGTTCATAAAGAAGATCAAGGGTAACACCTTATTGGTTCAAGTCTATGTCGACGACATCATCTTCGGTTCAACGAACAAAGATCTTTGCGAAGAGTTTTCACTTATGATGCAAGGAGAATTCGAGATGTCCATGATGGGAAAATTGAACTATTTTCTTGGACTACAAATCAAGCAAACAAAGGATGACATCTTCATCAACCAATCCAAGTATTGCAAGGAATTGTTGAAAAGATTCGATATGGATAGTTGTAAAGTGATGTCCACTCCTATGGGATCCGGAACGTACGTTGATCAAGATAAATCCGAAGTTTCAATAGATATCACAAAATATCGAGGTATGATTGGTTCATTACTATATTTGACGGCAAGTCGTCCTGACATTATGTTTTTTTAATTTATTGAAAAATTTAGCCCGTTAACCGGTTAACGGAATCGTTAACCGGTTAACGCTTCCCAGACAGCATTTCTGCATTACTTTTTTTTAAGTACAGAATGTTTAAAGTTTCTATTTTTTAAGTTTTGGTATGCGTTTTTATTTATGGTGCATGTGCTTTAATCCTTACCAACACCTCATAACTCCTATTCTTCCTACTTTGACTCACCATAAACACCCTTATCTCATTTCTTTAACTTTCAAACTCCTTGAATATCATTAAAACACCATTAAACTCCACTCAACCATCTTCATCCATGGCTCCTCCAAGAAAGGGAAAGGCTCCTTTGTCAGTATCAACCAGTGAAGAGGAAGAGATGCAAATGGAAACAACCAAAAAGAGAAGAACGGATTTCAAGGTCAGGGTCAGACATCTTCTCAAGGAGATGCAGGTTATGTTTGCTGTGAAGAACAAGATCAAAGTTAATTGGCTTCCAACTATGTTGTACCATCTCAAACAACAACTCACCCTAAAGACTAGGCTGCCCTATGGTCGTCTTATTTCAAGAATTTTGGAATCTACCGACATGGAAATCGGAAGAGAACCGTTCATTGCAATGACCACAACCGCAAATGAGATCAACGGAGTTACAATCATGAAGAATACCGGCATAGTTAAATGCAACGACGGATCGTATAAATATGATGATGGGTCCTCTTCATCCAACTTTCTTATCCCGGATGGTGGCATTACCAACGAATTCCTTTATACCACCATTATGAGCCAACACCGTGAAACTACCCGTGCAATCAAAAGCCTCCATAACCTTGTGTTGAGTTCTCGTAACCTACCCGAGGATGATGATGAAGGTGACGTCGGTAGTGAATCGGAAGGAGAGGATAGTGAGGACGTGTCGGATGAAGATTAAAGCACCATGTCTCTTTGTGTTGTTGTTATGTTTTCTTATGCTTTTTTGTTCTAGTTTATGATTATGTTTATGTTATCGTGTGTGTTTGAATGCTTATACTATATTAATGATTACATAATGCATGTATGCTTATATGCCTTTTTTTTCATAAGCTTCTTCCTTTTTGCTAATGCCAAAGGGGGAGAAGACTTGTTTCTCTAATATTCTCTCTATGCAAAATTTTTGTGTTATGCTTCTCATATAGGGGGAGTTCTTGAACTTAGGGGGAGAATCAAATTAGAGAAACTTCACTCTTAAGCATCTCTCTCAAAGTTGGTTGTCATCATCAAAAAGGGGGAGATTGTAGAAGCATGCTTCAATCCAAAGAATTTTGATGAAGACAACATGTATCAATGCAAAAAGATAAGAGCTTCAAGAGAATTCAAGCATCAAGTTAATCAAGCCACATATGCATAGCAACATTTGGTTCAAGCTTCATTATCAAGCCAACACTTTTGCAAATTTGTTGAATCACTTCTAAGGTATATCTAATTCACTCTTAAATTAGTATACAAGTGTTCAACAATCATGTTTTGCATTTCCATATTTAACCTAACCATTTTTTAACATGTTGAAATGAAAAACACATTGTACTTAAAATATTTTTCTGTGTTTCAACAGTGTTAACCGGTTAACCATATGGGTTAACCGGTTAACGGCCCTATATTTGAAATTCTGAAGTTAACGTTAGATGCGTTAACCGGTTAACCCATTTGGTTAACCGGTTAACACTGTTCGTTTCAGCATTTCTTGGCCTCTTTTCATGAAAAATATTTTCAAATACTTATACCTTTTCACTAATTTTTATGAAGAAAATTATACCTCTTTGAAAAGGTGTTTTGATCAATATAAATTCTGGGTTTTTTAAATGAAAAAATACCTCCAAGAACTTTCATAAAAACTCAAGATAATCACTCTTTCATATTTGTCAATTTCTCATAAAAGTGTTCATAACCAATTTTTGAGAAGAAACTTTTTAAAATTCTTGTTTCATCTCTTTCCATTTCTTGTTGAACACTTATATATTATCCTTTGAGTGAATTATTTATCCAAGGAGAAGATCAATCAAGAGAAGATTGATAGTACTACACTTTATTCAAATCACCAAAGAAGATTTATTTTTGTTTGACTTGTGATCCAGGATTGTTGGACACAAGGGTTGGTGTTGCAAGAGGATTGTTCTTGCACACTTGATTTTTGTATAGTTGTTAGAACATAGGCTTCACCGGTTTATGGTGTGATAGGCTGTACAATCTAAAACTATAATAAAATCTCTTACAAGGTGTAAGGGGACTGGTGTACCTTCGGTTTGTGAAGGGAACCAGGATAATTCTTGGTGTCGTTTTATTTTCCGCTTTATTGCTTTCATAACCTAGACACTTAGACGACACAAATTCATCCACCGATAAAATAACCGAATTTTTTTATAAAGCCTAATTCACCCCCCCCCCCCCCCCCTCTTAGGGTAATCCTGAAACTACACATAATAACAACAAAAACCCTAAAAATCTTTTGTGTGGGCTGTTGGCTTGATCTTGGACAAATGGACTTAGAACTTAGGAAATATTCCTATGCTAAAGGACTTGGCCAATGCCAACTTATTGAAAAACCAAGTGCTTGCAATTGGTAATTTCATCTAATACATCATTCAAGATCCCTTTGAGTTCATCTGCAACATGATCATTGTGAAGCTGTTATTTTGAACCTGTGACTTGTGGAATTCATCTGCTACATGGGCTAATCTTGAAGAAGATCATGGAATGGCTAAAGCTTGGATGTGGCTATCTTTATTTGATTCCTTTGCTCTTCAAGAGAATATAATTGTGTATTTGTGTGTTGCTTGATTCTAAATGTCCAAGGGAATTCTGGGTTTCTATTGACACTCTTGTCTATTGGATTGCTACCCATTTGGTCAGATCTTTTCAACTCTTAACTTTTAATTTTGTGCATAGGATTAGTCCCTTCATCTTCTCCCCATTTCTTTAATTTCAAAATCTCTCCCTCCTTTTTTCAAAATCTTCTTTGATTGAACTTATTTTGTTCTAAACTTTGACCATTTTGCAAAAAGATAGAAACTTTGGCCTTATGCCATTGCATTTTCAAACTTTTTTTCTTAAATCAAATTTGTAAATAAACTTAACTATACTTAACTTAAACTTTCAAAAAATCCAAAAAGAACTAACTCATCCAAACCATTTTCAGGCCTTTGTGCCTTTCAAACTTAATTTTTGTTAAAAGCAATGCATCCACTTAGAAATTTGTATCACAAACTACGAGGTTTTGATCCCTCATTTTTATGTTGGTACGTAGGGACAAGACCGAAGGTCTTGCCAAACACAAAAATATAATTAATGAATTATTTTCTCATCCCCCTATTCTATTTGTTTGTAAACATCATTTTGTACCAAATACATATGCACACAAAAAGGGCTCCCTAGGAGTACCTAGGACACTTTGGGTGCTAACACCTTCCCTCTGTGTAATTAACCCCCTTACCTGTAATCTATGACATTTTATTAGTTTTGATTTGAAAACTTCTTACTTTTGGGTTTTGTTCGTACTTTTTCCCTTTTCCCTTGGAAACAATAAAAGCGCGGTGGCGACTCTTGTTATTTGATGTCCAGCTTATCCATAACTTGATGATCATGAATTTACCGCTACAGTATCATCTTTTATTTTGATATTTTGTTTAAAGTTAATCCGTATGTAATTTGATTTATCGCTATTTTAAATTTGTGTGTAATTTTGTTATTTCGATTATTCGATTAGATTTGTACCTTTAAACTACTCTTACATACCTATGACAATTTATTTTTAGTCTAATCAATTTGGTCTAAGTCAACATGTTGAGTGTATCTTAAATCACAAATTAGAATATTGAAATCAAGATTTTTTTGTGAAACTTGATTCGAATCAGACCTTTAGGTGATTCGAATCAAACATCATCACGAAATTTGGAAAAGTGAAACGCTTCTAGTCATTTGTCTTTAAAATAATCATGGGTTGGTCGGCGTCTGGGGTTATAATATTAAGCCCTCGCCTTCCTACACGAAGAAAAGGGATTAGGAGCAACTGTTATGGACCGATCAGATCGACCCTGGATGGATTTCCACCGGCCATACCAATCACGGATGCATTACTAGAAAAACAACTCTTAGCATTGACTATAATAGACATTACGAGTTAAAAAAATCAGCGCTAACAAGATAACAGCGTCGATGTCGGGCATTGGATAAAACCCTTGAAGCTATGGTGTAGCGTTGGTTGGAAAGAAGCCTCAGCTTAACCGAGACTACATAGATGCTAACAAAGGTCGACGCTACTATATTCAAACACAAAAAGTCAATTAAGTAGTTTAACGTTGACATAACCGACGCTAAAGTCAATTCTTAAAAGTCAACAAAATAGTGTAGAATCGGCCAAACCGGTACTAAAGTCAATAAATCAATAAAAAATTATAGCATCGGCCCATCCAACGCTAAAGTCAATTTCGGAAAAGTCAATGAATGGGACTAGTGTCGGCTTGACCGACAGTCAGTTCTGAAAATGTCTACAAAAAAAGTGTTGCATATCAGCATCACCAATCCATGCAAGCTTGTGTGAACCAGATGGATTTGAGGTTACAGTGATTTATCACACAATTTGATAGTAATGACACACTAACTTATGTACCTTTTATATTTCTTCAAAAGATCTTAAGCCCATGAGGATGTGTTTCTACTAGAGAAGAAAACATCATAATAAATTCTCAATTTGAAAGTCTTTCATTTAACTTAATGATATACAAAATATAAGTACCATGGCATTAGCTTCGCTATTAATTGTTCATCATAAAGCTAGGTGGGAAAATTTATTGAAAGAAATTATTGACGATTTAAAATAACTAGATCAGATATACCGATTAAAATTTATGTTACGGGCACGAAAGGACAAGTTTCTCATTGTAAGCCTACATGGCTTGCTCCCATCACAGGTTCCACTTTCTTCATCAAATTAACTATGCATTAAAACTGAACCATGAATAGTCAAACCGGGCCATTTAAAACTGAATCACAAATATTAAAAGTTGAAGCTGAAATGGTTCAATACGTTTTCAATAACTTCTGCATACGTTTTCACGCATGAATCGTATCATATGCTTCCATGCTTCTTCCTATGTCAGTTTTTCATCAATTCTTATTAGTTGCAATTGTTGAATTGTAATTTCTTATGTCGAAGCAGGTTGCTTGACAGAACAAGGATGTGTCAAACCACCTAGTGTGTTAAGTTGTGTTAGTGTGTCGAAGTGTCGAATCATGTTGCTTCACACAAGATTTCGACTTAGGCCTATTTTAGTAGTGTTAACTATTTTGGGCTTTTATAGTTTTGAGTTTTGACTTGAGGTCCAAGTTAACCTAAATCTATAAATAGAGGGAGTAACTCTTATTTTTGTAATGAAGTGAATAGAGTATTCATAACACTTGTAATTCACAATATTTTGCAGTTACAAAGTGAATAAGAAGTTTTCCACAGTTTGTGGGCAGAGAGAAACTCTGTAGAATTTTAATTCTTCTTCTCCTTCATTGTTCTTTACACTCTTTCTTTCTCCATTGTTCTTCTCTTTTCATTGCTATTGTGTGGGTAATAACAATCTTACTCATCAAGATTGATTGAAATTCTCCATAGGTTTTGGTGGATTTCCAACATTTGGTATCAAGAGCTCCGATTTAATCGATTTGTGGGAAGAAAATCACCATGGCAACAAATCATCCAAGCAGGTATTTTCCAACAAATCTTCTAATTCTCAAGAACAACAATTATGATAATTGGTGCAAGCAGATAAAGGTTATGTTATGTTATCAAGATCTTTGGGATCTTGTGAAGGAAGGAGTAGCAACGCTTGCAGAAGCCACGACGGATCAAGAAAAGGGTGCACATAAAGAATTGAAGAAGAAAGATTATAAAGCTCTCTTTACAATCCATCAATGTGTTGATGTAGATAACTTTGAAAAGGTTAGTCGTGCAGAGTCAGCGAAAGAAGCATGGGAAATTCTGGATAAATCTTTTGGACACGCGGAGAAGGTGAAAGAGGTGAGGTTAAAAACTCACAAAAGAACGTATGAATTGCTTCAGATGGAAGACAATGAAAGCATAACTGATTTTTTCACCAAGGTTATAAAACTGGTGAATCAAATGAAGGTATGTGGAGAAGTGTTGACATCAAGATCTGTTGTTGGAAAGATCTTGAGGTCGTTGGCTACAAAGTTCGACCACGTGGTAGTATCCATAGAAGAGTCGAAATATTTATCAAAATTGACAAAGGAAGAGCTTCAAGGGACGCTTGAATCTCATGAATAAATAATGACTGAAAGAGCTACAGGAAAGTCGAAGAGTGATATGGCTTTACAGGCTCAATTGGCAAAAGAAAGAAAAGGAAAAGGAAGCTGGAATGGCAACAAACAGAGGAGGTTACAATAATTCGACTGTTCGAAATCAGCAAGAAGGAAACTCGTCGAATCAGAGAAAACCCTGGAACCAAGGCAACCAAAGAGGTGGTGCTCCAGGTAGAGGAAGAGGTGGTGGTTAAAAGCCAGACAAGAGTCACATTCAATGTTACATTTGTCAAAGGTATGGTCACTATTCTAGTGATTGTCCAAAAAAGAAGAAGAATCAAGAAACTTATGCAAAGATGGCGAAACACGAAGAAGAAGAAACGTTGTTGATGGTTACAATAAGAGAAGAAGAGAGATTCAAGAACCAGTGGTACTTGGACTCAGGATGCTCATCACACATGTCTGGAATAAAAGATTGGTTTGTCAACATAAATCCCTCAATAAAGAACATGGTGAAATTTGCAAATGACAACACTCTAGCAGCTGAAGGTGTTGGTGATGTTCTAATTATGAGAAAAGATGGCAAGAGGTCAGTAATTTCAAATGTGTTGTACATACCAGGCATGAAGAGCAATTTGCTCAGCATAGGGCAGTTAGTCGCCAGAACTGCAAGGTGTCGATCGAAGACAAGATGATGAGAGTTCTCGACTCAAATGGAAGGTTGATCTTGAAGGCTCCAATGTCTCAAAATAGAACCTTCAAGATTGAGCTTAATGTGATGGAGCATAAGTGCCTTGCAATAGCAGCCAACATAGATGAAAGGATATGGCATTATAGACTTAGCCATCTCAATTTCAAAGATATCATAGATTTGAAGAGAAGAAATATGGTTTCAGGATTACCAAAAATCGACATTCCAAATGAAGTATGTGAAGAATGTGTGCAAGCGAAGCAGCATAAGAACAGATTCGGTAAGGATGTAGGAAGCAGGTCGAAGGAAATTCTTGAAGTCATATACTCTGATATATGTGGCCCTCTCCAGGTGGATTCGATTGGAGGTAACAAATACTTTGTTACATTCATAGATGATTTCAGTCGAAAACTGTATTCTTACCTGATCAAGAAGAAAAGTGAAGTGATCGAGGTATTTGACAAGTTTAAATCTATGGTCGGAAGACAGAGCGGTCGAAAGATCAAGATTTTGAGGACTGATGGTGGTGGAGAATATGTGTCGAAAGATTTTGATACATTATGTGTGAATGAAGGGATTATGCATGAGGTGGTGCCACCCTACACTCCACGGCAGAATGGAGTCGCAGAAAGGAAGAATAGAACCATTATGAATATAGTTAGAAGTATGTTGAAAGGCAAGCATCTACCCAAAGAATTATGAGGAGAAGCTGTGTCGACGGCGACACATATCCTGAACAGATGTTCGACGAAGAAGCTAGAAGGAATCACGCCAGAAGAATGTTGGTCTGCTGTCAAGCCTAGCTTGAGTCATCTGAGGGTGTTTGAATCTATAGCTTATAGACATGTGTCAGATCAATTTAGAAGAAAACTTGATGACAAGTCGAGTCAGATGATCTTGATAGGATATCATTCGACTGGAGGATACAAGTTGTTCGACCTGGTGAATAAGCAAGTGGTGATCAACAGGGATCTGATCATAGATGAGCTTAAGGAGTGGGATTGGACTCAGAATGTCAAGAAAGATTTAGTGAGAATCTTTTGTGATAAACCAGCTAGTGAAGTCAAAAGAGAAGTTCGACAGGAAGAAGTCAGAGGTGAAGCAAGCACAAGTAGACCTCAAAGAATAAGACACATGCCTGCAAGGTTGCAAGAATGTGTGATTACATCATATGATGTGGTCAATGAAGAAGGTGATCTGGTACATTATGCTTTCTACGCATATGTCAAACTAGTCAATGCAGTTGAGGCATTGAAAGATTCAAAGTGGATGAAAGCAATGAACGAAGAGTTGAAGTCAATCGAAGTGAACAACACTTAGCCACTTGTCGAATTGCCCCAAGACAAGAAGGAAATCAATGTGAAGTGGGTGTACAAGGTGAATTTGAATCCCAGAGGAGAAGTGACTCGACACAAGGTGAGACTTATGGCAAAAGGATTTCTTCAGAAAGAAGGAATCAACTTCGATGAGGTTTTTGCACATGTTGCTAGGATCGAAACAATCAGGTTGGTTATTGGTCTAGCAAAAATGAACAACTGGAAGATGTGTCAGATGGATGTGAAATGTGCATTCCTTAATGGCCCCTTAGAAGAAGAATTTTATGTTGCACAACCAGTTGGGTTTGTAAAACATGACGAAGAAAGAAAGGTGTACAGGCTGCATAAAGCCATGTACGGACTTAAACAAGCTCCAAGGGCTTGTAATAAGAAGATATATGGCTTTCCAAGGGAGAAGGAATTTGTGAAGTGCAAATCTGAACATGGAGTATATGTAAGAAGAAGCAAGAGTGAATTGCTTATACTATGTCTCTATGTCGATGACATGTTGATAATAGGTGGCTGCAAGAAGGAGATCGAAGACTTTAAAGGTGATCTCAATAAGGAATTACAAATGTCAAATCTGGGTGACATTTCATATTTCCTTGGCATCGAATTCTACAAGAGTGGTAGAGGTTTGATGATGCATCAAAGAAGGAGTGCAGGTAGAAGTGTTTAGAAGACTGAGAGCTATGATGAATGTAGATAACTTAGACACAATGAATTAGGTGGTGTGTTGAATTGTAATTCCTTGTGTCGAAGCAGGTTTCTCGACAGAACAAGGATGTGTCGAACCACCTAGTGTGTTAGGTTGTTTTAGTGTGTCGAAGTGTCGAAGCATGTTACTTTATATAGGATTTCGACTTAGGCCTATTTTAGTAGTGTTAACTATTTTGGGCTTTTATAATTTTGGGTTTTGGCTTGAGGTCCAAGTTAACCTAAATCTATAAATAAAGGGAGTGACCCTTATTTTTTTAAAGAAGTGAATAGAGTATTCATAACACTTGTAATTCATAGTATTTTGCACTTATAAAGTGAATAAGAAGTTTTCCACAGTTTGTGGGTAGAGAGAAACTCTACAGAATTTTAATTCTTCTTCTCCTTCATCGTTCTTTACACTCTTTCTTTCTCCATTATTTTTCTCTTTTCATGGATATTGTGTGGGTAATAACAATCTTGCTCATCAAGATTGATTGAAATTCTCCATAGATTTTGGTGGATATGTGGTGTGTCTCTCCCTTATAAATGCTCAAGTCTCCATATTACCAACAAATGTGGGACTATTATCCACACTACTCACACTTGATACATTCTCGACAGTAATATGCTTTCAATGATGTGATAGCTTAGAATTTGTTGTCATGTTCACAGAAGAAATAAGGAGTAAATGAAAGGAAGAGTTAATTATTACATAATTAGTAAAAGTGAGAGACTGATATAGAAAAAGAAAGGAGAGATGGAGTGCACATAAAATTATTAGGACTAGACTAAGAGTGTATTTGGCCACTTTAGTTTGGCTCAGTTTTAGAATTGGAAGATTTCTTATATGGTTCCTTATTTCTTTTCCAAACTTGTAATTATTTCCAAAGGGCTTGAATACTGTAACAAATTGAAGTTTGTGCTAAAATAAAAGTAGGGTATTTAAGAAGTTGTATTTGTTTATCATGGATGGATGATGAGAAGCAATTTTACATGTTACTCAAGGCAATTTTGTATAAACTCAACCAAAACCTCTTTTTTGCAATAGAGCCGAAACATCATTTGCTAATATTTATGAAAAAAAGTTGATTTGCAAATATTAGAATATTGAGTCACATGTTTTAATATACATAAAAGGGAAAAAGCTAGCCTAACACAGAGACATATCAATGAATTCTTTGAAATGGAAGGATTATCTTTGTCAAATTAGAAACTCTAGAACTTCATAGAATGGGCTTGAAACGAAAATGGCATCTTCAATTGATTCTTGATTCAATTTAATTTTGGGCTTGATACGAAAACCCTAGAACTCCATGAAAAAGGGTTGAAACATAAACCCTAGAACTCCATGGAAAGGACTTGATTCTTCAATTGATTATGGGTTAGATTTGATTTTAGGATTAAAACGAATTGGGTTCTTCAATTGATTTTGGATTCAATTGTTCTAGGAAGAAAATGAAAAGTAAAATGAAGGGAAAATGAAAAGTAAAATGAAACGAGGGAAATAAAAAAGAAATGGGGGAAACTGAAAAAGGAATTAGAGCAAAGTTAATAATCAGAAGAGGGAAAAACGAAATGAGGGAAAAAAGAAAAGTAACAAAAATATTTAGTAATGAAAATATTTTAAATATAAAAATTTGACAACAAAATTTTTGTGGTGTAGTGTTAGCTAAATAATGCACAAGGTCTCGAACCTTGCTTAGCCCAAAACTTCAATTTGTTTGAAATTAAAAAATTTAGTAATGTCAGTTAGACCGACTCTATACATTACAAAAATGAGAAGATAACATAGCGTCTGTCAAATCGACTATGGCTAAGCAAAATTTATACATTACAAAAAATTAGAAGATAACATAACATCGGTCAAACAGACTCTGGCTAAGCTGACTCTATATTACAAAAAAAATAGAAGATAACATAGCGTCGGCCAAACTGACCCTAAATAAATAATATTTAAAGATAATAAAATAGGTAGGCTCGGCTTGGTCAACTCTAAACAAAAAATAATAACAAAAAAGAGTATGTAACTAAAAGAGTCAGTTCGACCGACGTTACTATTTTTTATGATGTATTAAGATAAAATCGCTTTATAGTGTGGGATTGATTGATGCTAATTAGGGTCGGTGTCAATGGTTGACGCTAAATAAGAAGGTATAAATGCAATGTTCTAGTGGTAGCTAGAAGTCAGATAAAGGTCTCACTTCTTTCAAAATCTTCTTAATACGCGAAGGTTATCATTCTAGTGATCATTTAAGATTTCAATTGTAAAGCATCCAACTGCTCTCTCCAATTCACTTCTAACTAATAGCAAATTAGTTATTCCATCTCTATTATATATAAAGATAGCGCAAAAATTAGGTAACAAGTTTCAAATATAATTTCATTTCACTCTTCTTCTTTATATACTGAATTGAGCGTTGGAGTGCTAACCTTTCAGAAGTCGCGATCCGACATAACCGTCGGTTACCTTCTCATTTTTGGTTCCTGAACGGAACAGTGGTGCCGTTTGTCGAAATCAACTGTTGATTCCTACGATTTCCACAAATTCAATTCATTCGTCAATTTTTGCAGTTCATAACTTCTTTCGATTATTAGAGTAAGTATTTGCACTCAAACACAAAAATTTGTCGTGTTTTGATTCGATCCAGCGTTGTCTCAGGAAGGAATCAACCACTTCTTTCTCCACCATAAAATATCGTAGATCTTGAAATGGTCATTCCGCTGCATCCAGATCTAGTTCAAGCTTCGCAATGAGCCAAGTTTGTTCAAGTGAATCTGATAGATATTCGGTATGAAAGGTGCTAACCAACTGTTGAACAACATTTTTAACATCGTTCGATATCAAAATTCACACGCATTTTAAGTAAGGCTTCAACGCGTTGAAGAAAGCCCTCATAACGCTCCCTTCCATGAAAATACAGTTCAAGAAGTTGCTTCAAGAAAGAAATGTGTTGCCATCTCTGAACCATCCAGAACAAAAAGAGGCGGGGATCAGCAATCGAAGGATCGACGTAGAATCAAGAAGTACCAGACTCTTCCTCCCAACTTTGGTGGAGATCGGGAAGTCATGCTCCTTCCCCAACTCTAGTAGAAAATCATCTGAGAAAGGTGTGAAATTCTAGTTATCAGACTTTAGATGTCACACGGGTTGTTATGACATCCAATTCTGCACAGACAAGAATTATGCAGAACTTAAAAGTAAGTGCAGTAACACTTCCAGGTATTCCAGGTTAACTGAATTAGTCTTGGCTATGCTAGGGACAACTGAAGCCAAAAGTTCATTATCAGAGAACTCTTCCAGGTTAACTGTTTCAGCTCTAGGGTTGTCATCAACACCTTGAGTGACATTGACCTTCTCACCTCTCACCTTGTTTACAGGTTTATCGTTCTTAGGGCCCTCTTCAGGTATTCCAGACACATTCTCTCTTACCACGACTGCGGTTTCTCGACATGCAACCTCATCGGGTATGATAGTGTTCAAGGGAACGGAAACCTCAGGAACATTCTGATCACCAGACAGAATCTTAGTGACAATAGAGGCAATGGCATTATGCACATACCTCGATCCTTCCTTGGACGGTTTGTCCAGAGCGATAGCTGAGGAGACTCTGGAGACCGTTTCTTTCGGTCTTCTTGCATGAGAAGATGTTGCAGCGTCAACACCAATCTTCTCCCGGTTAGGGTTGCAGGACTCCGTGCTGGGGGAATCGGACACAGTAGTGTAGGAGGTGGAATCGGATTGGTGAGCCATGCTAAATATCTCAGAGGTGAGTTGAACCGTTTCTTTGGAAGAAGGTTTGCACGAATGAGAGTTGAAGCGACGAAATGTGAAACGCTTGTTGCAAGAGTAAGGTCTATTAGTTTTTGACCACTCAGAGCACACTATTTGTTGTTTAATAATTTGACTTACTAAACAGTAGCTAACTAACTTCATTAGTTGCTATAACTTATCAGACGTATACATTCCCTCTTTGCCCTTACTATTTTCAAACTGATTACGTACAATGTCATGACATTCTGGGTGACATTGTACTCAGTCTGCATCAGGTTCCTCCATACTGGGGTTGACCACCTGCTACCAGAGGCTAGGTATTTGGTTTCTGCAGACGACAATAGTACACCCATCTGTTTCTCCCTTACTGTCATATCATGACCAATGGGTGTCACTGGCTCATAACCTTCAATCAGACATTTTCCACAGTCTGTCTTTTTATCTAAAGACAGATATGGGACTCCTCTCATAGTTCCCTTGGAAATGCTCTTCTTTATTCATTTTACATGAAGTTGATCAAGTCTTCCATGTCCCAGCTTCCCTTCCTGATCTCCATTGGCTAAGGAGCACTTGGGAAAGTGGCTTGAGTCTTTAGATTTCCATAGATAGCAGTTATCTTTGGATCTGTCTCCTCTCATCACTTCCTGATTGCACCCATTCAACACCACACATCCTCCCTTAGTGAATTCCACCTTGAATCCTTGGTCACATAGCTGACTTATGCTTATGAGATTTGCAGTTAGTCCTTTTACCAACAGTACATTGCTCAGTATTGGAGCTTCAGGATAATCCAGTTCACCCACACCCTGTACTTCTCCTTTAGCTCCATCACCAAACGTCACACATCTGATGGTAGAGGGTTGTGGATTCCCCAATAGGTTGCTCATCCCAGTCATATGCCTTGAGCAGCCACTATCAAAGTACCAGTCGTGTCTGGTAGGTGCCCTGGGAGAAGTGTGAGCTAGTTTAGCAACACATTGTTGATTTTCATGGGAGAGATTAATCTCAGATGTCTGCTGCTTTGGTTTGACATGAGGTGTCTGATTCGCAGCCCATTTTTGTTTCTTAATGGGGGCGTTGTGCGTGGACGCCTTCTTCTTAGGTCTTCCCTGAGAAGTCTGGTTTGGATAACCATGCAGCCTGTAGCAGAAGGGTTTTATGTGACCGAATCTCCCACAGTAATGACATCTCCATCTTTGAAATTTCTTCTTCTGATGTTTACTCATTCTGTTTCCCTGATGTTGAGACATCGGATGTGACTTCCGCTTGAATTTCTGAACTCCAGCCTTAGACTTTTTGAGTTCAGACGAAGAATTCTTAGCGAAGCCTAAGCCAGACATGGATCCTGACATCTGTCCTACCTTTAGAATCTCTTCCAAGGTGTCAGTTCCTTTATTTAACATCTTGATGGATTTGGTCATTTGGTCTAGCTTAGAAGTCAGCAAGGAAATCTCACACTTTAGACCCTCTATGATTTTCAGCTGCTTCTGTTTCTCAGCTTCCAGCTATTTGATGAGTTTCTTCTGCTTCTCTCCTTGGATGCATACTTCTGCACTTTTAACACATAGTTCTTTATATGAGGCAGCAAGTTCATCCAAGGTAAGCTCATCTGCGCTTGAGTTATCCTCTGAGGCACAAACACTGGTCAGAGCTGTGACATGTTTAGCAGACTCTCCTTCAGATTCACTCTCAGTGTCTTCTTCTGACCAGGTGGCAGTCATCCCTTTCCTTTGCATCTTGAGGAGGGTAGGGCATTCTGCTTTAATATGACCATATCCTTCACATCCATGACACTGGATTCCCTTGCCTTGGTTGAACTTTTCTTCAGGAGTTGATCTTTTCCTTATGTCAGACGGGATGTTCTTGACATTGGGTCTACCCTGTTGATCAACCTTCTTTATGAACTTGGTGACCTGTCTTCCAAGCATGGCTATGGCTTCTGCGATGCTTTCATTTCCTCCACAGTTTCCTTCTTCTGATTTCTCTTCAGTATTTGAAACAAAGGCTATGCTCTTGTTCTTCCTGTCAGTATCCTCACCTAAGCCCATTTCAAAGGTTTGGAGGGAACCAATGAGCTCGTCTACCTTCATCTTGCAGATGTCTTGAGCCTCTTCTATGGCTGTGACCTTCATAGCAAATCTCTTAGGCAAGGACCTGAGAATCTTTCTTACAAGTTTCTCTTCATCCATTTTCTCACCTAGTCCACCAGAGGTGTTTGCAATTTCAAGAATATTCATGTGAAAGTCATGAATAGTCTCATCCTCTTTCATCCTCAGATTTTCAAACTTGGTGGTCAGCATCTGAAGTTTGGACATCTTCACCTTGGAAGTACCTTCATGAGTTACCTTGAGGGTATCCCAAACTTCCTTAGCTAGTTCAAAGTGGTGCACCAGCCTGAAGATGTTCTTACTGATTCCATTGAAAATGCATTCAAGGCCTTGGAATTTCCAAGAGCTAATGCCTCTTGCTCCCTGTCCCACTCTTCTTCAGGAATCTGCACACTGACTCCATCTTCACCTGTCTTTGTTGGATGTTCCCATCCTTTGTTGATAGCTCTCCAGACTTTGCTATCTAGAGACCTTAAGAAGGCTATCATACGAGGCTTCCAGTCATCATAGTTAGAGCCATCCAACATGGGTGGTCTATTTGAGTGTCCTATATCCTTGTCCATGGTACTAGAAAGTAACTTCCCTAGATCTCACCCAGAAATTTACAGGCAGGGTGCCTGCTCTGATGCCAATTGAAATTCTAGTTATCATACTTTAGATGTCACACGGGTTGTTATGACATCCAATTCTGCACAGACAAGAATTATGCAGAACTTAAAAGTAAGTGCAGTAAATAACACAAGTAATTGTTTACCCAGTTCAGTCCAACATGACCTACATCTGGGGGCTACCAAGCCAGAGGAAATCCACTATCAGTAGTATTAATTCAAAGCTAAACTCACCCGTTTACAACTCTTCACTTAATCCCTACCCAATGCAATTTCAATCTTACTCTAAGATCAGAGTTCCTACTCACTCCCCCTCAATCACCTCAGTGATTACTACCTTTAATCAATATTAAAGACAATTTTGAAGTCACACTTCAAACAACTCTTGATTGTGCTTAACAGCTTTAATCAAGATACACAGCACTCACGCTTAAAAGCTTTGAGCGACACAACACTTACAACTCAATGAACACCCTATGCCAAAGCAATCATCTACGTGATAATGGCTTGGCTTACAAGATATGTCTAATACAAGACTCACAAAAATACAGCAGTGAAGTATGATGGACACACTAAATCTTCACGCCTCAAAATCCCCAGTTCTGAATGAAGGAACGACTTCCTTTTATATTGCAGTACTTGGGCCTTTGCACTTGTATTCTCCTGAATTTAAGGTCACGCGAGTTCCCTTAAATTCCACATCTAGGTTACTAACAAATAGGCTATTTGTTAGGTTCATTAAATGTAGCTTGGTTGTTGATTTCCTGGATTTTCTCTCAGCTGTTGAATCCCTGAAGAATAGCCTGAGAAAAAGCTGAAACAGAAAACTGAACAACCTACAATATAGCATATGCTGTCAGGAATGAATGTCACGACATTCAGCTTGACATCAAGGATCATATGCTAAGTCTGTTTTTCCTGAAAACAGACTGTACAATTTTGCTGACCTGTATATGACCAAAATGACCATACTACAGTAACAGCTTACATTAATAAATGTCAAAGTATCCAATTTGACATTTATACATTTGGCCTTAAGTCAGTTCTGTTATCCTCTTGAAGAACAGACTAAGAAACATGCTGAAGTATAGCAGAACACCACTCTGTCTATTGTTCAGTATATGCTGTCAATGATGAATGTCATAGCATCCAGTTTGACATTCAGTCAGTAGGCCTTATGCCAGGTCTGGTATTTCCTTGATAACCAGACTGGAAATAAATACTAAGTTCTAACAGAACACCAGCTGTTCTATTCCTTAGTATCTGTTGACAGGGATGAATGTCACAACATCCAGTTTGACATTCAATAGATCCTGTATTAGCTAATCCTGCAGTAACTACTCAAGTGTGTCATGACATCAGTCAAGACATCAGAGTACAGTTAGATATTCTAACCTACAGTGCAGTCACACATACACACCATGTCATGACATCAGTCAAGACATTAGAATCCAGCTAGTGTTTTACCATCTAATGCAGCCAATTAAACACCTACAAACTCCCCCTTTGACAATTTTTTGGCTAAAACACCTTGATCCCCATAACAGAGTTCATAGCAGCGGAATCACACATCTAGCAGGAAATAGACCTAGCTAATACACTCAGAGTGGCAGCACACTCACACATATGGAAGTTAAATAAAACTTCACATAACAGCACACATACAGAAGTTAAATAAAAACTTCTAATTGCAGCACACATACAGAAGTTAAATAAAAACTTCTAATTGCAGCACACATCCACAGCACACATACAGAGGTACAGAAGTTAAATAAAAACTTCAACACACATCAGCTGCAGGGGAAGGAATCTTCGAATCTGTCATGAAAGTCTGTTTTAACAGACCAATCTGTTGTCTGGGGTATCACCTGTTACTCCCCCTTTTTGTCAAAAATGTTGCGAAAGCAACACTTTAAATTACAGATCCATAAGTAATAGACAGAATTACACACAAATGACAAAATAAAAAATTTATTCCTCAGCCTCATCATCAGCCTCCTCATCAGACCTGGTCTCCTCCTCATCCTCAGAACTTTGCCTAGCTGCTCCATCAGTATCCTCAGCAGACGCCTCCAATTGAGAGATCAGCTTTTCCAACGCGTGCTTCCTAGCCTCCAGCTCTTTGCAAGTCTCCCTGAGCACAGCAATGACAGCAACTTTTTCTGGATGGATGCCAACATTGGATGTTTCTCCAGGTGTCATGACAATGTCAGGAACATGCTTACCCAGGAACAGTTTGTAACTGAAGGCCAGTGGACTCTCTCTTCTTTGCACAAAGTCATTGTCTGTCAAGATGTTTGGGAATTGGTTCAACACAATGCCACAAATGAGAGATGGAAATTCTATAGGTCCCTTCACACTGAAACTTCCAGCATGTTTCATGGTCTGCTCAAAGATGTAGGTACCATAGTCCACCTTTGCCTTGGTACCAACTGCATAGATGAACTTTCCTAACATCACAGACACAGTTGACTTGTGATTCGTAGGGACCCAGTTTGCAGCTCCAACTTTGTGTAACATGGCATATTTCACACTGAGTTGGCTGGCCACCAGCTTCCCTTTAAGAGGCCACTTCCGGACTTGATTTGCAGTGATGACTTGACAGACTCTATTGTCAGTCACTTCAAGCTCTGGGTGCACTTCATCTGCTCTTCCCAAGTACAGATTAATTACTGAGGGGGAAAAAGTCACACACTTGCCACGCACATAGACTTTTCTAAATTCTCTAGACTTCCCCTCTGCACACTCCTCAGACAGATTAACAATGAACTCCTTCACCAAGGTCTCATAGCACTTTGGGAACTGATTCACAGTTCTCATTAGCCCTGCCTCTTTAATGAGGTCCACAATCTCCTTACACTCCAAGGCATTCTGAGCCAATTCCCTCTCCAAGGCCAGTCTCTTGTGGTAGACATACTTCCACCTGTTCACACTAGAGGCAAAGTGGAAGGACACATTGTCAATGGGTACCTCTGGAACACTAGCAGCCAACTTGCTAGAGGTTGGCTTCTTCTTGGACAGGGATGTTGTGACATCACAAGGAACATCTGAGTCAGACTCCACCACAGCAGCCTTGGTCTTCATTTTCTTGGGCACCTCTTTGCTCCAAGATTTTGCAGGTCCATGCCCTTTTCTTTTGCGTGCACTCTCTGTCACTGCTTGCTTGGGAGAGGTTGTCTCATCGACCTCCTTGGTTGGGGACCTCTGCACCACAGTCTTTTTCTCCCTCCTAGTCCTAACCCTCTTGGCTATGCTAGGGACAACTGAAGCCAAAAGTTCATTATCAGAGAACTCTTCCAGGTTAACTGTTTCAGCTCTAGGGTTGTCATCAACACCTTGAGTGACATTGACCTTCTCACCTCTCACCTTGTTTACAGGTTTATCGTTCTTAGGGCCCTCTTCAGGTATTCCAGACACATTCTCTCTTACCACGACTGCGGTTTCTCGACATGCAACCTCATCGGGTATGATAGTGTTCAAGGGAACGAAAACCTCAGGAACATTCTGATCACCAGACAGAATCTTAGTGACAATAGAGGCAATGGCATTATGCACATACCTCGATCCTTCCTTGGACGGTTTGTCCAGAGCGATAGCTGAGGAGACTCTGGAGACCGTTTCTTTCGGTCTTCTTGCATGAGAAGATGTTGCAGCGTCAACACCAATCTTCTCCCGGTTAGGGTTGCAGGACTCCGTGCTGGGGGAATCGGACACAGTAGTGTAGGAGGTGGAATCGGATTGGTGAGCCATGCTAAATATCTCAGAGGTGAGTTGAACCGTTTCTTTGGAAGAAGGTTTGCATGAATGAGAGTTGAAGCGACGAAATGTGAAACGCTTGTTGCAAGAGTAAGGTCTATTAGTTTTTGACCACTCAGAGCACACTATTTGTTGTTTAATAATTTGACTTACTAAACAGTAGCTAACTAACTTCATTAGTTGCTATAACTTATCAGACGTATACATTCCCTCTTTGCCCTTACTATTTTCAAACTGATTACGTACAATGTCATGACATTCTGGGTGACATTGTACTCAGTCTGCATCAGGTTCCTCCATACTGGGGTTGACCACCTGCTACCAGAGGCTAGGTATTTGGTTTCTGCAGACGACAATAGTACACCCATCTGTTTCTCCCTTACTGTCATATCATGACCAATGGGTGTCACTGGCTCATAACCTTCAATCAGACATTTTCCACAGTCTGTCTTTTTATCTAAAGACAGATATGGGACTCCTCTCATAGTTCCCTTGGAAATGCTCTTCTTTATTCATTTTACATGAAGTTGATCAAGTCTTCCATGTCCCAGCTTCCCTTCCTGATCTCCATTGGCTAAGGAGCACTTGGGAAAGTGGCTTGAGTCTTTAGATTTCCATAGATAGCAGTTATCTTTGGATCTGTCTCCTCTCATCACTTCCTGATTGCACCCATTCAACACCACACATCCTCCCTTAGTGAATTCCACCTTGAATCCTTGGTCACATAGCTGACTTATGCTTATGAGATTTGCAGTTAGTCCTTTTACCAACAGTACATTGCTCAGTATTGGAGCTTCAGGATAATCCAGTTCACCCACACCCTGTACTTCTCCTTTAGCTCCATCACCAAACGTCACACATCTGATGGTAGAGGGTTGTGGATTCCCCAATAGGTTGCTCATCCCAGTCATATGCCTTGAGCAGCCACTATCAAAGTACCAGTCGTGTCTGGTAGGTGCCCTGGGAGAAGTGTGAGCTAGTTTAGCAACACATTGTTGATTTTCATGGGAGAGATTAATCTCAGATGTCTGCTGCTTTGGTTTGACATGAGGTGTCTGATTCGCAGCCCATTTTTGTTTCTTAATGGGGGCGTTGTGCATGGACGCCTTCTTCTTAGGTCTTCCCTGAGAAGTCTGGTTTGGATAACCATGCAGCCTGTAGCAGAAGGGTTTTATGTGACCGAATCTCCCACAGTAATGACATCTCCATCTTTGAAATTTCTTCTTCTGATGTTTACTCATTCTGTTTCCCTGATGTTGAGACATCGGATGTGACTTCCGCTTGAATTTCTGAACTCCAGCCTTAGACTTTTTGAGTTCAGACGAAGAATTCTTAGCGAAGCCTAAGCCAGACATGGATCCTGACATCTGTCCTACCTTTAGAATCTCTTCCAAGGTGTCAGTTCCTTTATTTAACATCTTGATGGATTTGGTCATTTGGTCTAGCTTAGAAGTCAGCAAGGAAATCTCACACTTTAGACCCTCTATGATTTTCAGCTGCTTCTGTTTCTCAGCTTCCAGCTCTTTGATGAGTTTCTTCTGCTTCTCTCCTTGGATGCATACTTCTGCACTTTTAACACATAGTTCTTTATATGAGGCAGCAAGTTCATCCAAGGTAAGCTCATCTGCGCTTGAGTTATCCTCTGAGGCACAAACACTGGTCAGAGCTGTGACATGTTTAGCAGACTCTCCTTCAGATTCACTCTCAGTGTCTTCTTCTGACCAGGTGGCAGTCATCCCTTTCCTTTGCATCTTGAGGAGGGTAGGGCATTCTGCTTTAATATGACCATATCCTTCACATCCATGACACTGGATTCCCTTGCCTTGGTTGAACTTTTCTTCAGGAGTTGATCTTTTCCTTATGTCAGACGGGATGTTCTTGACATTGGGTCTACCCTGTTGATCAACCTTCTTTATGAACTTGGTGACCTGTCTTCCAAGCATGGCTATGGCTTCTGCGATGCTTTCATTTCCTCCACAGTTTCCTTCTTCTGATTTCTCTTCAGTATTTGAAACAAAGGCTATGCTCTTGTTCTTCCTGTCAGTATCCTCACCTAAGCCCATTTCAAAGGTTTGGAGGGAACCAATGAGCTCGTCTACCTTCATCTTGCAGATGTCTTGAGCCTCTTCTATGGCTGTGACCTTCATAGCAAATCTCTTAGGCAAGGACCTGAGAATCTTTCTTACAAGTTTCTCTTCATCCATTTTCTCACCTAGTCCACCAGAGGTGTTTGCAATTTCAAGAATATTCATGTGAAAGTCATGAATAGTCTCATCCTCTTTCATCCTCAGATTTTCAAACTTGGTGGTCAGCATCTGAAGTTTGGACATCTTCACCTTGGAAGTACCTTCATGAGTTACCTTGAGGGTATCCCAAACTTCCTTAGCTAGTTCAAAGTGGTGCACCAGCCTGAAGATGTTCTTACTGATTCCATTGAACAATGCATTCAAGGCCTTGGAATTTCCAAGAGCTAATGCCTCTTGCTCCCTGTCCCACTCTTCTTCAGGAATCTGCACACTGACTCCATCTTCACCTGTCTTTGTTGGATGTTCCCATCCTTTGTTGATAGCTCTCCAGACTTTGCTATCTAGAGACCTTAAGAAGGCTATCATACGAGGCTTCCAGTCATCATAGTTAGAGCCATCCAACATGGGTGGTCTATTTGAGTGTCCTATATCCTTGTCCATGGTACTAGAAAGTAACTTCCCTAGATCTCACCCAGAAATTTACAGGCAGGGTGCCTGCTCTGATGCCAATTGAAATTCTAGTTATCATACTTTAGATGTCACACGGGTTGTTATGACATCCAATTCTGCACAGACAAGAATTATGCAGAACTTAAAAGTAAGTGCAGTAAATAACACAAGTAATTGTTTACCCAGTTCAGTCCAACATGACCTACATCTGGGGGCTACCAAGCCAGGGAGGAAATCCACTATCAGTAGTATTAATTCAAAGCTAAACTCACCCGTTTACAACTCTTCACTTAATCCCTACCCAATGCAATTTCAATCTTACTCTAAGATCAGAGTTCCTACTCACTCCCCCTCAATCACCTCAGTGATTACTACCTTTAATCAATATTAAAGACAATTTTGAAGTCACACTTCAAACAACTCTTGATTGTGCTTAACAGCTTTAATCAAGATACACAGCACTCACGCTTAAAAGCTTTGAGCGACACAACACTTACAACTCAATGAACACCCTATGCCAAAGCAATCATCTACGTGATAATGGCTTGGCTTACAAGATATGTCTAATACAAGACTCACAAAAATACAGCAGTGAAGTATGATGGACACACTAAATCTTCACGCCTCAAAATCCCCAGTTCTGAATGAAGGAACGACTTCCTTTTATATTGCAGTACTTGGGCCTTTGCACTTGTATTCTCCTGAATTTAAGGTCACGCGAGTTCCCCTAAATTCCACATCTAGGTTACTAACAAATAGGCTATTTGTTAGGTTCATTAAATGTAGCTTGGTTGTTGATTTCCTGGATTTTCTCTCAGCTGTTGAATCCCTGAAGAATAGCCTGAGAAAAAGCTGAAACAGAAAACTGAACAACCTACAATATAGCATATGCTGTCAGGAATGAATGTCACGACATTCAGCTTGACATCAAGGATCATATGCTAAGTCTGTTTTTCCTGAAAACAGACTGTACAATTTTGCTGACCTGTATATGACCAAAATGACCATACTACAGTAACAGCTTACATTAATAAATGTCAAAGTATCCAATTTGACATTTATACATTTGGCCTTAAGTCAGTTCTGTTATCCTCTTGAAGAACAGACTAAGAAACATGTTGAAGTATAGCAGAACACCACTCTGTCTATTGTTCAGTATATGCTGTCAATGATGAATGTCATAGCATCCAGTTTGACATTCAGTCAGTAGGCCTTATGCCAGGTCTGGTATTTCCTTGATAACTAGACTGGAAATAAATACTAAGTTCTAACAGAACACCGGCTGTTCTATTCCTTAGTATCTGCTGACAGGGATGAATGTCACAACATCCAGTTTGACATTCAATAGATCCTGTATTAGCTAATCCTGCAGTAACTACTCAAGTGTGTCATGACATCAGTCAAGACATCAGAGTACAGTTAGATATTCTAACCTACAGTGTAGTCACACATATACACCATGTCATGACATCAGTCAAGACATTAGAATCCAGCTAGTGTTTTACCATCTAATGCAGCCAATTAAACACCTACAAGGTGCAACTGAAACACCCATTATCAGTAAGAATATTGGAGAGCAAGATCCCAAAATCTATGGAGAAACCATCCAAATTGAGCAATTATGACAGGAAAGAGGGTCTAAACGAGCATGTACAGCTTGTGGATGATCAACTTAGTTGCTTCAGCACTGACGATGCATCCAAGTGCAAGTTGTTTGCACTAACCATGGTCGTACCAGCTCGATTATGGTTTATTGTCCTGCCCGACGGATGTAATATTCTTGGACGGAGTTCCACAAATATTTTATGCGCAGTTCACTGCCTAGAAGCAATGACTTGTAACTAAAGCTTCTCTAAGTGGGATCATGCAGGAGAAGAGAGAAAGTTTGCCCTCATATTTAGACCATTTCATGTAGGTCTATATTCAGGTAGACGGAACTCAGGAAGGTCTTAAATGTTGGATCTTCGAGAACCGTCTTTTGAGGGACCAACCTTTTAGGCAAAAGTTAGGAAAGAAGAAGGTAAAATGTGTCCAAGAAATGTTAACCATGGTCGAGCCTTACATGATCTTGAAAGAGAAACTAACTATGCGTTCTGATAATCCTGGCACCGTCAAATATCACTTCCTTCGCCCGGTTGGGAAGGAGTGTCATCGGTGTCAGGGTGATCATGATCTGGGAATGTTAGTGAAGTTAACAAGTACGCTCCTCTAGAGGAGAATTTTTATCAAGATTGTGTAAATACTGAATTTTTGAAAGCAGGAATCTGAACCCCATACCCCGTCAAAGAGACATCTCAGACAGACAAGTCAAAATACTACCGCTTCCATATAACCCACAACCTCAATAATGGATGATTATATATGGTTGAAATATGCCATCGAATATCTGATGAAGAGGGCCCGACTAGTCGAATATGTGAAAGGAATAAAGCGGGAAAAATTGGATTCGCCTAAAGATAAGTCTCCCTCGAAGATCACAATGGCCGGGACAAACGGAGAAAGCAAGGAGCCAAGCAAAAGCAAATGCATATACGTTGCGGCCATAACCAGAGGAACACTGTCGCATTAAGCGAAAAACCGGCGGGAAAATAAGACAACAGAGCCGCCACCGTGCGTTATTTATCCCAAAAGAGGGAAAGGAAACGCTCAGAGTAAACCTGGGAAGAACATGGTCTCGCGACCAAAGAGAATGGGATCGGGAGTCGGTTATGCGAAGGGAAGGTATTAGCACCCCTACGCATCCGTCGTACTCGACGGGATCCACGCACAAAAGGAAGGAAAATGGCTGCTAAAACACTGCTCAAACACACACACACTGGCTGAAAGAGACACAAGAAAACACACAAGACTGAAACTGACTCGGCAGGATACCGCATCCTGGGCCTACTTAGTCTATCAGGCATAGACATCAGAGTCGAAGTAGTTCGGACTGGGGAAACGACACATGCTCGCTAGGATATCGCATCCTATGCATACGTATCTCCTCGGACGAAGGAGAATCAGAGCATTCGTAGCTCGGCTGACACGCACACAAACAAACAAAGGCAAAGGCCAACGTGGAGCCCGAATGCCAATCGCTGGACTTACATCAGCATCCGAACCAACAAACACACACCGGAACCCGAATGCCACTCGATGGACTTACATCAGCTTCCAAGCACACAACAACACACACAGAAGGGTTGAAGACAAAAGGTGGAAAAAGAAAAAAGGGCGCCCGGAGAGATCAGCTCATCTCCTGCCTACGTACCTCATCTGGTATGAGGATCAGGGCGACGTAGTTCCCCTACGAAGGGATAAAGGACTAGCCTAACCAGATAACAGAGGGAGACACAACTAGGGAGACTACGACTCGAGCCTAGATGTTATCATGCAAAATCATCCCTAAGTTAAGGTTTCTAGCTAACTTGCACAGGAAGCAAGCCTATCCTAATCATGACTTGCACAGGAAGCAAGCCAAACTAAACCTAACTTGCACAGGAAGCAAGCTAAAGCAAACACACAAGCACAAGTAGCACACACTATATGCAAGCAATGGGCTCAAACAAGGTCAGGTTTTAGTCGAGGGGTCATATCAACCTCAACAAACAAACCACTGGAACTGGGTAGTGTTAGCTCTTAACCTTGCCATTGAGGGGCTAAGGTGAAGCAGATGAAAGGTGAGTGAAGATAGGACTTCACAACTCTTATCCCTGGCCTGGGAGAGCTTAAGACAAGAATGTGTGGGTTCAGAAAGTAGGAACCCTTCTACACATTTGAAACTGACTCAACTATACAACTGTACAAGATCTTGGGTTGGTACCTGCAATGCATCAACACAGTGGTGTGAGAAAAGCAGATGACGCACAGAATAGCAGGGGATGGATTGCACATCCCTTGTGTCTGCCAATGCCTCTTCACTTAGGAGGTCTTTAAATATGTACAAGGACAAATTGTAAACAATCACAAACATTGCCTCTTAAGGAGGACTTCAGACAGTTGCCTGGCCGAGTAACAGGCCAGGTCTTCCAGACTACATGAAGTAAAGAAGTTATACCTCAATGCAAATTGCTTATCAAGCAAAGCAAAGCAAAGTTCACAAGGAACTAAAAACAACTAAAGTACCTGAAATCAGTCAAGCACAGTTAGTATGCCAGACACAAAGTTAAAGCAAAACAGCATAAGTCAACAGACAGCATAGTCAGTTAGATGTGCAATGCACAAGGCTCAAAGCATGTGAGCTAAGCAACCTACAAAAAAAACAAGTTAGTCATGATAAATAAACAAGCATCAATCAATTTGTATTGATCTCCCTAAGGCAATTGCATCTTAACCTGAAAAAATGAACTCAAACGTGAGCAACAGGACCACTAGGACAAGCCTAGGGTCAAAAGGGGATGAGAAAGTCAAAACAGCAAGTGGCAAGCATCCAAAATCAAGTTCAAACAATCAAGAAACAAGCTCAATTGGTTCCACAATCATATCATTCATCATCATCATTTTATAAGCAAAAGAAGTCAAAGCATGGCATATGGAAGCTCATAGAAGTCAATAGCAAGACTCAACTCAAAACCAATCATAAACAATTCCAAAAATTCTCAAATAATTCAAGATCAAACATAATCCATAGCATGGTAAGCATGTCAAATTTCAACCCAATTGGACAAGTAGAAGGTGGTCAATGAAAATCAGAAAGGCAAAACAATTTTGAACAATGCTCAAAGAAGTCAACCAAACATGTACCAACTTGAATAAATCATAAATCAGTGATAGCAAATGATAAATGAATGGGACTAACACCATGATAAACCTTAAGATGTCTACTAATCACATGTCAAATTTCATGTCCATCTAATAAAGTATGAGAATTTCACAAATGAAATGGGAACATGTATCACAAAAAGTCAACATATGACCAAACAGGGGAGAAAAATCTCAAACAATTAGGAAATGCCACAAATAATTCCAAGAAAAATCACATGTAAACTAGACATACTTAAGTACTTTCATGCAAAAATTCAATCCAATTTGAGGTCAAGAGGCATGGTATTGAAAATCATCAAGTTGCACATCATTGGT
Organism: Lathyrus oleraceus; assembly: GCF_024323335.1. Classification (NCBI taxonomy): domain Eukaryota; kingdom Viridiplantae; phylum Streptophyta; class Magnoliopsida; order Fabales; family Fabaceae; genus Lathyrus; species Lathyrus oleraceus. The sequence continues at coordinate 32,491,995 of NC_066583.1, read as the reverse complement.
GTGACACAAATTGTCACACCCTAATTCAAAAAATCATAACTCACAAACCGGCAATGATAAATTCACAAACTCTACACCAAAATCACCATGAATGTGTCTAGTTTAAGCACAAAAAATTTGGGAGCCATTGGATAAAGCATCATCATTTCACAATTGTTTTGGCAAAAGGTACAAAATATGGACACATGAACAAAACCCTAGCACCAATTAAAATCCAACCATCCAAAAATTCAGGAAAAATCATGATAAAATACTAGAGACCATGCTGAGCATTTAGCAAAAATTCCCATGAAATTTGGATCACAAATGAATGATCTATGAATTTTGCAAGTTGAGCATATCAAATGAAAAAAAATTGAGAAAATAAATGATTTAATTGAATTTAAAACCGGAAATGGCATTGTGGTAATTATTGGGGAATTTAAATGAAACGGTGTGCATTGGATAGCCTGCGTGTCACACGCTGATTGGTGACATGGCCCAGAAGTTTGGAGGAACATGCAATGTAAAGGCGAAACGTGTTTCTGGGCAGGAAACTAGGGTTTTCAGGCAACAGTAAGCTTCATCTTCATCAATCAAATTCGAAAAAATTATTTTTCCAGAAATTCGAATTGGAAGCATCATCGTGATCAGCAAACATCCAGCATTACAAATCCATCACTCATTTTCATTAAAACAAGCCAAACATTAAGAATCGAGTAAAAACATATTTCAAACATCCAACTTAAAACCTAGATTTCTCCTAAACTACTCAACCATTTTCAACCATTCAAAGTTCAATGTGACCAGGGCAAGGAGATGTACACATGGCATGGCATGATTTAGAGAAAAAAAGAAGTCGAAATCTTACTTGATTCTGAAGCAAATGGAAAAACAGTGGTTGTTTGGTGATGCCTTGCTGAAACAGGTGCTCCAAAGTCCTTCAAATGATGAATGATGAAGAGGGTTTGGCTCGAGATAGCTTGGGATGGCTCTAATCAACTTCTGCCATTAATGGAGCTTGAAGAAAACAGTCCATGAAATGCTGCTACAGATGTGAAATGAAGCTTGAAATAAGCTCAACAAAGGTGATGGATGGTGGAGCAAGCAAGACAGGCTCGAGTTCTTTGACAACTTCTCAAGAAAAATTCCAAATGCCAAAAATGTGATTTGAGAGAAGAGTGGTTTTTCTGTGATGTTAGGAGGCTGCTAGGGTTTTAGAATGACAGAAAATGAGTTAATATATGTCTGTTTTAAGTTGGATTAGTGAGAGCTAAACACAATTTAGTTTAATGAAGTTTTGCTAAATGACCACTTTTGTCCAAATGGTGAGGTGTAAGGGCTGTAGCACGAAAATGGGCTTGGTAACAAGTCATAAACAACATTTCAGACCATATTTGAAAGGCCAAAGTGGTTAAAAATGATTAAATCAAAAGTTCACTTTTCACCCTCACTTGAAATAAAACATGTAGGTTCAAAAATGCCATTTTGATCTATGAGATTTTGGTGCATGAGGGTTACATATTTGGAAAGATGAGGTCAAATGTGACTTGTTGGAAAAAACCCCACCCAAATTGGCCAAATGGTTTGAGAGATATGGCCTTTTGAAGTTCAAGAATTTTTTGAAAATGAATTGATCATATCTTGCCAACCATACATGGGAATTGAGAGTTCTTGGACTTTTTGGAAATGGGAGAACAAGATCTTCAACTTTCATGTTGGGAAAAAAATCATTTGAAGCTTGTATCATGATGTAAGTTTAGGCTCAAGAAGTTTCCATTTTTGGCAAGTTTCAATTACAGGTCCAGTTTCTATTTTTGGAAATTTCTTGTCTGGCTTCCAATTCTTCAATAATGGTCTTTGACATGATACATGAGGCCTATTTGGACATGAATGAGCTCTCTCAAACCAAATCCAACCATCAAAACCATAAAATCAGACACAGTTGACCAAGTTTGACTTTTTAGGGTTTCTGGCAAACTGTGCATTGACTGATGACTTCTGAACATCCAATCCTTGACCAAAACACTTCAAATGGATCCCCAAGTCATGTGAACATGTTGGACCAACCCTAGGGCCTTGTTTCAATGAAAATTGCACTTGCTTGCTTGACTGACTGATCTCCTGACCAGTTTGACCTAATTCTTCTGACTGGCTTGCACTTGAGGCAAAGGGACAATGCAATGTTATGCAGTGGACCATGTTATGTTATGACCTAATATGAGAATGTATGTACAAGAAGTAGGTGCAAATTTGAGGTGCTACAGCTGCCCCTATTCAATCAGCTGGGAACCCGAACGGATGATAGCGACGGCTGTCAGACTTTCAGGGTAAACAGGGATTGAATACAAAAGAACCGTAGAAATTTGCACTCTGCCGGATATGATACAAGAAGAACCACGTCATTTACCGATGACGCCTGCAATTGACAACTTCAGAAAGGCAAAACCATTTACCGATGGTTAGAAACTGGTAACTTGATATTTACCGATATCAACTTCAGCAAGACCATTTACCGATGGCTGCTGGGAAACAACTTCTGATGTAAAAGGAAGCAAAACCATTTACCGATGGTGGTTTCAAAGAAACTTGACATTTACCGATATCAACTTCAACTCGACCATTTACCGATGGCTACTGCAACTAGGGATCCGCTATTTACCGATATCGAAGAAAACGGGGCCATTTATCGATGGCGGATAAAACTGGGCATTCAATATTTACCGATATCGAAGCATACGGGGCCATTTACCGATGGCGTCTCCACTTGAGGAGGAACAAAATCTTTGTGGTGTAATCAGACAAGACGTTTACCGACGACTTCTGGGGATCTTGATTTTATCAACAAGGAAACAAAGCATGACCAGACATTTACCGATGACTGGGATGAGACTCGACGTTTACCGACATCGAAAGATGATGTTTACCGACATCAAAACAAACGACCAGACATTTACCGATGACCGGGAACACTTCACTAAGGAAAAAACAAATATTTGCAACTGGAAACCAGATAGGACATTTACCGATGACTCTACTGGGGATCTCTAGCTAGGGATTATCAGACATTTACCGATGTCTGCAGAAAAGACTCGATGTTTAACGACATCGAAAGATGATGTTTACCGACATCAAAAAATGACCAGACATTTACCGATGACTGGGGAGAAAACCCGATGTTTACAGACACCGAAACAATGGTGTTTACCGACACCAAAAATGATGACCAGACATTTACTGATGACTGGGGAGAATACCCGATGTTTACAGACACCGAAACAATGGTGTTTACCGACACCAAACAAAGAAACACACGCGGGTGCTGGCATGACACTTACCGGTATCACAAGAACGACATCTTAGATATGTCAAGGCAAGGTTGACCACTTGTTGGGGGTCTCACTGGGGAGAAACAAACTTTCTGTCGCCAACGGGTGAGGTAACAAACCTCTGTGGGGATATCAATCTTGAATGCTGTTGAGAGCAACTGTAGCAGACTTGCTGTGCTGATGTTGAATGAAATGATCCGCCTCTGTCGGGGATACGGTCTGGTGAGGTTAACACATGAATGCATATGTTTGAATTTTTCTATGGCGTAATGCTCCATATTTAATGGGAATGCTACGCAGTTTGAGGATGCAATGATCACTAAAATGCAAAAATGCAAAAATGATGAAAAACTCCGGCTGGGGAGCCAAAACTGATCGGGTACTCCAACTCTGCGGGGAGACTCTGCAGGGAGAGCAACGACTTCTCACTCATGTTGGAGAATAGCACTGCTGCTGGGGAAAGGTAAACTCCGCTGGGGATATCTTTCATAGGACCTAATCCACTCGGGGACTCCGCTTGAGGGAACAACCAATACAACGCTGGGGACGAACCAAAACGACTGCGCTGAGGAGTAAACAAAGCCACTCGCTGGGGAGTAATAAGACGACTTGCTAGGGACAACCTGGTGACTTCACTGGAGGAAAGCCAACCAATCCACAAATAGGAAAAAACTTTGCTTTGGGAAATAAAAGCTACTCCGCTGGGGACGACCCATCTAGTCCACAGATAGGATAACTGCTGGAGATAAATTTCAATGAACCTGCCTCACTCGGGGAGGAAATCGGCAAATACAGGCCTGCTGGGGATAGGCAATCCTTGGATCTGCTGGGGAATAGAAGGCACTATCCACAGACGTCTCCGCAGGGGAACAGAGCTCTAATAGCTTCCAAACTTGCTTGGGGAAAATATCTGCTGGGGGAAACGTCCTCACAGACGCCAACCTGAAAAACAGCACAACAAAATGCCCCAGGGGATACATGGACAAGATACGCTCAAGTGTCCTCAACATTCAAAATGATTTTCAAATGTTTTGTCACTTTTGCACGTTATTGTGTAGCCTTCATGTTCTTATATGCAATGCTTATCAAAAGTTCGGACATTTTTGCAAACAAAACAGTAAAAAATAAAAGCAAAAGAGCCATTTATCTGAATAACGACTTTTATTGATTGAAAATGTGCCTGAAAAGGCAAATACATTGGGAAGCAATTCCTAGAAAGAGGTAATTGCGCGTAAAAGGAAAAATCTATCCTAATGGCAATGTGAACACGGCATCCACTATTTCCCAATTCTGTTATAACTCACAGATCATCAGTTTTCCTCCCAACTCCTTGCTTTCTGAGAAGAATGACTGGACGGATCACATCTTTCGAGATGGCAGACGACAAAGCTTGATGAAGTACAGACAACTCAGACTGTAGTCTTCGCTTTAATCCCTCTTTTGGCTGGATCGCCCTTTCGGGTTTTCAATCCACCGGGATACCCATTTTTGCCTAAGCCGCCCTTGCGGGTTTTCGACTTACCGGGTGTACAAATTCTTTTCATTTTATCCCTAATTTTTGCCCGAACCTTTCTTTCTGTTTTTTGGTTCGCCGGGATGCCCATTTTTGCCTGGACTCTTTTTTCTTTTTGTCCAGCGGGTCAATTTATGCGAAGTATTTTTTGACTACATCTGAGTTAACAGGAGACGGAAAGTCTTCACCATCCATAGTTGTAAGCATCAAGGCTCCACCGGAGAATACCTTTTTCACAACATATGGACCTTCATAATTAGGAGTCCACTTGCCCCTGTTATCTGCACCGGGAGGGAGGATCCTCTTCAAAACTAGATCACCGATCTGATAGCTTCGAGGACGCACTTTCTGATCAAAGGCTCGCTTCATCCTTCGCTGATACAACTGTCCATGGCATACAGCTGCTAGCCGTCTCTCTTCGATAAGGCTCAACTCGTTAAACCTTGTTCGAATCCACTCGGCTTCGTCCAGCTTGACATCCAATAAAACTCTCAGAGAAGGAATCTCCACTTCAACAGGTAGGACAGCTTCCATACCATACACAAGGGAGTAAGGGGTTGCCCCGGTCGACGTACGTACTGAGGTACGGTACCCATGCAAAGCGAAAGGCAGCATCTCATGCCAATCCTTGTACGTAACGACCATCTTCTGCACAATCTTCTTGATATTCTTGTTCGCCGCTTCTACAGCACCATTCATCTTCGGTCTGTAAGGAGAAGAATTGTGATGTTCAATCTTGAAATCTTTACAAAGCTCTTTCATCATCTTGTTATTGAGATTCGAACCATTGTCAGTGATGATTCTCTCAGGAACTCCATAACGACATATGATTTCTTTCTTGATGAACCGGGTAACCACTTGTTTGGTAACGTTAGCATAGGAAGCTGCTTCCACCCATTTGGTGAAATAGTCAATCGCTACCAAAATGAAGCGATGTCCATTCGAAGCAGTAGGCTCAATCTTCCCAATCATATCAATGCCCCACATGGCAAACGGCCAAGGCGAATTCATGACATTCAGAGGGCTTGGTGGTACATGCACCTTATCAGCATAAATTTGACACTTATGGCACTTCCGAGCATACTTGAAACAATCGGATTCCATAGTCATCCAGTAATAACCCGCTCTCAACAATTTCTTAGCCATTGCATGTCCGCCGGCATGAGTACCGAAGGAACCTTCATGAACTTCCTGCATTAACATGTCCGCCTCGGGTCTGTCCACGCATCTGAGCAAGACCATGTCAAAGTTTCTCTTATACAACACATCATCCTGATTCAAATAGAAGCTTCCAGCTAGCCTTCTCAGGGTTTTCTTGTCATTCTTCGACGCACCTTCAGGATACTCCTGAGTCTTGAGGAAGTTCTTGATGTCATAATACCACGGCTTCTCATCAATCACAACAGACTCGGCTGCAAACACATACGCAGGCCTCTCGAGTCGATTCACCGCAACATGTGGCACATGATTCCACCAATGAACTTTGATCATAGACGACAAAGTAGCCAAGGCATCAGCCATTTGATTCTCATCCCGGGGGACATGATACAACTTCACCTTCTTGAAGAACGTCAGTATTCTTCTGGTGTAATCTCTATACGGAATCAAATGCGGCTGATTCGTATTCCAATCTCCATTGACTTGATTGACCACTAGAGCGGAATCTCCAAATATATCAAGAGTTTTGATCCTCAGATCAATGGCTTCTTCTATCCCCATGATACAAGCCTCATACTCAGCTTCGTTGTTGGTGACGTCAAACGTCAATCTGGCAGAAAAGGGTATATGAGCACCTTTGGGATTGATCAATACTGCCCCCACCGTTACCATTCATATTCACAGCCCCATCAAACATCAGTGTCCATTTGTCATCCGGATCCGGTCCCTCCTCGACAAGAGGCTCTTCGCAATCTTTCATCTTAAGATACATGATGTCTTCATCAGGGAATTCAAACATCATAGGCTGATAATCTTCAATCGGTTGCTCGGCGAGGTAGTCTGACAGAATACTACCTTTGATGGCCTTTTGTGACGTGTACTGAATATCATATTCTGTTAGAATCATCTGCCAACGAGCAACGCGTCCGGTGAGAGCCGGTTTCTCAAAGATGTACTTCACTGGATCCATCTTAGAAATCAATAAGGTAGTATGGTTCAACATATACTGCCTCAGTCGGCGAGCAGCCCAGGCCAAAGCACAGCAAGTTTTCTCGAGCAGTGAATATCTTGTTTCACAGTCGGTAAACTTTTTGCTAAGGTAGTATATGGCATGCTCTTTTCGACCAGACTCGTCATGCTGTCCCAATACACACCCCATCGAGTTCTCAGTCACTGACAGGTACATTATCAGAGGTCTCCCTGGAACTGGAGGTATAAGGATTGGAGGTTTCTGTAAATACTCTTTAATCTTGTCAAAAGCTTTCTGACAATCATCATTCCACTTGATCGCCTGATTCTTTCTAAGCAGTTTGAAAATTGGTTCACACGTGGCAGTTAGGTGAGATATGAACCTTGCAATGTAGTTCAATCTCCCTAAAAACCCACGGACTTGCTTTTCCGTTTTTGGTTCAGGCATCTCTTGAATAGCTTTGACTTTCGCTGGATCAACCTCAATCCCTTTCTCACTGACAATGAAGCCTAAAAGCTTCCCTGATCTCACCCCAAACGTACACTTGTTCGGATTCAACCTCAGCTTGAACTTTCTCAACCGGTCAAACAGCTTCTGCAAATTAACCAGGTGCTCCTCTTCTGTCTGCGACTTCGCAATCATATCATCTACGTACACTTCAATTTCTTTGTGCATCATGTCATGAAAAAGAGTCGTCATTGCCCTCTGATAGGTAGCACCAGCATTCTTTAGCCCAAATGGCATCACCTTATAGCAGAACGTGCCCCAAGGTGTAATGAATGTCGTCTTTTCCATGTCCTCTGGCGCCATCTTGATCTGATTATATCCAGAGAAACCATCCATGAAAGAGAATACCGAGGATTGAGCCGTATTATCAACCAATACATCAATGTGAGGTAATGGGAAATCATCTTTCGGACTCGCTCTATTCAAATCCCGGTAATCGACACACATTCTGACTTTGCCATCCTTCTTCGGCACAGGAACGATGTTGGCCACCCATGGGGGATAACTTGTAACAGCCAAAAAACCCGCATCCCACTGCTTCTGAACCTCTTCCTTGATCTTAGTTGCCATATCAGGACTCGTTCTACGAAGCTTCTGCTTGACCGAAGGACATCCTTCTCTAAGAGGTAATCGATGCACCACAATGTCTGTATCCAACCCAGGCATATCTTGATATGACCAGGCGAATATCTCCACATATTCTCTCAGCATCTCAATCAGCCTCCTCTTGACAGAGTCCTCTAAAGCAGCCCCAATCTTGATTTCTCTTTTGGCGTCCTCAGTACCCAAATTAACAACCTCCAACTCCTCCTGATGAGGTTGGATGACCCTTTCCTCCTGCTTCAGCAATCTGACCAATTCTGCAGGAAGTTCACAGTCTTCCTCACTCTCCTCTTCAGCTTGGTAGATGGGATTGTCGAAATCATACTGAGCCATAACAGAACTGTTCATAGTGAATGCCATAAGATCGCTTCTGCATGTTTAATGCTTTGTTTTAGAAAAAGAGTTCAATAAAGTCACAAAAAACAAAAACATTGCCATTTTTATTGTTTTTGAAAAAAGATGAAAACAAAAATAGAAAGACAGGGATCACAAAGTTTGATTGCAAAAATGTCCTTCATTAATGATAATCATTAAAACATGATGAGGCCCTACAATGAATCACTACGCCTTGGGCAGATCGTAGGATTTTCATGCAAAATGAAAAACAACAGAAAATTACTCTGTCAGAAGAGTAACTTGAACCACTTCTTCAGCCGTCCAGTTGTTGATAGACTCCCCTGGTGCACACGGGCGAACCCAGTTGTCCAGATCACAATCACTGTCACAGTCTTCACTACCGGTTGCAGAGACGTCGCCATGATTCATCAGCCCAGCGCTGGTAAAGGTACTCGGACCCGCTTGACCATTCTGCTCTGCTTGGAGAGGCTCATAACCAACGCCAAATTTGTCTTCTTTGACAGGCAAGTCCACCATCTTGCCCCAGCCTTCAGCTTTGCCAGAATCAACAACCTCCTTAGCCTGCTTGTAAGAAGTAATTGAAGCACCTGGCTTCCTCTGCTCAGCGTACGCCACTTTCTCAAGAGCCACAGTCTCAAACGCCTGGCATAAGGTTTCGTGGATCTCGCCATCCACCTCAACATATTTGAACGAGGATAGATGACTCACCAGAATCTCTTCTTCACCGCACACGGTCACAATCTGACCGTTCCAGACATACTTGAGCTTTTGATGGAGAGTCGACGAGACTGCCCCTGCTGCATGAATCCATGGACGCCCCAATAAACAACTATAGGCGGGCTGGATGTCCATAACATAGAAGATGATATCGAATACCTCAGGACCTATCTTCACAGGCAAGGTAACTTCCCCACACACAGAACGTTTGGATCCGTCGAAAGCACGAACGATCAGGTCACTGGGAGTAAGCACAAACCCTTCCACATCAATCTTCTTCAGAATCTGCTTAGGCAGCACATTCAGCGACGACCCGGTGTCTACCAATACGTGAGACAACACTGCCCCCTTGCACTCCATGGTGATGTGCAAGGCTTTGTTATGGTTTCGCCCTTCAGGCGTTAAGTCCAGGTTGGTGAATCCTACACCATGCCTGGTGCTCACATTGGCCATCACACCCTCCAGTTGATTGACAGAAATCTCCTGAGGCACGTAAGCCAGATTCAACATCTTCAGCAAGGCATTACGGTGTGCCTCAGAGCACAACAACAGTGAAAGTATAGAAATCTTGGACGGAGTTTGATTCAACTGATCTACAATCTTGTAGTCACTCTTCTTGATTATTTTCATAAACTCCTCCACGTCTTTCTCAAATGAGCCCTCGGGCGCTTCCTTCTGGACAGGCTCTTCCTCAACCACAGCTTGCTTACCCTTTGCTTTGGCGAGAGCCTCAGCATTATTGTCCCTCAAAGGCTGCGGTGCGAACAGACGACCGCTTCTGGTAAAACCTCCTGGACCCCCTACATTATCCACAGCCGGACCAACAGTTGCAGGAACTCTATTCGGTAAACCAATTGTCACTGGAGTTTGATTCACTGGTCTCGTCTGACTTTCAGCCCTTCTGTTACTGCGATAAGCATTATCATACTTCCACGGCACGGCTCTACTATTCTCAACAGCCCTTCTTCCAGACGCAACGATAGTTGGAGCACTGATGGTTACAGGCACGGAAATGGTAACTGGGGTACCATTTGTTGCAGGTGCACTAACGACCCTTTGTCCACGTCCTTCAGACGGTTTAAAGTAAATGGTGATAGTTGACACTGTCCCACGATCTTTTACAGCCCTACTGAATTGCAAACAACCCTCATCCATCATACCCTGGATACCGGCCCTTAACTGGTCGCAACCATTCTCAGATTCTGCACAGCCCAAACAATCCTCATCACAGCCCGAGTAGACACCCCCATTCAGCAGACGGCCCTTCACAACTAGCAGAGAAGTCTGAACATCATCAACATTAACAACCAGATCTTCAGCTTCTTTCCCCTCAATATTGTTCACTCTATGCCCACCATGCTGAGGCATAGGGTTGTTTACGACGTTAGGCACTGGAGCGAAGTTGATCGCCTTGGCATCGATCAAATCTTGGACCTTGTGCTGGAGAGCCCGACACTTCTCAGTATGATGCCCTGGTGCCCCAGAGTGAAAGTCACAACGGACGTTGGCGTCGTACCCAGGAGGCAATACTGTAGGCGGAGCCATTGTACGCAACTCAACCAACCCCAACCTGAGTAGTTCGGGCAGCAGTTCGGCGTACGACATGGGTAGCGAATCAAAACGTCGATCAGGCATCCTTTGTCTGGGCTGATACGGACGTTGCTGTTGTTGTTGTTGCGGTTGTTGAACTCTTTGTTGTTGTTGTTGACGAGGTTGAGGTGCCGGAATGGTCACTGCAGCAACCTGACAGTGTTGACTTCTGTTCTGATCTCTGCGGTATTGAACAGCATTAGTTTCACCCTCTCTTCGACGAGGTGCCCCAGCAAACGGCTTCTTAGAAGAAGAGGAACCAGCATCTTGGATCTTCCCAGTTTTAATCAAGCTCTCAGTCCTCTCTCCACAAATGACAACATCAGAAAAACTACCGAATGGGCAGCTCCCCATCCGGTCCATAAACACACCCTGAAGAGTACCGATAAACATATCTGTCAACTCCCTCTCCAGCATAGGGGGTTGAACTCTAGCAGCCAGTTCACGCCACCTCTGGGCGTACTCCTTGAAGCTCTCTCCGGATTTCTGACATAGACTCTGCAGCTGAGTCCGGCTAGGCGCCATGTCCATGTTATGTTTATATTGCCTCAAGAAGGCCTCACCCAGATCCCTCCAGCATCGGATCGAATCTCTCTTTAATTCCATGTACCAGTCCAAAGAAGCCCCAGATAGACTATCTTGGAAAAAATACATCCACATCTTTTCATCATCGGTATACGCAGAGATTTTTCGATAATAAGCCTGCACATGGGTGCGAGGGCAAGAAGTACCGTTGTATTTATCGAAGGACGGTGCTTTGAACTTGTAAGGGATTCTCAAACCTTCCACCAACCCCATATTGGTAACATCAAAACCGAGAGAATTTTGACATTCCATAGCCCGGATCTTCTCAGCAAGGGCATCAACTTTACGATCCCTCTCATCAACCCTTCCCAGAACGTCTTCGTCTTCACTGAGCAGAGTAAACATATCCTCTTGTCTGTCAACAATCGGAGCAGGATTACGGGCCGGGGCACGGACCGCTCTGGCATTAGCGGCATCTGGAGCAATAGGTTGACCGTTGATTCGAATACCCCCCAACTCATCACCTACAGCATAGTTGTTGATGGGTACAGCAGCAGCAACATTGTTATCATTGACCGGGCCTCCCTCTGGCGGAGCATGGTTGACCGGTGGAATTGCAGCCTCTTGTCTCTGAACCAGGGCTCGAAGTTCTTCTTGACCTTGTGCAACCCCTTGCATCATATTCATAAACTGGGCCATGTTAGCCTTCATCTCAGCCAACTCAGCTTGAACTTGATCCATACCTCTCTGTTGATTCAGTCTTGTTGAGTAGCGGTGCGGACGTTGATCAGCTATCCTGCCTAAAACAGGAACCAGAGTGAGAAGTCACGACCAAGTACACCTGTTATGCAAAATGATATGAGTATGGTGCTAATGATGCGTATGATGCACATGATATGTTCATTTCTCAGGCATTCAAAGAGCCTGAGTCATCCTCAAAAGATGGCAACCTGCAGCAAGAACAACACAGAAGCACAGAAACAACATACACAAGAGTGATGAGTACAAGGTGAAACCAACAACCTCATCTATATGAGTAACAGGATCATACAACAAAGTCGACAAAGAAAATCCAAACAATCGGAGTACAACAATGAATCCCATCCAACAAGCCTGGAGGTGATTCTCAACATACACATCAAAGATACAAGCTAAGACAAACGGCCTCCCGGAATGAGAGTCTTCAAGTACTGACACTGGTCTATCAACAGGTCACATTCTGAACATTCTGGCAAAAGAGTGATCTTCTCCTTCAGTTGTCGTCTAAGCTCTACCACTTCTCCTCCAAGGTGGTTCTCTGATGCCTGTCTCAAGTCTACTTCCTTCTTCAACTGGATGTCTTTATCTCTGAGTTGCTTCTCCAAGTCTCTGATCTTCTTCTGATAGCTGGCCTCAACTCTCTGCAGCCTCAAGCACTCCCGGTGTTCTGCATCTAACATGCTCTCCACCTCCTCGTAGGATCTCTTCTTGCTTCTCAGTCTGCTAGCATCTTCTCCTCGCACTCCTCTGAGTTGATGAGCCAAATTCAACCTATCAGCTTTGGCTTTGTACAACTCCATCTGGGTATCTTGCTCCTTCTCTCTCAAACGGCGATTCTCCATCAGGGCTTGCTTGTAGTGCTCCGCAGGCACACTCTCAGCAAGGATCAAAGGTGGTTGCTCCTGCAACGGCTCCATCCTATCGTAGGGTAACAACAAAGTTCTACTCTCTCCTTGACCCAATCAGTGTAATCAGGCATAGCAACGGCAAACTTCTTCCCTAAGACAGATCCATCCTTCACACCAATAGACTTCCAAGCTCTCCCTATCTGCTCCAATCTGGCCGGGTCACTCTGCTTCTCAAAATACACACTTTCAGCTACCTCAGCCTCAAGTGGTCTTCCCTTCATCACAAACCCCAACTGGCGAAGAGAAAGAACCGGGTTGTAATTGATGCAACCCCTAGTCCCTACGAGTGGCACATTACGGAATCCTCCACAGCTCATAATGACGTTACGCACATCCATCCGGTAAGATTGCCACCTGATATCATAGGAGGTAAGAGACATAACCCTCTGAGTCCACTTATGCGTGCTCTGAGCATCCACAAAAGGTCCACTGACTGGCAGGAGAGACAAGAACCATCTGAGCAAAAGCGGGAGACAACACCTGATAGCCCCACCCTTACCATGCCTACTGTGAATAGCATAGTAAGTGTCAGCCAACAGAGTAGGAACTGGATTTCCTCCAATGAAAATACTGACTGCAGCATAGTCAACAAAATTGGGCATACTCGGAAACAGGACGATCCCATAGATCATGACGGCCAACTGAGCATGAAAGGCTTCCCAACTTCCCTTCTCTGCTTCTTCTCTAGCTACCCTCAACAGAAACTTCAAAGGCAATCCTACAACATCCCCACTGGACTTCCAACTATCACTGACTTCCTTGATACCCAAATGGAGAGCTCTGGCAACAACTCTGAAATCAACCTCCTTGGGCACATCCAAGAAAGGAACCTGATACCGGACCGGGACACTCAGCAGAATGGAGTACTCCTCAAGAGTAGGCGCCAACTGATAATCTTGAAAGGTGAAACAATGAAGCTCTGGGTCGTAGAACTGTAGAAGAGTCTGCAACGGCACCGGATCGACTACCATCTTCAACAGTGTCAGAATATCTCCATACTGGTCAACAAACCCCTTCTGGTTACCACTGGTCATAAGGTTGCTCAACTCAATCAGAGACGTCAAAGGTTCACGGTGAAAGCTGTAGGAACAAGTCTTCCGCTTTAACTCTGGGACTGTTGCCATCTCTATCAGTGAACAAGCTCTGGAATGTACCTGAGAAATGATATGCATGCAGGGATTAGTTTTTTTTTTTATTTATTGCGTATTTTTTTGAAAATAAACATGTTATGATGCAAATGATGCAGACAAGACTGGTTGGCTGTGTCTCTCGGAACACAGGATCAAAGCTTCGGCTTGAACTCGGAACCACAAATTCATCTGAAACCCAAAGTCATCTGAGACCCCAAACTTCTGAACCAATAGTCACCAACAGGATCACAAGTCACCAACAAGTCACCAACTGTACCTGTAATAATGATCATTCCCACTCACGGGTGTCATCTAGGCCAGGGTAAGGTCGAGAGAAATGCAGCATAAATAACCTTTCGCAGAACATCATCATATACACACCCGAAGTATGTAACGATAATATCCCACCAGGGTCTGAACTGCTCGTGATATCAATGTTCCGCTAAGTGGCGCAATACCACCCGCTTCCCATGAATCACTCTATTCCTAAGTATCCTAGATTTCACTCATGGCCTGGGTATTGGGCCTTTTACCTCATGTAACTCCCACCCCAACAGAGAGAAACAGACAACCAGCCAGCCAGGTAAACAATGAATGAATGCAAACATTAATGCAAACAATAAATGCAAACGATAAATGCACATATATACAAATGAATGCAATAAATAACAGCCAATAGCAACCAAACTCTATCCTAGAGAGCGCTAGGAGAGACTCGCTCAGGGAAGACGGACCAGCAAGAGGTCAACTTCTAGAAAGATCCCCAGCAGAGTCGCCAGCTGTCGCATTACGCGAAAAACCGGCGGGAAAATAAGACAACAGAGCCGCCACCGTGCGTTATTTATCCCAAAAGAGGGAAAGGAAACGCTCAGAGTAAACCTGGGAAGAACATGGTCTCGCGACCAAAGAGAATGGGATCGGGAGTCGGTTATGCGAAGGGAAGGTATTAGCACCCCTACGCATCCGTCGTACTCGACGGGATCCACGCACAAAAGGAAGGAAAATGGCTGCTAAAACACTGCTCAAACACACACACACTGGCTGAAAGAGACACAAGAAAACACACAAGACTGAAACTGACTCGGCAGGATACCGCATCCTGGGCCTACTTAGTCTATCAGGCATAGACATCAGAGTCGAAGTAGTTCGGACTGGGGAAACGACACATGCTCGCTAGGATATCGCATCCTATGCATACGTATCTCCTCGGACGAAGGAGAATCAGAGCATTCGTAGCTCGGCTGACACGCACACAAACAAACAAAGGCAAAGGCCAACGTGGAGCCCGAATGCCAATCGCTGGACTTACATCAGCATCCGAACCAACAAACACACACCGGAACCCGAATGCCACTCGATGGACTTACATCAGCTTCCAAGCACACAACAACACACAGAAGGGTTGAAGACAAAAGGTGGAAAAAGAAAAAGGGCGCCCGGAGAGATCAGCTCATCTCCTGCCTACGTACCTCATCTGGTATGAGGATCAGGGCGACGTAGTTCCCCTACGAAGGGATAAAGGACTAGCCTAACCAGATAACAGAGGGAGACACAACTAGGGAGACTACGACTCGAGCCTAGATGTTATCATGCAAAATCATCCCTAAGTTAAGGTTTCTAGCTAACTTGCACAGGAAGCAAGCCTATCCTAATCATGACTTGCACAGGAAGCAAGCCAAACTAAACCTAACTTGCACAGGAAGCAAGCTAAAGCAAACACACAAGCACAAGTAGCACACACTATATGCAAGCAATGGGCTCAAACAAGGTCAGGTTTTAGTCGAGGGGTCATATCAACCTCAACAAACAAACCACTGGAACTGGGTAGTGTTAGCTCTTAACCTTGCCATTGAGGGGCTAAGGTGAAGCAGATGAAAGGTGAGTGAAGATAGGACTTCACAACTCTTATCCCTGGCCTGGGAGAGCTTAAGACAAGAATGTGTGGGTTCAGAAAGTAGGAACCCTTCTACACATTTGAAACTGACTCAACTATACAACTGTACAAGATCTTGGGTTGGTACCTGCAATGCATCAACACAGTGGTGTGAGAAAAGCAGATGACGCACAGAATAGCAGGGGATGGATTGCACATCCCTTGTGTCTGCCAATGCCTCTTCACTTAGGAGGTCTTTAAATATGTACAAGGACAAATTGTAAACAATCACAAACATTGCCTCTTAAGGAGGACTTCAGACAGTTGCCTGGCCGAGTAACAGGCCAGGTCTTCCAGACTACATGAAGTAAAGAAGTTATACCTCAATGCAAATTGCTTATCAAGCAAAGCAAAGCAAAGTTCACAAGGAACTAAAAACAACTAAAGTACCTGAAATCAGTCAAGCACAGTTAGTATGCCAGACACAAAGTTAAAGCAAAACAGCATAAGTCAACAGACAGCATAGTCAGTTAGATGTGCAATGCACAAGGCTCAAAGCATGTGAGCTAAGCAACCTACAAAACAAACAAGTTAGTCATGATAAATAAACAAGCATCAATCAATTTGTATTGATCTCCCTAAGGCAATTGCATCTTAACCTGAAAAAATGAACTCAAACGTGAGCAACAGGACCACTAGGACAAGCCTAGGGTCAAAAGGGGATGAGAAAGTCAAAACAGCAAGTGGCAAGCATCCAAAATCAAGTTCAAACAATCAAGAAACAAGCTCAATTGGTTCCACAATCATATCATTCATCATCATCATTTTATAAGCAAAAGAAGTCAAAGCATGGCATATGGAAGCTCATAGAAGTCAATAGCAAGACTCAACTCAAAACCAATCATAAACAATTCCAAAATTCTCAAATAATTCAAGATCAAACATAATCCATAGCATGGTAAGCATGTCAAATTTCAACCCAATTGGACAAGTAGAAGGTGGTCAATGAAAATCAGAAAGGCAAAACAATTTTGAACAATGCTCAAAGAAGTCAACCAAACATGTACCAACTTGAATAAATCATAAATCAGTGATAGCAAATGATAAATGAATGGGACTAATACCATGATAACCTTAAGATGTCTACTAATCACATGTCAAATTTCATGTCCATCTAATAAAGTATGAGAATTTCACAAATGAAATGGGAACATGTATCACAAAAAGTCAACATATGACCAAACAGGGGAGAAAAATCTCAAACAATTAGGAAATGCCACAAATAATTCCAAGAAAAATCACATGTAAACTAGACATACTTAAGTACTTTCATGCAAAAATTCAATCCAATTTGAGGTCAAGAGGCATGGTATTGAAAATCATCAAGTTGCACATCATTGGTGTGACACAAATTGTCACACCCTAATTCAAAAATCATAACTCACAAACCGGCAATGATAAATTCACAAACTCTACACCAAAATCACCATGAATGTGTCTAGTTTAAGCACAAAAAATTTGGGAGCCATTGGATAAAGCATCATCATTTCACAATTGTTTTGGCAAAAGGTACAAAATATGGACACATGAACAAAACCCTAGCACCAATTAAAATCCAACCATCCAAAAATTCAGGAAAAATCATGATAAAATACTAGAGACCATGCTGAGCATTTAGCAAAAATTCCCATGAAATTTGGATCACAAATGAATGATCTATGAATTTTGCAAGTTGAGCATATCAAATGAAATAAAAATTGAGAAAATAAATGATTTAATTGAATTTAAAACCGGAAATGGCATTGTGGTAATTATTGGGGAATTTAAATGAAACGGTGTGCATTGGATAGCCTGCGTGTCACACGCTGATTGGTGACATGGCCCAGAAGTTTGGAGGAACATGCAATGTAAAGGCGAAACGTGTTTCTGGGCAGGAAACTAGGGTTTTCAGGCAACAGTAAGCTTCATCTTCATCAATCAAATTCGAAAAAATTATTTTTCCAGAAATTCGAATTGGAAGCATCATCGTGATCAGCAAACATCCAGCATTACAAATCCATCACTCATTTTCATTAAAACAAGCCAAACATTAAGAATCGAGTAAAACATATTTCAAACATCCAACTTAAAACCTAGATTTCTCCTAAACTACTCAACCATTTTCAACCATTCAAAGTTCAATGTGACCAGGGCAAGGAGATGTACACATGGCATGGCATGATTTAGAGAAAAAAAGAAGTCGAAATCTTACTTGATTCTGAAGCAAATGGAAAAACAGTGGTTGTTTGGTGATGCCTTGCTGAAACAGGTGCTCCAAAGTCCTTCAAATGATGAATGATGAAGAGGGTTTGGCTCGAGATAGCTTGGGATGGCTCTAATCAACTTCTGCCATTAATGGAGCTTGAAGAAAACAGTCCATGAAATGCTGCTACAGATGTGAAATGAAGCTTGAAATAAGCTCAACAAAGGTGATGGATGGTGGAGCAAGCAAGACAGGCTCGAGTTCTTTGACAACTTCTCAAGAAAAATTCCAAATGCCAAAAATGTGATTTGAGAGAAGAGTGGTTTTTCTGTGATGTTAGGAGGCTGCTAGGGTTTTAGAATGACAGAAAATGAGTTAATATATGTCTGTTTTAAGTTGGATTAGTGAGAGCTAAACACAATTTAGTTTAATGAAGTTTTGCTAAATGACCACTTTTGTCCAAATGGTGAGGTGTAAGGGCTGTAGCACGAAAATGGGCTTGGTAACAAGTCATAAACAACATTTCAGACCATATTTGAAAGGCCAAAGTGGTTAAAAATGATTAAATCAAAAGTTCACTTTTCACCCTCACTTGAAAATAAAACATGTAGGTTCAAAAATGCCATTTTGATCTATGAGATTTTGGTGCATGAGGGTTACATATTTGGAAAGATGAGGTCAAATGTGACTTGTTGGAAAAAACCCCATCCAAATTGGCCAAATGGTTTGAGAGATATGGCCTTTTGAAGTTCAAGAATTTTTTGAAAATGAATTGATCATATCTTGCCAACCATACATGGGAATTGAGAGTTCTTGGACTTTTTGGAAATGGGAGAACAAGATCTTCAACTTTCATGTTGGGAAAAAAATCATTTGAAGCTTGTATCATGATGTAAGTTTAGGCTCAAGAAGTTTCCATTTTTGGCAAGTTTCAATTACAGGTCCAGTTTCTATTTTTGGAAATTTCTTGTCTGGCTTCCAATTCTTCAATAATGGTCTTTGACATGATACATGAGGCCTATTTGGACATGAATGAGCTCTCTCAAACCAAATCCAACCATCAAAACCATAAAATCAGACACAGTTGACCAAGTTTGACTTTTTAGGGTTTCTGGCAAACTGTGCATTGACTGATGACTTCTGAACATCCAATCCTTGACCAAAACACTTCAAATGGATCCCCAAGTCATGTGAACATGTTGGACCAACCCTAGGGCCTTGTTTCAATGAAAATTGCACTTGCTTGCTTGACTGACTGATCTCCTGACCAGTTTGACCTAATTCTTCTGACTGGCTTGCACTTGAGGCAAAGGGACAATGCAATGTTATGCAGTGGACCATGTTATGTTATGACCTAATATGAGAATGTATGTACAAGAAGTAGGTGCAAATTTGAGGTGCTACAAACACCATGGGAAAACCTCTCGTCCAAATGTACCATGAAGAGAAAAATTGCAGAGATGATGGTTGTCTACCGCAATGATGGCATCATGTCGGGAAAAATTCCCGACCTTCCTATGTTGGGATTACGGGACTCATAAAAAGTCAAAGTCATTCCCAACGAAAATTTCCCCCTCGTGATCATTACTATAGTTGGGAAGTTTAAAGTATCACAGATCCTCATCAACGTTGCCAGTTCCTATGACATCATGTACTCGGAATTATTCGAGAAGATAGACCTAAACCAAAGCAGCTTGCTTCTATATGAAGACTTAAACCTCAAAGCATTCAAGGGGACAACTATCCATAGGGATATGTGGAACTAATAGCTTGTGTTAACAATTAAGAGAACATTCGAGTGGTAAATTCTCATTTCTTATTGTTTCTTGCAAGAGTGTTTACAACTGTATCTTAGGATGACCCTTTGTAGCCATGTTAGACGTTGTCACCTCGTCGGTCCACCTTAAACTTAAATACCACAATCTACAAGGAGAACCAGTAACAATCAATGTCGACCTAGAGGGAGCAAAGATAATATAACATACTTTTCAAAAATATAGGGAGAAGTCACATCCATGGAGCTCAATGTCACTTGCCTCACTGGGCAACTCGGCAGAATGGGAATTCATCCTCCAAAAAGTAGTTGAAGATACCATAAAGAGCATATAAATAAGCGCGACCATCCCTCCTGGTTATATTTCCTATTCTTCAATCATACAAAATGATATTCTTAAATCATTTACCATTTGTATACATATATCGCTAGCAATAGAAAAATAAAGTGATGTTTTCTAAGACATTCTTTTCTTTATGACTATGCACAGCAACAGAAAATCTGTGCTTGATTGACGATGTTGGACTCTTGAAGCAATGATGTTGATCTATGATATAGTTGCGCGGGGTGGATTGCAAAGTTAGCACTCCAATGCTCAAGTAAGTTAGAGTCCAAGAAGAGTGAAATAAAAAAAAATGAAGATCAAAAAAATGTACTTTGAATCTCACTTGTCCCATTTATATATGTTGAAAAAAATTTATTGGAATTTGGATAGTTGAGTTGGGATTAGGAATTCACCCGCATTAGTCCTCTGACCGACCTAGAACAGACGACAAGCATCAAAAGATTACAACTAACAACATATTCAATGTTCTTTAGGATAAATCAGAAACCCTAAAGGAATATACTATTTAGGTTTTTGACCCTAATCAAAATATGCTCATGGGAGAATGTCAAACAAATTACAAAGTTTGGGACTTCAATGAATCCAATGCGTAGAAGCCATATGACAACATGAAAAAAGTGATGGATAAAGCGATTTATAAATTAAAAGAGAAGAGAAAAACACTAAGATAATAAGTATATCTAAGGAGAAGGCTCCCGATCGAAACAACTCCCTAAAATGAAGATATGGACAGATGAAGAACAAGTTGAGCTACACGTTGGATAACAGAATACCTTATGACTTCCTAAAGACCAGGTTAAACATTCAGATGGGCTAGTTACTAAAGGAAATCATAAGTACACATTTATATCATCGCCACAACAATATTCTAATCAACAACAATAGTACCAAAATCAACAACAACAATACTCTAATCAGTATATACGTATCAAAAACAAGCAACGAAAATACTCTAATCAACAACAACCATACCAAAATCAGCAAAACAATACCAAAATCAGTAGCAGCCAGCAATATAATTATAGCAACCACCTCACATTAGACAATAACAAAGGTATCATAATGATGTCCAGCAACAACAATTTTAAGAGCACATTCAGCAACTCAATCAAACAAGAAAACATGTTCATACAGAAAAAATCCTAAATTAATTCATACAATCATCACAAGAAAATTTCGATAACATGAAGTATTGACTCATGAAACAACTAGCAAAGAGCACAAAAGCGTCTATTAGAAATCTTGAGACACAAATCGAACAACTTTCAAAATAATTGGCAACTAAATACACCAATAATCATGAAGCAAATATCATAGAGAACCTAGAGAAGAATAAAAGATGCTATGATGTAAGTTGCATGTGGAGTATGTTTGTAAACATTGTAAGGCCTGAGCACTATAGAAAATCATCGGCCGGAAAAATTGAATTAGGAAACATGTGGTTGGAATAGTGGAAAAGGGTGAGAAGTTCGGGAAAGAGAAAAGTTATTATACCTCCCAAGATATTTTTATATCCACCTCTTAAGAAGAAAGACCCGAAGAAAGGATAGTATAGAAAGTTTCTAACTTTGTTTAAGAGCTTGCATGTCACTTTACCATTCTCCGAAGAACTTTAACAAATTTCAACTTGTACAAAAATTGTGAAAGAACTCTATGTAAAGAAAAGAAATTTCTAAACCATGAGATATTGAACTTGTCATAAGGGTGTAGTGCTATCATGAGAAGGAACTTCCACTAAAGTAACCAAATTTGAGAAGTTTTCACTACATAAGTAGATTAGCATTTCTAGATCATTATGCGATATGGGGAAAAGCATTAGACTGATGTCACTCTATTATTAGAAGATTGTGAGAAAAACTAAGGGGCACAAACATAACTTTGACCTTAGTAGATAAATCTTATATAGCTCCTCACGGATTTATTGAAGTTGTATTAGTAAACTTGGAAAAAAATTGTATCCTATGAATTTTGTAATCATTGACATTGAAGAAAAATGTGAAGTTCATGTCATCATGGATGGATAGACCATTGTTACCCACCTGAAGAGCAAATGTCAATTTGGAAATCGATGAATTAAGGCTGAAGTTTAAAAAAAATATCTATGATAATCAAGGTATATAATGGACTACAACTTTGGGAGAATAATCCAGAATAGGAATATGAGAAAATCTTGCAAATACAAAAAAGTTGAAGAGTAAAGACATCTACCAAAGAAGATGAAGGCAGCATCCAAGTAGGTTGGGGAACTTTACGTTATGTTTGAAGAGAATAATGATATCATAAGGTGTACATACACTAGGTAGATAAGAGGCATATAGACTTAGAGTTGAAAGTGCATGGTTATCAAAGGCAAAGAAACAGAAAATAGAACCAAATAAAACTTGTCTTCGCATAGACAAGTATTGATGGAATTTCAGAAGAGTGATTTAGCAGATAAGAGCAAATCTTCATGGAGAAACAATTATCTAAAGCTAATTCTGTTCATAGTTATAACATTTGGTATGAGTTTAATTGAAGTGGAGTAAAATTTTCTGGACTTAATATGAATTTAAATTGTGCGTTTAATATTGGAGTAGTTTCTTAAAATATTAGTGATATATAAGTTTAATTTAAATCTTGCCGGGTCCGTACGAAAAGATAACAAGATGAATAAATTAAATATGTGAAGGCATAGAAAGGTATGAGAGCCTATGAAAACCATTATTGTTCTTGTTCATATCACTTTAAAGTCTTCAACAGTTAAATGATTTATGAAGGAGTTAAAAAAAATAGCTTAATAAGTACTATTCTTGTGAGACTTTCATGTTTGGGTGGAACTGTCATTACTCATTCATACTGGTAGCAGAAAGTAAAATTCTATGTTCTCTATATTTATAGAGTTGCTTCATATCTTGACATTTTCAGTAGAGTAGAGGAAATTTTCTGTTTGACAAAAGCTAGAGGCAATGTAATAAATGCTATATAAGAAAAAGAGAGGAAAAAAAAAGGAACTTGCAGAATCAATGAAAAATAGTAGTGTAGAGGCAATTGCAGAATGTTATAAATAGGCAGGAGCAGTCACATTCAATATCTCATAAAAAAATGAAGTGCAAACACTCTGAATCAGTGATTTATAAGCCAAGTTAATGAGATGTCATCAATTACTCCAGCATTATGATTTTTAACCTTATTCAGATGCGTGGAAGTTGCAACATTTGAACAGTCTAGTAGTGAAGATTACCCAAGATAAAGATTGCTTCTTCCACACTTGGTTTTGAGTATATCAACTATCTACCCCAATATTATAAAGTGGGAAGAATTGTTACTAGGTGTGAACATCAATATTCTCAGTAGAATCCATCAAGTGAAAACAAAAAGATAGATAAACCTCACAACTTCATCATTTAAGATGATATAGGACAGACATAACAAAAGCATGCATTTTTATTGAATAAATCCCATGAGTCAAGAGACATATTCAAAAGAAAATGTTTAACCAAGGGACGAATTGCTACTAATAAAATACACCTCACATTTAAGCTATTTCAGATATTGAAATTTAGGGTGATAGAAGTTACCTGGCCCAAGATTGTATAATTACCACCCATCCTTGTAAACTTCATGTCTGAAGGGAAGAAGGAGAATCAAGGGTCAGCATGGTCTTACAAATTAAGTAGCACAAATGCATCCTTGTAATTTGCAGCCTTTGCTTGGAAAAGGGCATATCTTGGGTTCAGAATGAGAGACTTTTTGCATTGCTACATGAGAAAGTGTGAGTGCTCTTGGAATTGTATGTCTCATTTACACATTGTCAATGTGCAGTAGTAATAAATGACAAGATACAACTAAAAGTAATTTATGCAGGATTGAAACTTCAGACAAAATTATTTTATAAATATAAAAGATAAACTTGCAAGTATATAAACTACAAAAGCATCGTTTCAGCTCGAGACATAAATGAGACAACACGGAATTAAAAGAAAACTCTCTTGCAAACCAAAAATGGTACATATATCCGGTGCTATGATAGAATGTTGATTTTAATAATGATCAAGATACCTAACTAAGATTGAGTAGCAACCCATATTCTGTTTAAGTTGTGGTAAAAAAAATCTAACAGGCATGAGGACAAAATTTCATAGACTATGGGTTATGAATGGTAATATTCAAACTGCAGTTTTCTTGTTTCTGAAATTTTCCTTCATCATGGCAAATTTTTTCTTGCACTGATTCACAGTTTTCCCTGGTACAGCAGCAGCTACTCGCTCCCATCTCTGACTAGCTTCCTTTGGAAAGGTTTTTAAAGCTTGAACTAGTGCTCTTTCCTGCACTGCAGACCACACCTCTGATTCAGAAACTTCTTGAGACTCTTCCGAGCTGATGTTATTTGTTGCTGTCGTCGGTGTTGCTGTTGGGATCGATGTTGCTGTTGGGATCTGTGTTTTTGAGGCAGTACTATTTTCAGGTGTTGTTGCTGGTATGGATACCCCTTCCAATTCTTCTCTGGTTGTCAATGGAGATGCAATTGATTGTGCAGCAGGCTTCCTCTTCTCAAGAAATGTGTCAAAAGCTTTGGCTGTATCTGGCTTCTGGAGGAGAACAGTTTTAGTTGCTTTCATTATTTCTTCAACAGATCTTCCGGTGCCGATATATTCTGAAACAACCTCCCACCTCCTTGAAGTTCCTTTGGGAAACTTCTGAATTCCCTTCCTCAATAGCTCGATCTCTTCTTTAGTCCAAGGTTTCTCCTTTTTCTCGGTGTAGCCAGCAAGAGAACTAAGGTTTCCATTAGCCTTGACAGTGCCATTTTGTTGAGTACTTTTCTCATCAACCACATCTTTCTTGCTATCTTCCTTGCAACTGATTGCATCTCTTAGAGCTTCTGCCCTCTCTAACCCCTCTTTGCCTTCCATTTTCTCGCACAAACTCCTTAGTTGGTTAATATCAAATGACATGCAAATCTTTTCTACATCATCTTCAGAAATATCAAGTACATGTTTTGACGAGAAAGGCCCCGAGAGATTTCGAAGGCGTGTTCGCTCCTTCCGCAAGAGTTTTTTCTCCTTTTCCTTCACTTTCTTCTGTGCAGAAGCAGCTTCAGCAGCTTTTTTATCTTCCTCAGCTTTTCGTTGTCTCTCCTCTTCTGCAATTCTAGCCGCTTCCTCCTCCTCCAACTTCTTTGCCAAGTATTTGGACTCCTTTTTCCTTTTCTTCTCCGCTTTGGCCTCTTCCTTTCTTCTCAATATTCTAGGGTCCCTCTTATAAGCATTATCAACAAGAGTACGGATCCGTGTATACTCTTCCTTCCTCGCCTTCTCCGACAGTTTTGCATTCTGCCTTTCCATCCACCTTCTATGATCTCGAGAATCAGCTTGCTCGAGATCAAACTCATCCGACTGAGGAAACTCCCTCCAACTCTTAAACGTATACCAAAAATCGTAGAAATCATCAACTTCCTGTATCGAAGTCTTATCATCACCTAGAGATGGAATAGGCTGATTCACCGACCACCGCCCATTCCTCATAAAAGCCGGACCAAACACCTTAAAAAAATCCTGTGGAGCACAGTCCGTTGGAATCTCATCATCAAATTCATCAGTAGAATCATAAATCCTTCTCTTAACAGGATCAGTCAACACTTCATACGCCTCCTGAATCGCCTTAAAATGAGTTTCAATATCCTCCCTCTTCGCCTGCTTCCCAGCTTCAGTTTCCTCAGAAAGAACCAAACAAGCCTGTTTATCCGGATGATGCCTCAACGCAGTTTCCCGGTAACTTTTCTTAATTTGATCCTCATTAGCAAGATACCTAAGATGACTCAACCCCAATAAAGCATAATGATCTTGCTGCTGCTTATCTCCATCACCAGATTTCTTCTTACTCTTACTACTATAAGAATCCGACGGCAAATAAGCTGTATCCTTATCTCCAACAACTTTCTTAATATCAGCTTCTTTGTTTTTTTCTTCTTTCTTAACGCCGCGAAGTTTAAGCGCGACAGAATGAAAAGAATGACCTGCCGGCTCAAATTTCGATGCCTTCACCGGAAGACAATTCGACGAAACAAAAATAGGTTTTCCATCTATAATCTCCGGTGAGTAAGTAATAAGACGATATTTTGAATGAACAGCCATGATAGTGGCTGGCAAACAAAATACAAAACACACAAATTGATAATATCCTTCAACTTAAATTGAAAAGTGCGTTTCAAATTTAAGCTCGTAATCACACTCCAACCTGATACAAAAAGAAAAAAAAGATCAAATAAGATAATTTCGTGAAAACCTAGATAGTTAATCGCGGCGGCGAATAACGGCGGCGCAAAGGGAGTAGTCGCTGGCCGTTATCGCAGCTGCTTCAGATGTATTTAACGAGAATAACAATTGAGATTGGTTATTCGGAAAACAAAAAAAAAACAGTACCTTGATAGAGAAAGC
This sequence comes from Lathyrus oleraceus, assembly GCF_024323335.1. NCBI lineage: Eukaryota > Viridiplantae > Streptophyta > Magnoliopsida > Fabales > Fabaceae > Lathyrus > Lathyrus oleraceus. The sequence continues at coordinate 32,465,299 of NC_066583.1, read as the reverse complement.
TTAAGAATCCGAATACGAAGGAGTGTGAAGCAGCGGCGTGGTTGAATTACGGTGGCGGGTGGCGGCTCCAACAGATATGTTGCTAGGTTAAACGAAAAGAACAAGGTTGAAGAAATAGGGAAATAAAAAAACAAGTAAAAGCGTGGGCTCTTATAAACCCAATATATCCGCAAAAATCGTTGGGCCTCAGTACTAGGGTTTGAGAATTTATCATCCAAGCTCTGAAATTTAACCTAGCACCCGTCCGGTTGTTTTGCAACAACCCTATTAACCTTGGAAAAAAAAACTATTTCACTATTCTATTGCAATATTTCAAGTATTTTAAAAAGCTATTTCATACAAAATACCGTATTTATCAGCCGTGAGTATTTAATTTTATCGATTTTTTATAATTTTATTGAATCTTTAAAAAACATGGTAAAAACATTTAGTTTTAATGTATTTTTATTGGATATTTTGAAATTTTCGATAAAAACATATTTTTTTGAAAGAATGTATGATTTATATTGAACTTTTTAAAAATCGATAAAAATGCGTATTTTTTACCGGATTTTTTGAAAGAAAAAAAATGATAAAAATGTATGTATTTATATCGATGATTTGAAAACACCAATAGTGAATAATTGTTATTTGGTTAACTGGAAATTTCAAAAAATCCGAGAAAAGCATGAAGTTTTTCGGATATTTAAAAGATCTGATATTTTAAATTGCATTTTTTTAGTGAAGACCAGAGGATCAGACGACATGATTGGTTCTAGGCAACGTGACAGAGTTGCAACTACTGCAATGAGGGCTCGTGCGAAGGGAGATGGCGTCGAGGACTCATATATCTAGGCAAGAAGTGTAGCTCTAACCGATTCTCATAGGAGGCAGATGGCGATCGAGCAGTTTGTGCACCCGGTAATATCAGTATTTGGCATAAAGGATCTAGACCTGCTGCTGGATGGACTAGAGATCCTGATAATGAGTTTGTTGATGAGGATGTTTAGGCACCAGTTGAGGATGACAGGAAGATGGTGGTCGAGACAGAGGTAACCCATCATTCTGAGATGAAGGCTCTGACTACTACAGAGGTTACTCCACAAACATTTACCGAGGTGCCTACTACGAGTGATGTGGAGGTTACTCCTTTAGTTGAGATAGAGGTTATTACTCTGACTTCGATAGAGTCGTTTGTACACATAGATAGAGGGTTTTTTGGAGAGCTCGGTGACTATTTTGTGCTCACTAGATATGTTAATCATGTGGCATTTAGATTATGGCAGAGAGATGTATGTATATGTTATGTTGAACTTGACTTTATTTATCATTGGTACCTTGAAAATAACTAATGTTTTCTACTTGGCTTGTTGCAGGACCGGCTGCGACTAAAGGTGCCCACCCACAAGGGGGAAGTTGAAGAAGTTCTTAGATACTCTGATGTCACGAGAGGTCAGGGCGATTGTCAAAGAGTGTTATCTCCTTTTACTGGTGGACTGTTCGTTGGAAATGCTCAATGGTTAGCTATTAACACCATTTGTTGAACGATGGCATAAGGAAACATCTTCTTTCCATCTTCCCTTGGGTGAGATGTAGATTACCTTGGATGATCTCTCATCTCTGCTTCATCTTCCCCTGGTAGGTAATTTTTCCAATGCTTCTCTTAATAGCCAACAACTAACATGTATTACTGATATACGGGACTTGGGAATTGCTAAGGTGCATGGGATAGAGGAGCTTAAGGCTAACAGAGATGCTCACTTTCATCTATCTTGGCTCTAGGATAGGTATGTTGAGCTAGTGTGTCAGTGTATGTATGAAGCAACTGTTGGAGTATACATGCAACATCTTGTAGGATGTACTATCTTAGTGGATAAGTCTCATGTATATATTTATGTGAAGTACATGTGGTTGTTTAGTAGCCTTGTTCATATCAAGTGGACATGGGGTGTGATGCAATGACTATTTTATATGTTGCACTTGGAGAGGCAGCTATTTTTTAGACGAGGAAATTTGTCGGTTATATGAGTCTACTTCAGGTATAAATTTTTTGTTACTTATTAATTTGGTTCTTATTTATGACATTTCTTAATTTGCTTATGTTCTTGTACGTTGATGCTTGATCTGACTATATATAAAATATAGTCTGTCGGGTACTTGACTGCAAGTGCACAGTCCTGTCGCTTTAGTTTTAAAAGATATCGATCCCACAGGGACCTATGGTCAAACTAGTGTTACTAACGTCACTATGTTTAGCTAAGGGAATGATTAGTAGAAGTTTGGGGACAAAATAGTAAATCTAAGGGAAATGTAGTTTTAAGAAGGAATTTATGGAAGAAATCAGTATGCAGCGCATTAATTTTCAGGGATTCGATAAGTCCCCGGTGAATAGTTTAAATGTCAAATATCTCTCAGTAGAAAATGTTTATTTAAAAGACGTTATCTCACACTCTCGTGGTTGTTGATTCGGCCTATAACTTTGAGTCAGAATGTACGCTCTCGCTGTCCCATTTGAAGTCAAAATTACCTTTTGAAAATAAATAAGTTCTAATTGCTTTTAAAGTGCTCTCGTTGTTTTTAAACTCAATGTTTAATTTTTACTATCCAGCTCGAGCCTCACGCTCTCGCGATTGTTGGTTCTTACCTTAGTTAATTTTCCACTCTCGTGGCAAAACCGTATTAAATAGCTTTTCACGCTTTTGTGATAAAGTTAATTAAATTTAAATTAAAAACTTCAGCCTAAAAGGTTATTTGAGAAAAAGGGTTTTCACCGGTTATTATTAAATCCCATCAAAGTAAGTTGCTACATACCGACACCGGAAATTTAGCCGGACATGTTAAATAAGGCAAACACAAGGCATAAACAAATCAACATTGCGGCAAACAGGCTTATAATAACAATTGGGCAAAAATAATAATAATTCAATAAAAACCTGGAGATCGAAGTAACAGAGTATAGTGATTCTTGGAGTACTTGAGCAGTCTTCCACAAGTCGGTAAGCTTTGCTTCTTCAATACAAATTACTACTAAAATTAAATAGAGTGTAGTAGTTCCCTAGTGTAGGAAACTACTACTATGGCTAACTGGAAAACTGTAGGAAAAGGGGAAAATGAAATTCTAAAAAGAATGGCGAATAAAATAAGGCAACGGAAACAAGGTTGTTGAAAAGAAAATACTAAAAGCTAGAAAGTTGTCAAACTAAATTGCATAGCGTAAGTGTAAAAGTAGGTGTTCCCAATTTTTCCCATTCTGGTCCTTTATATAGTGTCCATTAGGTCTTGGTGGTTGAGAAAATCAAGGGAGACTTGGTTTTGAATGAGGAATCCGTGGGAATAAGTTTGTTGGAGGAGATTTAGGCACGTTTGGGTGCATGTGGCTGACTGTTTCAAAGCGCATATTATGGTCGTGTGACGCTCGTCATGGGCCTGTGACGGTCGTCACAGTCTGGGTCGTGACGAGCGTCATGAATCTGTGACGGTCATCACATCAGCAAAATCTACAAACTCTGCTTTTCTGGTTTTTCTGTGCTTTTCCACGTGTTTCTTCCTCTTTTTCTTCCTTTTCTTTATTTTTCTCTTTAGTGCATGGAGATTCAAATACCTGCAAAAACAACACGAATACTTGCGCAATAATCGGGATATTAATCGAAATGGTGTGATCTTTGAGTGTAAATTAAGGCAATTATCTGATGTGTTTTCGCGTTATCAAACTCCCCTAAACTTGAATCTTTGCTTGTCCTTAAGCAAACACAATTTGAAAACGAAGTTAAACGCGAATACATTACCCATTCGTATGTGGTTTTCAGGTGGATTGTTAGGATGTCCGATATTGAGTAAAACACCAAAGATACTGTGATGACACGAGCTTTCGGCTTTAGCATAGATCTCTCATTTACACAGGCCAATTCGAATCATGCTATTATAGCTCGACCTAGTGTCTCTGTTTCTATTTCACTCGGTTTCGTTCTAGTGCAATCACATTAAGCCTTTTTCCTCCGCACGCACTTAGTGAAGTAGTCGGTTACTGACTTTGATCCTTTTCTTAGCACGGGGGTCTGGTACACTAGTGTGGTACCCCTTTATATATATCCCCTTTTTGAAGGTTGTGGGGGATCGAACCATAGTTCGCCCTACCGAGTCCAGTACCAGGTACCTCTGGACCAACCAACTGGGGTTTCTATTCCTTCTTTTTGCATAACTTTGCAACCTTTTGTATGGTTCTTTTATCAATTTCTTGATAGCAACAGTATGAAGGAGTTTCTTAATTTGTAGGCATCAAACACTTATATTCATCGACTTTCCACGTGGTTTGCGCTTGAGACGGTGCTGACTGCTAGTATAAACTATTAGGGGTTAATCTAGAGTGGAGACTTAAGGTGTTGGTATAATGGTTATTCAAACTGATCTCGTAGAAGTGAAGGATCTAGGGTGTCGGGACGGTATCAATTTTGTTAGATCTTTCTCAGTTTTCCTAACAAAACCTCTGCAAGACAACCTATATACTCGTAGGGTATGCATTTTAATCTTAAGGAAAAAAAATTGTATGCCTAAAATATGTAAAAACGGTTGAAAAGGACAAGCGAAAAATTTTGTATTGGCTAAAAATATTAGCAATAGAAACAAATAGAGGAGTGATAAGGATTTCCTCCCATATTTAAACAATGCATTATCCTCAATGCGACAATGTACAAAATAAAAATAAAAGAAAGAAACAAAAATCACTGCTCATCGCTACGCTGTTGGCTTCTGCGTGCTCTGGCTCTTGCTCTTGCGCGCTCACCTCTTCCTCGCTGGGTAGGATCCAATCCCATATGCTGAGTGTACTCCTGGATGGTATCTACGCGGTAGGTGAGGGCACTCATTTGGTCCGAAAGTTCCGCCATCCCTTGATCATGCCAATTAACATAATCGTGTTGATCCCGCTGCATTTGCTGGATCACTTGCATTATTTCTGTTTGGAGGTCTTCCATTATTTGATTGTGTCGCAACATCTCGGCGTAGATGTTTTCCATGGAGGCGGGTCTTCGTTCACTACTCTGCTGTCCTCGGGAAGAAGTCTCTGCAGCGTGCTCTTGAGGTGGTTGAGACATGCCTCTGTCAAGCTCCTCCTCTACTTCATCTGTACCATTACCAGGATTTCCATCATTTGCCTCGGGGGTGCCAGATCAAAAATCTAATTTTCCATTTCTCTTGGATCTGTGCGGTTCCTATTGGGCATGATGATACTTCGAACTACCTTGTTTCTGACAACAGGATGATACTTCCCATCATCTCTTGCTTTGATCAGGTGTGAAGCACGGCAGTAGTCGATGTCGAGGAATTCTGCTTCCAGGGCTAGTAAGTTGGCTAGCCTATCTCCCAGGTTCAAGCCTAATGCTATGGAGGTGATAATTCCCTCACAACAAACGCTTGGTTGCCTCTCATGCAAGCAACCTGGATGTTGGCTAGTAGGAAAGGAGTAACATTGAACGCAATTTGGGCAAACACACAGTGAAGAAGGAAAATTTCCTTCGAGTTTACCTTGTGGTTGCTGAATCTTCCAAAAACTGTGTGCCCCAGGACTCGGTGAAAGTATCTAATGGTCGGGTTGTGGATATATGTTGCGTTAAGCGTGTCCCAGCTCGTCGCGTTCATGTTGGTGAGGTTGTGCCAAACTTGGAATGCTATCTCTGACCATCCTTCTGGGATGCAGTAGTGAATTCCTTCTCCATGTCGGAAACCAAGCATTCTCGCTATCTGGGTTTGATTAAGGGAATACTCGGTGCCGAACATTCTAAATGTGGCTACACCAGTGAGATATTGGGTAGCGCCAAGGGGTGTGATGTAGGAGTAGGAACTCAGAAATTCCAGGGTCAGGGCTTCGTAGGTTGGCTGCGGCGTGGTACAGAGTTGCGTCAAGCTGGAGTTTGTTAGCATCCACTCCATGCCCTCCAAAAGTCCTAACTCCCTCAGGCATTCATGATCAACATACCTCGTGGCTTGAATGGAGCGTTGGTAGAACTTGAGGTAATTGCTTCTTTGGCGTTCGCCGGCTTCTCCATCACGGAATATGACGGTTGAAAGGTCGGGAGTAGCTCTTTCTTGACGGGCCATTGCTGAGTTGTATGAAACTTTTGGTGTTGGTGGGTGAAGTGGAATATTTGTGAGTTACACGCTTGAAGAAAATGTGAAGAATTTAATAGATGAAGAGCAGACTGTAAGAGAGTGATAATTGGTGAGGAAGAAGGGAGAAAGAGCGCCTGCATTTATAGGCGAGCTCTCTGGAATTCGTGATGGTCGTCACATGGGTGTGACGGTCGTCTGCAATGGTCATATGCTCGTAACGGTCACTTTCATGCGTGTGACGATCGTGCCAGATCCGTGACGGTCGTCACGTTTGTGAGACGGACGTCACCCTATAGTGACGGTCATCACACGCTGAATTTCAAAACAATTCTCTAACACAGGTTGCGGAAGCATTTGATAATAGCATAAATGATAACTAAGCATTGAATTTTAACAGCATAAATGCAAAAAATAAATAGATAGATGAAATAAGCATAAGTAAATGAGTAGCAATTGAATTAATACATTGAAATTAAATGTAACATAGGAAAAATTTGTAGCGATAACATAGCAAAGAAAAGCAATAGAACAAAATTAATGAAATAAATAAATATGCTGCCTCCCTACATAAAACAAAGCAGTGTCCTCATTGCTTAGTGCGAGTAGGAGAAATCAGTGGTCAATAGTATTAGCCACGTTTTTGTCCCAATGCAGCGACAACTTTGTTCAGATAATGAAACTGCTCAACGGCTATATCCATCAGGCATAGGACATCAAAGCGTATGAGTTTTATCTCTTCTTTCACAATGGTGATGTCAACTTAGAAAGCATTCAGACGGGTGATGAGCATGGCATGATTATCAGCATAAGATGGAGGAATCGGTTCAACAATGTTATAATAGTTAGGAGGTGTTTCAGGGTCAGATTCTTCCATTAGGATAGGGTCATTGATACATTCATATTTAGGTGGGGTCGCAGGAGGTGAAGGTGGATCAATAGGGTGTTCCTCTAAGTCGTAGAGCCAGTTATCTCGGTTGTGAACACTCGTTTTCTCATGGTTAGGCAAGGTGAATAGTCGAACCACTTCGTTACTGATTAGATAATCAAAGGTATTCGTCCCAATGTTTCCTATGATTCTGCGGTTAAAGCAAAATTCGATATCCATTGGACGGATGTTTCCAAAAGGTACAAGCTCATAAAGTGGGCATACAAGTCCTATGGCGCCTGCTATCATGGTTACTAGGCCACCTATGATTATTGGGGTACAATTATTCTTAGCAAGGTGGACAACTCTTTCCATCATGAATGTCACTATATTGACGTGTCGACCTTGATCGATGTAACACCCCGATAAAATAAGATAATTATTTAAATTGAGTTAATAATATATTTATTAATTTAATTAAATAATTGGAATTATTATTATTATTGGAATAATAATTATTGGAATATTATTGAGATTATTATTATTGGATTATTATTATTATTATTATTAGAATAAAAATTGGAATTAGAAAAGGTCCCATTTGGTAAAAAGGGTTATTTTCACGTGAAAAGGAAAAAGAGACAGAAAGTGGAAAAAGAGCAAGAGAAAAAGGGTTGAAGGAAGGAAAAGCTTAGAGCTCAGAGATTTGCCGGATTAACTCAGGTAAGGGGGGTCTATCATCGTTTAATGGGTATTATGGGATAACATGTAATGGGTAGTGATAAACCATTGAATTGCCTCTGATTAGAATGATGCATGATGAAATTGTGAATTTTTGGATGAACGAAATCTGGATTATAATCGAAGGAAAATTGTAGGAATTAGATGTAATAATGTTAGAATTTGTGAAATCGAATAGGGTATGATTCGTGTTAGATGATATGAACGATTACTGTGTAAAATTGGACTGTGGAAGGTTGAATTGGATAGATCTCGTAGCAGAGAAGACCATAGCAGATCTGGAAATCTGGTTTCTGGTCATACGCGTATGGCACTAGGCAATATGCGTATGAGATGGTCTGGTACGCGTATGGCACTAGGCAATACGCGTATGGATGAGGAAGATGATGATTTTAACGTGGTTTTGTCTCTGTTGGTACGCGTATGGGAGAGGTGTTACGCGTAGCATACGCGTATGAGATGGTGTTACGCGTATGGGACTTGGTCAGGAGATGGGCCATACGCGTATGGGACTAGGCAATACGCGTATGAGCAGAATTGTGATTTTTCTGAGCTGTTGTTGTGCAGTTTTGGTCGTTTCAGCTGAGTGATGTAATTTAGCTGATGTATGATGTATTAGGGATTACTTCCCGTTGTTTTGAACAGTGTAGGTATTAGTAGAGTGTGCTAATACTGTGATTGAATTATTTGGCATGACATGATATGAGTATGTGATAAATATGCCGATGATATGTGAAAATATGCATAATGTTGTGAATGTATGTATTATGCATGTATTTGTGAATGGACTGTTTTATGGCTTAGAGTGTGAGCATATGTCCATTGTGGATTGTTGTTGATGGTTGTATGCTAGGTGAATTAGCGTGCATATTGTGGCCTTTATGGTGGTAGCTAATTCCCATGGTGAGGAATTAGTGAGTAAATCATTGTGGATTGTTGTTGATGTTTGCATGCTAGGTGATTAGCGTGCATAGCATGGCCCTTGGGGTGGTAGCTAATTCCCATGGTGAGGAATTAGTGAGTGAGTCACTAGGTCTCAAATGAGTGGGACTAGTGGGCTTGGTAGCCGTGCCTGGATTTGGACGGTGAGGTTGAACTATATGTTCACGAATAGTCGGTACCGCATGCATGGAGTCTCATTGCATAATATATGTATGGCGTATAATATGAATGGATGTATTCCAATATTATACGTGTGTTTGTGTTGACATTGAGTATGAGTATGAGTTGCATTGGTATTGAGTATGATATTTGAGTTGATATTGTCGTTGCTGAATGTGTAATCTGATTTGGGTGATGAAATGTGTTAAATTACTTAACATTGCATGATATTTTATAATGCTTATTATATCGATTGAGGAACTCACCCTTACAACTATTTTTCAGGTAACGAGCAGTGATTGAGTAGGAGCTAGTGCTTGGAGTCTAGTGTAGTTCCTTAGTGGGTCATGCTCTGATAGATGTAACATCGGACGGGATGTTTTACCTTGTTGAATAATTTTACATGGAATGTGTTACATGTTTTGAATGATCGATTTGATCTCTATCCGCTGCGTATTGTGCAATACTTTACGTTTTGAGTTAAATAATGAGCATGACTAAATATTATGGTGAATGTTGTGAAATGTTTGTGTGACACCCTTAATTGCATATTTACTCTGATTGATATATTGTTATTTTAATTAAATATTTGGGGTATTTTAGAAGGGTGTTACATTAGTGGTATCAGAGCCTGGTTGGTCGAGTTGAGTCGTAATTATTTTGTTCCCCTGTACGGGATAGGTGTTGTGTAACCCTATCAGTACTTATTGTTTTAGCTTGTTGGGCTTTCAGAATAGAGATGGCTAGAAGAGGTAGAGACGATGCTGCGATTGCCGAGGCTCTGGGTATGCTAGCTGGAGTACTTGGAGGGAATCCGAATGTTGTGGGAATGGGAGCTGCTCGTCAACTGAGTGAGTTCCAGAAGAACAATCCTCCAATGTTCAAGGGAGCATACGATCCAGATGGTGCTCAGAAGTGGTTGAAGGAGATCGAGAGGATCTTCCGAGTGACTGAGTGTGCCGATAACCAGAAGGTCAGGTTCGGTACGCATATGCTGTCAGCGGAAGCAGATGATTGGTGGGTTGCCACCCGGACTGAGTTGGAAGCTGCTGGGAATGCTGAGATCACTTGGGCGGTGTTCAGAGAGAGATTCCTGAGGAAGTACTTTCCAGAGGATGTCAGAGGAAAGAAAGAGATAGAGTTCTTAGAATTGAAGCAGGGCAACCGGTCTGTTACTGAGTATGCTGCTAAGTTCACAGAGCTGTCGAAGTATTACACTCCCTATAACGAAGCTACTGGGGAATTTTCGAAATGTGTGAAGTTTGAGAACGGGTTACGTCCCGAAATCAAGCAGGCTATTGGGTATCAGCGGATTAGAGTGTTTTCTAATTTGGTTGACTGTTGCAGGATTTTTGAACAGGATACCAAGGCTATAGCAGAGAGCTATCAGCAGAGGGTTGATAGGAAAGGCAAGAATCAGAATGATCGTGGGAAACCGTATGCAGCTGGCAAAGGTTTCCAGAGACAAAGTGGGATGAAGAGGCCTAGTGGGGGAGACTCCAGTGCCCCTACTAAGTGTTTCAGATGTGGTCAGGCTGGACATCGTATCCATGAGTGTACCAGTAATGAGAAAAAGTGTTTCAAGTGTGGAAAAGGTGGTCATTTGGCTGCAGAGTGCCGGTCGAAGACTGTGACTTGTTTCAACTGTGGAGAGGTGGGTCATATCAGTCCACAGTGTCCTAAGCCGAAGAAAGAGAATCAGTCGGGAGGCAAGGTCTTTGCTTTATCGGGTTCTGAGACTTCTGCAGATGATCGTTTGATCCGAGGTACGTGTTATATTAATGGCTTTCCTCTTGTAGCTATTATTGACACAGGTGCGACTCATTCCTTTATATCTTTGGATTGTGCTGTGAAACTTAAGTTAGAGATATCTGAGATGCATGGAAGTATGGTGATTGATACTCCTGCGAAGGGTTCAGTGACTACTACTTCAGTTTGTTTAAATTGTCCTTTGAGTATTTTTGGTAGAGACTTTGGGATGGACCTTGTGTGTCTTCCACTAGTACAGATTGATGTTATTCTGGGTATGAACTGGTTGGTGTTTAATCGAGTTTATATCAACTGTTTTGATAAGACTGTGATCCTTCCTGAGATTGAGGAAGGAAGGAGTTTGTTTCTATCAGCAAGGCAGGTGAATGAGGCAGTAGCAGATGGGGCAGAGTTGTTTATGCTGTTAGCGACCTTGGAGGCTAAAGATAAACTGGTGATTTGCGATCTAGCCGTGGTGTGTGATTTTCCTGATGTGTTTCCGGAAGAAGTGAATGAATTACCGCCAGAGCGTGAAGTTGAGTTCTCGATTGATTTGGTACCTGGTACTAGGCCGATATCGATGGCTCCGTACCGTATGTCTGCTGTTGAGTTAACTGAATTGAAGAGTCAGCTGGAAGATCTGTTGGATAAGAAATTTATTCGTCCGAGTGTGTCACCGTGGGGTGCACCAGTGTTATTGGTTAAGAAGAAAGAAGGTACTATGAGGTTGTGTGTGGACTACAGACAACTGAATAAAGTGACGATCAAGAATCGGTATCCTTTGCCGAGGATTGATGATTTGATGGATCAGTTGGTTGGTGCAAGCGTGTTCAGCAAAATAGATTTGAGATCGGGGTATCATCAGATACGTGTGAAAACTGAGGATATTCAGAAGACTGCTTTCAGAACAAGGTATGGACATTATGAGTATTCTGTAATGCCTTTTGGTGTGACTAATGCGCCTGGAGTATTTATGGAGTATATGAATAGGATTTTCCATCCGTACCTAGACAAGTTTGTTGTGGTGTTTATTGACGATATTTTGGTGTATTCGAAATCTGAAGAAGAGCATGCTGAGCATTTGAGAGTGGTGTTAGGAGTTCTACGAGAAAAGAAGTTATTTGCTAAACTGTCTAAGTGTGAATTTTGGTTAGAAGAGGTTAGTTTTCTTGGTCATGTGATTTCAAGAGGTGGTGTTGCTGTTGATCCTTCTAAGATAGAAGCGGTATCTAAGTGGGAAGCTCCGAAAGTCAGTTTCTGAGATAAGGAGTTTTCTTGGGCTTGCAGGTTATTATAGGAAGTTCATTGAGGGATTTTCTAAGTTGGCGTTACCGTTGACGATGTTGACTAGAAAGGGGCGAGCGTTTGTTTGGGACTCAAAATGTGAGGAAGGTTTCCAAGAGTTAAAGAGAAGGTTAACTACTGCTCCTATTCTGATACTACCAAGTCCGTCGGAACCATTTGAGGTTTACTGTGATGCTTCATTGTTGGGTTTGGGTGGTGTTTTGATGCAGAATAAGCAGGTTATAGCTTATGCTTCGAGACAACTGAGGGTTCATGAGAGGAACTATCCGACGCACGATTTAGAGTTGGCAGCTGTGGTTTTTGTTCTGAAGTTGTGGAGGCATTACTTGTACGGGTCAAGATTTGAGGTTTTCAGTGACCATAAGAGTTTAAAGTATTTGTTTGATCAGAAAGAGCTGAATATGAGACAGAGGAGATGGTTAGAATTTCTGAAGGATTATGACTTTGGTTTGAATTACCATCCGGGTAAAGCAAATGTAGTGGCTGATGCATTGAGTCGGAAATCATTGCATATGTCTATGTTAATGGTTAAAGAATTGGATTTAATTGAGCAGTTTAGAGACTTGAGTTTGGTGTGTGAGAGTACTCACAATAGTGTTAAATTGGGAATGTTGAAGTTAACGAGTGGTATTCTGGATGAGATCAGAGAGGGTCAGAAATCCGATGTGCTTTTGGTTGATAAGTTGACTCTAGTGAATCAAGGTCAAGGTGGTGAATTCAGAGTTGATGAGAATGGTGTTTTGAAATTTGGTAATCGGGTGTGTATTCCGGATGTTACCGAACTTAAGAAGAGTATTCTTGAGGAAGGACATCGTAGTGGCCTGAGTATTCATCCTGGGGCTACGAAGATGTATCATGATTTGAAAAAGTTATTTTGGTGGCCGGGAATGAAAAGAGAAATTGCGAGTTTTGTTTATTCTTGTTTGACTTGTCAGAAGTCAAAGATTGAGCATCAGAAGTCGTCTGGGCTAATGCAACCGTTGGCGATTCCAGAGTGGAAGTGGGATAGTATCAGTATGGATTTTGTTTCTGGTTTACCGAGGACAATTAAGAATTTTGAAGCTATTTGGGTGATTGTTGACAGATTGACAAAATCGGCTCATTTCATTCCGATCAGAATGGATTATCCATTAGAGAGATTAGCTGAGTTGTATATTGAAAAAATTGTAAGTTTGCATGGTATTCCGTCGAGTATTGTTTCGGACAGAGATCCTAGATTTACATCGAAGTTTTGGGAAGGTTTGCAGAGGGCTTTGGGAACTAAGCTGAGATTGAGTTCTGCATATCATCCGCAGACTGATGGTCAGACTGAGAGGACGATTCAGTCACTAGAGGATCTTTTGAGAGCTTGTGTTTTGGAAAAGGGAGGCGCTTGGGATTGTTATTTACCTTTGATTGAGTTTACCTACAACAATAGTTTTCATTCGAGCATTGGTATGGCACCGTTTGAAGCTTTGTATGGTAGGAGATGTCGGACGCCTTTATGTTGGTACGAGTCCGGTGAGAGTGCTGTGGTTGGACCGGAGATTGTTCAACAGACTACGGAAAAGATTAAGATGATTCAGGAGAAGATGAGGATTGCTCAGAGTCGTCAGAAGAGTTATCACGACAAGAGGAGGAAGTCACTTGAGTTTCAAGAGGGAGATCATGTGTTTCTTCGTGTTACTCCGATAACTGGGGTTGGTCGAGCTTTGAAGTCGAAGAAGTTGACACCTCGATTTATTGGTCCTTATCAGATTTTGGAGAGGATAGGGGAGGTAGCCTATCGTATCGCTTTACCGCCGTCACTTGCGAATTTGCATGAGGTTTTTCATGTGTCTCAGTTGAGGAGGTACATTCCTGATTCGTCGCATGTAGTCCAAGTAGATGATGTACAGGTGAGAGATAACCTGACTGTTGAAACATCACCTATGAGGATCGAGGATCGAGAGTTGAAGCAGTTGCGCGGTAAAGAGATTGTTTTGGTAAAGGTAGCTTGGGGAGGACCAGCAGGTGGCAATGTGACTTGGGAACTTGAGAGTCAGATGAAGGAGTCTTATCCGGAGTTATTCACTTGAGGTATGTTTTCGAGGACGAAAACTCTTTTAGTGGGGGAGAGTTGTAACACCCCGATAAAATAAGATAATTATTTAAATTGAGTTAATAATATATTTATTAATTTAATTAAATAATTGGAATTATTATTATTATTGGAATAATAATTATTGGAATATTATTGGGATTATTATTATTGGATTATTATTATTATTATTATTAGAATAAAAATTGGAATTAGAAAAGGTCCCATTTGGTAAAAAGGGTTATTTTCACGTGAAAAGGAAAAAGAGACAGAAAGTGGAAAAAGAGCAAGAGAACAAGGGTTGAAGGAAGGAAAAGCTTGGAGCTCAGAGATTTGCCGGATTAACTCAGGTAAGGGGGGTTTATCATCGTTTAATGGGTATTATGGGATAACATGTAATGGGTAGTGATAAACCATTGAATTGCCTCTGATTAGAATGATGCATGATGAAATTGTGAACTTTTGGATGAACGAAATCTGGATTATAATCGAAGGAAAATTGTAGGAATTAGATGTAATAATGTTAGAATTTGTGAAATCGAATAGGGTATGATTCGTGTTAGATGATATGAACGATTACTGTGTAAAATTGGACTGTGGAAGGTTGAATTGGATAGATCTCGTAGCAGAGAAGACCATAGCAGATCTGGAAATCTGGTTTCTGGTCATACGCGTATGGCACTAGGCAATACGCGTATGAGATGGTCTGGTACGCGTATGGCACTAGGCAATACGCGTATGGATGAGGAAGATGATGATTTTAACGTGGTTTTGTCTCTGTTGGTACGCGTATGGGAGAGGTGTTACGCGTAGCATACGCGTATGAGATGGTGTTACGCGTATGGGACTTGGTCAGGAGATGGGCCATACGCGTATGGGACTAGGCAATACGCGTATGAGCAGAATTGTGATTTTCTGAGCTGTTGTTGTGCAGTTTTGGTCGTTTCAGCTGAGTGATGTAATTTAGCTGATGTATGATGTATTAGGGATTACTTCCCGTTGTTTTGAACAGTGTAGGTATTAGTAGAGTGTGCTAATACTGTGATTGAATTATTTGGCATGACATGATATGAGTATGTGATAAATATGCCGATGATATGTGAAAATATGCATAATGTTGTGAATGTATGTATTATGCATGTATTTGTGAATGGACTGTTTTATGGCTTAGAGTGTGAGCATATGTCCATTGTGGATTGTTGTTGATGGTTGTATGCTAGGTGAATTAGCGTGCATATTGTGGCCTTTATGGTGGTAGCTAATTCCCATGGTGAGGAATTAGTGAGTAAATCATTGTGGATTGTTGTTGATGTTTGCATGCTAGGTGATTAGCGTGCATAGCATGGCCCTTGGGGTGGTAGCTAATTCCCATGGTGAGGAATTAGTGAGTGAGTCACTAGGTCTCAAATGAGTGGGACTAGTGGGCTTGGTAGCCGTGCCTGGATTTGGACGGTGAGGTTGAACTATATGTTCACGAATAGTCGGTACCGCATGCATGGAGTCTCATTGCATAATATATGTATGGCGTATAATATGAATGGATGTATTCCAATATTATACGTGTGTTTGTGTTGACATTGAGTATGAGTATGAGTTGCATTGGTATTGAGTATGATATTTGAGTTGATATTGCCGTTGCTGAATGTGTAATCTGATTTGGGTGATGAAATGTGTTAAATTACATAACATTGCATGATATTTTATAATGCTTATTATATCGATTGAGGAACTCACCCTTACAACTATTTTTCAGGTAACGAGCAGTGATTGAGTAGGAGCTAGTGCTTGGAGTCTAGTGTAGTTCCTTAGTGGGTCATGCTCTGATAGATGTAACATCGGGACGGGATGTTTTACCTTGTTGAATAATTTTACATGGAATGTGTTACATGTTTTGAATGATCGATTTGATCTCTATCCGCTGCGTATTGTGCAATACTTTACGTTTTGAGTTAAATAATGAGCATGACTAAATATTATGGTGAATGTTGTGAAATGTTTGTGTGACACCCTTAATTGCATATTTACTCTGATTGATATATTGTTATTTTAATTAAATATTTGGGGTATTTTAGAAGGGTGTTACAATCGACACATAGCAAGATGAAGAGTTCATCGCGGGACACTAAGGTGTTATTCTCTTCCTTACCAAATAAGGTGTGGGCTAGTATTTTATGAAAGTATCGGATAGCAGGGTTATGGATCTTTTGTGAGTGCATCTCATTCGGGTTAGGGTTGGATTCTCTAGATATGCTACCCTAAAAGTCATCGAGGTCAATGTCATCGATAAGGTCCTCTTGGCGGGTAGTAAAAATGAAAGGGCCACTAGGAAATCCTAGGAGGTCAGCAAGGTCTCGACGGGTGTAGGTGAAGTCCATGCTAAATAGCCTAAAGGATATCAACCCTTTGTTAAGTCCGTAACCATGCTGAGGGATGTATACAAGGGAACTCAGGAATTCTAAGGTTAGTTCACGGTACGTGACAAACTGTCTCTTAATGGCTGCGTTCTCCCACCCAAGCTGGTTAAACATAAATAGGATGCTATCTCGGATGCCTAATTTATCCATGGTCGGTCCATCATAATATATGGTCAATGCCATATCCTTTCGGGCTAGATAATCATACCGCCTGCGTTGAACTCTGCCTCTGAAAATTGTCTCTGGTTGCATGATGAAAGTAATTAACTAACTAGTTAGTAATTTTCCTGTTTGTCAGTATCCAATATGTCTAAGTTAGTTACTAGAAGCAACAAGAGTGACTGCAAAGAATCAAGAAGAGGGGAGCAAACAAAATAAAGAAGAAAATTAAAGAAGGGAAAATAGAGTGTAAGAAAAAGAACAAAAGGGGAAAAGGGTGGGTTGTCTCCCACTAAGCACTTTGTTTAATGTCGCAAGTTCGACAGTAGTGTCGCATTGTACTAGGTTTTGGGTTGAGCGGGCAGCTCTATGAGTCTGAGACTGTTCGAATAGTCTCTGTTTTCTATATTGTGATAATGCTTTAGTCGCTGCCTGTTTACTACAAAAGGGTCACTATTTCTACCTTTTATTTCTATCGCACCACTAGTGAGAACTTTGGTGATCTCGAAAGGGCCAGACCATCGAGATTTGAGTTTTCTTGGAAAAAGTTTAAGTCTTGAATTAAATAGCAGCACTATGTCACCGACTTTAAACTCCTTCCTAGAAATGCGTTTGTCATGCCATCTTTTGGTTCGTTCTTTGTAGATCCTGGCATTCTCGTAAGCGTCCAATCTCAGCTCTTCTAATTCGTGGATGTCCAAAATCCGTTTCTCGCCTACGAAAGTGTAGTTTATGTTCAGGGTTTTAATTGCCCAATACGCTTTGTGTTCTAATTCCACAGGGAGGTGACATGATTTACCATAAACTAGTTTGAAGGGTGTGGTTCATATCGGGGTTTTGTAAGCCGTCCTGTAGGCCCACAAAGCTTCGTTTAGTTTAGATGACCAGTCTTTTCTGGATATTCCTACAGTCTTCTCAAGAATTTGTTTTATTTCTTGATTCGAGACTTCAACTTGCCCGCTAATTTGTGGATGATACGGTGTTGCTACGCGGTGTCGGACTCCATACTTCAAAAGGAGTTTTCCAAATATATTCGATATGAAGTGGGAGCCACCGTCACTGACTACTAATTTTGGCACACCGAATCTGGGAAAGATAATTTTCTTGAATAACTTGATCACTACTCGTGTGTCATTTGTTGGAGAGGCTACAACCTCGATCCATTTTGAAACATAGTCGACAACAACGAGTATGTATTTATTACCAAAAGAAGCTGAGAATGGTCCCATGAAGTCAATCCCCCATACATCGAAGACTTCTACTTCTAAGATTCCTGTTTGTGGCATTTCATCGTGTCTTGAGATGTTGTCAGTGCGTTGGCACCGGTCGCATTTTATAACCGCGTTATGGACGTCTTTCCATAGATTAGGCCAAAAGAGGCCGGATTGTAGGATCTTAGTGCAGGTATTTGAGGTACTTGCATGCCCTTCATAGGGAGCGGAATGTAAATTGGAGATTATATCATCGATTTCATCCTCAGGAACACATCGACGGAAAATACCGTCGGTCCCTCTTTTGAAAAGAAGAGGTTCATCCCAGTAATACTATTTTAGATCGTGAAAGAACTTCTTCTGTTGTTGATAAGATAGGTCCGGTGGAAGTACTCCGACGACTAGGTAGTTGACAAAGTCAGCATACCATGGCAGAGTTGCATTTGATCGCTCGACTGTGTGAGTCGAGAATGTGTACAAACTGCAAGTGCACAGTTCTATCGCGTAGTTTTAAAAGATATCGATCCCACAGGGACTTATGAATCGATATACCGTTATCTAAGGTTACTTCGTAAAACTAAGGTGGATAATGGTTGATTGTTTGGGGGAAAAGCAAAAAAACTAAACTAAGATCTAGATTGAATATTAATAAAGCGGATATCGGTATGTAGTTCGTCGTAATTAGGGAATCAATTCTTTATCGGTTTCCTGGTTTTAAAACAAATCTTTTCAGTTGACTTTATTGATTAAAAGTTTTATCTCAAACTCTCGCTCTGTTGAATAAACTATGATTTTATATTAACGTAGCTGTCACTTATAGTCAAGTCAAAAACCACTTTTTGAAAACAATAAAATCCGTAGAAACCCTTTTTAAGAAGACACTGACCGTTTAAACACCCTTATCTCAAACTCTCGCTCTGTTGACTTAGGTTATATAATTAAATCTGAATGCTTAACTCTCGTCCTCACATTCAATCTTTAAAAATACTTTTTGGAAAAGATCAGAATTTAATTAACTCTAAAACTTGCTCTCGCCCTGATCTAGAATTAATGTCTAATTTACACTGTCCAGTTAAAACCTCAAACTCTCGCTCTATTGATTTTAACTTCTTTATGTCTTTTACTTTCGTAAAAACCTTTGTTATTAAACCTGTAAATTGAGACCGTAAAAAGAGTGATTTTGATTTTAAATTTAGTTAAACCGACTTAGTTCTGATCCCTTATTCCGCTTACTTTACATACCGATATCTAAGCGAATTAGCCAGACATGCTAAACAAACTAAAATACTTATCATGCATTAACAGACTCATCCCAGGCAGATAATATAAATAAATAATAAGACAAAGCATTAAATAATAATTAAAGAACCTGAATGAGTTAAACAATAGTCTTGAACACTCCACTACAAGCCGGTAGGATTTGTTCTTGGCTTCTTCAATTAAACAACAAATAAAAACGAAGGAAATAAAAAACTAGATTCTAACGTAAGGTTAGATCCGGTAAAAAGGTGCACAATAGTTTCCGGTGTAGAAACTATTGTGCGAAAAGAATTAACTAAATGCTAAAAAGGAAAAAGGAAATTGCAAGGGAAATAGTGTAGAACTCGTAAAAATAATAAAGAAACAATACTGCTTAAGTTGCTGGAAAAGAAAATATGCAAAAGCGAAAACGGCAAAGGAAAAAATGTGGAAAAGCTTCGGAACCCTTTTTAGTTTTGCAAGTGGCTATTTATACATGCTTGAGTAACCGCTTCCGCTGCCAAAAAGGTCTTCAACGTGCATAAAAGCATGACGTGGATATAAGGCTCAACACTCCCTCAACGCTCAACGTCTCTGAGGCGTTCCTTGCGCCAAAAATGTAGGGGAATGGTGTGACGTTCGTCACACCATGTGTGACGTCCGTCACAGGAGTGTGCAAGGCGTGACGCTCGTCACGCCCTCTGTGACGTCCGTCACATGCACGGCACCTGCGTTTTGTGTTTTGGGCTGGGCTTTGACATTTGGTTCATTTTCTCTCCTTTTAGCACCTCCTTTTCTTCCAGTTTTACTTATGCTTCAAAATAAGCCACCTGAGACAAATAGGAAGAAAATACCGCGTAATATCTAATAAAATGAAGTGAACTGAAATAAATAAATAAAAATTTAATTGAATTAAGTCCTAAAATATGATATAATTTCGTGTTATCAAACTCCCCCATACTTGGATCTTTGCTTGTCCTCAAGCAAAATTCAGTATAGAACTCGTTAAAGGTTTTAGCCAGATAAAATTTCAAAACACACATCAATTCGTAATAGGTTGCAAGTGGATTTAGTTTAGAAGCAACTTGAGTTTAATCTTGACATAACAACCACCGTCACAACCTAGATAACCCTGCCTTATGTAAATCAGTTCAAGTACATTATGATAGCTATCCTGGTTCCTTTACTCTTATTTCACCCGTTTTCATTCTAGCGAAATCACATTAAGCCCTTTATCTTTTCGCGCACATAGTGGAGTAGCCGGTTAGTGATTCTGATCCCCTTTTAGCTAGAAGTTCTGGTACATAAGTCGGATAACTTCGTTATTCAGTCCATTGCAAATCGCGGGGGATCGAACCGTAGTCCGCCCTACCAAGTTCAGTACCAGATACCTACTGAACCAACTCATAATGGATCTTTCATCTTATGCTTTTGTATGATCTGCAACCTTTAGATTAAATGATCTGGTAAGGATCACCTAATTTAATTAGTGCATTTCCTGATATATTTATATATATATATTTTTTTATGTTACTTTGGGAATCATTCACTTATATTCATCGGCTCTCCACGTAGTTTGCTATTAAGATGGTGCTGACTTCTCGTATAAACTACTCGGGGTTACTATAAAACTAAAAATTCAAGGGATTGGTATAATAGGTACTTATCCTGATCTAACATGTTGAGGTTCTCAGAGTGTTGTTATGGTAATGATTTTGTTTTTGATTTCACTCAAGTTTTATAAAATAAGCAACCTTTATACTTATTGGGTGTGTTAAATTTTTGTTATGGCTCAAGAAAATTGAGGGAATAGATAATAGAAATTTGTTCACACTCGGGACTTAACTTTAAAATAATAGATTTTTTTTTTTTGCATAAATAAATAATACAAAACAATGAAGGGAAAGGTACATACTTGAAAAATGGAAATAGAAAGAACATGGTTTCCCCCCCATACTTAAATTAAACATTGTCCCCAATGTTTTAAGGAAATGAGATACAATATGGAAAGAAAAAAAAGAAAAGAAGCTACAGCTAAGGTTGTCTTCCGCCTCTGGTTCTTGGGCCAGGTGATCTCTGACGTAAGTCTAAGTTGTCGAACCTGCTGAACAACTCAGTAAACCGTTGGTCGGTTATGGCATTCCTAGCATCCTGTTGTTGTTGCATTTGACGCATCATCTGCATCATCTCGACATTCTGTGCCTGCATACCATCAATAGCATCCATGATGTCGTCGTTGGTTGCAGGCCTTCTTCGTCGACGACGTTGGGAGGATGGGCCAGTTGCATTACCGGAAGGATTGGGTGGGGCGGATTGTGGTGCAAGAGGCTGATCACCTTGCTCCATTTCTTCAAACTCGTCTGTGGGCGGGTTTGCATGTGAAGGCTCGGTGGCTTCGGGAGCGTTTAGATCATAGAGGTGGCGGTCGGGGTTTGTGACATCAGTTAGGGCGATATTGGGTAGAACAACGCTTGGGGTTGCCTGGTTGTTCACCATAAGATAATATCCTCCGCCTACTCTGTTCTTAATCAGGTGGCTGGATCGACAGTAGCTGATATCCATAGATAGGGGAGGTAGAGATTCTAAAGTTTGGAGTTTATCCCCTAGGTTTAGGCCAAGTGCTATGGTGGTGATTAATCCACCAATTATAAAAGGTTGCCGGCCTCTAGCACATAAGGTGCGGATATGATGAAATAGGAAAGAGGCGGCGTTTACCTTAGCCCGTGGTTCGAAGACGCATTCGAGGAAGAAGAGTTCCTTTGCGTTGACCTTGCTGTTGTTTGGTCTACCAAAAACTGTGTTCTGTAAGATGCGGATAAAATATCGGATGGTTGGGTTATGTATGTGGGAAAGAAGGAGTTCTTCCCAGTTGTAGGCATCTAGACCGGATATTTTCTTAAAAAGGGTGAAAACGGCAACTGTGTTCCAGTTTAGGTCGGGAGGGATTCTGGGGTAGACTTGGCCTTCTGTGGAGAATTGTAGCATGGTACTCAACTGGTTTTGGGTTAAGGAGTACTCGGTGTTGAACATACGGAAGGTTGCGGTACCGGTTAGGAATTCGTCCTCACCGGCTGGAGTGGTGTATGCGTATGAACTTAAGAATTCTAAGGTTAGGGAAGGGTAAGTGGGTTGATTATGAGTGCAAAGGAAGGTTAAGTCGGCTTGACGGAGCATCCATTCGATACCTTGGAGTAATCCTAATTGGTGTAAACAAGTAAAATCAGGGTACCTGGTGGAAACGACGCCTCGCTGTTGGAAACGCTCGAATTGCTCCCTTTGATAATTTTCATCTTCGGATCGGAAGATGATATTTCCGAAATTCTGATTTCCCGCCATTGTGATGAATGAATTTTGAAGGAGTGATTTGGAAAGAAAAGAAATGTATTTGATAGGAGAGAATGGTTTGTGGTGAATGAAGGGATGTTTTGATGGGTATTTATAGGAAAAGAATTTGGAAGTTGGAAAGGAGGTGGTTGAAAAGTGAATAAATGTGGGTTAATGGGAATAAATGGGGAAGGTAAAAAGTGAAAGGGTGTAACGTTCGTCTCCAACGGTACTGTAACGTTCACCTAGTCAGAAGGGTGTTACGCTCGTCACAGGGGTGTGACGGTCGTAACAGGCACTTGGCGTGCCGTTCGTCATGGATTGTGTGACGCTCGTCACACATTCCTTTTGGCAAGGCTTCAGTAGCGTTCTACAGAATCACTTTGGTAATGGATTTATTAATTTTTTTATTATTTTGTTTTGCTTTTAGATTATTTTATCTTGCTAATTAATTTATCGTGCATGCTATTCTATATAATATTGCATGAATAATTCAATAGGTTATGGACAGCAATAGTAGAGAATATAGTAGCTATTGCATAATAAAATTAAATAAACAGCTTCAATAAAATGATCATAATGTAATACTGGAAAGGAAAACAATAAAATGAAAGAGAAATAAATGTGAACATGAATTCAAATAACATTAATGAATAATCTAACTTAAAACTAAATAACTTAGAAAAATAACTAAATTCTATCCATCTGCACGATCTCTGGCCGGAGGAGCAAAAGAGTTAACACGGTGTAGCAACTCGTGAAACTGATCTGTCATACTGCTCATGTATCCTAGAACTTCGTGTCTCATGTCAGTAAATTCTTCTCTGAGGGCGTCTTGTTCTGACATCAAAGCTTCAATGGCGGTGTTATAATCAGTTCCGGGCATATGATGCCGGAGGTCGGATATTGCTGATTCTTCGGTCTGAACAGGCTGAGGGGGAGGGTCAATATCATGGTAGCCAGATGGTGTCTGAGGGTCAGATTCAGCATAAGGAATCTGGTCATCATAAGTCTCATAGTCATCACAAATCTCATAGTCCTGGATGGATTCAGTGGATCTAGCAGGAGTTGGGGTTTCGTTCAGGTTGTAGAGCCAGTTATTGCGGTTATGAACACTAGTCCTAGGATCGGGCATGGTGAATAGGCAAAGAACCTGGTTATCAATAATAAGCTCAAACTCATCAGATCCTAGGTTTGCTATAAATAAAGTGTTGAAGAGGAAGGGTATACTCATAGTAGTAATGCCACAAAAAGGGCTTAGGTCGAGAATCGACTGACGTAACCCAATAGCATTACCTATCATGGTTATCAGACCGCCTATTCTAATGGGTGCTCGCTCATCTTGGACAAGGTGGTCTAAATTAGCTAACATAAAAGTGGCACCATTTACTGCACGGCTCTGAGAAGCACAAAATAGGATGAAGAGTTCATCACGTGAAACTGAAGTGCTGTTTGGCTTCTCTCCAAATAAGGTGTGGGTCAGGATCTTATGGAAATAGCGAAAGGCCGGGTTGTGTATGTTTCCAGAGAGAAACTCATGTTCCTCGGGATCGTCATTTCCAGTCAAACTACCCCAAAAGTGTTCAAGTTCTCTATACTCAAAAAGTTCTTCCTGGCTTACTGTGAATGTGTCAAAGGAGGTAGGAGAACCCAATAGGTTTGTAAAGTCTCTAATATTAAATTTGTACTCCATGTTGAACATTCTGAACTGGATAAAACCTCTACTAATTCCTTTTCCATGGCTGGGTAGATAGATTAATGAGCTAAGGAATTCTAGTGTGAGTCTCCGGTAGGTGGCGAAATGTCTTAGGATAGGGGATGTCTCCCATCCTATCTGATTCAGCAAATACAGGACACTTTCTCTTAGTCCAAGGGCAGTCATAGCCCAATCATCAGCATATAGACTAGGTAGCATCTCTCTAGTGGCTAGTTCTTCAAACTTTTGTTTCTGAGCCATCCCTCTGAATTTGATACCCATACGATCAATATGTCCCATCTGGTTAGTGTTAGCTAGAGAAAAGAAAACATGAGTTTTAGTTAGGATTTGGCCAAATGCCGAAAGAAGAAAAAAAAGTTATTATTATTATTATTATTATTATTATTTTCTTTTGAATTAAAATAAATCAGGAATGAATACTAAACAGAAATTAAAAGAATAGTTAAGGAAGAAATAGGAAAATGATAATAATAGAATAAGAAAATAATAAAATAATTGTGGGTTGTCTCCCACTAAGCGCTTTGTTTAAATGTCGCAAGCTCGACAAAGAAACTGTTAAGTATAATCTATAGGCCCTGGGGGCATTTCGTCTAAGTGTAGGATTTGCGAATCTCCATTGGTTTCCGCATAGTGATAGTGTTTTAGACGTTGCCCGTTTACGGTGAACGGTTCTGTGGATTTGCCTTTAATTTCTATCGCTCCACTGGGAAAGATGTTAGTGATATGAAAAGGACCTGACCATCTGGATCGTAGTTTTCCCGGGAATAACTTTAGTCTAGAGTTAAATAAAAGGACTGCGTCGCCTTGCTTGAAGATTTTTCTTGATATACGCTTGTCATGCCATTGTTTTGTTCTTTCTTTATAGATTCTGGCATTTTCATAGGCATCTCTTCTGAGTTCCTCTAATTCGTTTATGTCAAGGATTCTCTTTTCACCGGCGGCTTTATAGTTTAGATTCAGATTTCTAATAGCCCAATAGGCTTTATGTTCTAACTCTACCGGGAGGTGACAGGATTTTCCATAGATGAGCTTAAATGGGGTCGTCCCTATGGGGGTTTTATAAGCAGTTCGGTATGCCCACAAAGCTTCTGGTAATTTTAATGACCAATCTTTCCTTGAAGTGGCGACTGTTTTTTCTAGTATCTGCTTGATTTCTCTGTTAGACACTTTCACTTGTCCACTGGTCTGAGGGTGGTAAGGTGTCGCTATCCTATGTCTCACTCCATACTTAAGCAGTAGTTTTTCGAGTACCTTGGATATAAAGTGCGATCCACCATCACTGACTACTATTCTTGGGATGCCAAATCTCGGAAATATTATATTCTTAAAGAGTCTAGTTACTACTCGGGTGTCATTTGTTGGGGAAGCTATAGCTTCGATCCATTTTGATACGTAGTCAACTGCCACGAGTATGTATTTGTTACCGAAAGAGGATGGAAAAGGTCCCATGAAGTCTATTCCCCACACGTCGAAGATCTCTACTTCCAAAATACCTTTTTGTGGCATCTCGTCACGTCTAGATATGTTTCCTGTGCGTTGGCATCTGTCACATTCCTTAATAGCCGCATGTACGTCCTTCCATATAGTTGGCCAATAAAAGCCGGCTTGTAGGATTTTAGAGCAGGTCTTGGATGTACTTGTGTGTCCACCATAAGGAGCGGAGTGGCAGTGTTGGATTATATTTTCTACCTCTTCTTCGGGTATACATCGACGGAAAATACCATCGGGGCCTCTTTTGAAAAGTAAGGGATCATCCCAGTAATAGTGTTTTATGTCGTAGAAGAATCGTTTCTTCTGCTGGTAAGATAAAGTAGGCGGAACTATTCCGGCAGCTAAATAATTGACGAGATCAGCGTACCATGGTGTGACAGATATAGCTAAGGTGGTTTCTACTTGCGTGTCGGAGTTGTTCTCTTCCAAAGTAGCTATAAGTTTGTCGTACGAGAAATCATCATTAATTGATGTTCTTTCCGGTTCAAGGTTCTCAAGTCTAGAGAGGTGGTCTGCTACTACGTTTTCAGTTCCTTTCTTGTCCTTGATTTCTAAGTCGAATTCTTGTAGCAACAAGATCCATCTTAGGAGTCTAGGTTTAGCATCTTTTTTTGTTAAAAGGTACTTGATAGCAGCGTGATCAGTGTAAACTATTATTTTAGCTCCGACCAAGTAAGAACGAAATTTATCTAGCGCAAATACCACTGCTAGGAGTTCTTTCTCGGTAGTGGCGTAATTCATATGTGCTTCATCTAGGGTCCTACTTGCGTAATACATAACGTGAAGCTTTTTATCCTTTCGTTGTCCTAAAACAGCACCTATAGCATAATCGCTGGCATCACACATTATTTCGAATGGTTCATTCCAGTCGGGTGTCTGCATTATGGGTGCGGAGATCAATGCTTGCTTAAGCGTTTGAAATGCTTTTAAACAGTTATCGTCGAATATGAATTCAACATCTTTCATCAATAGTCCGGTTAAAGGTTTAGTTATCTTAGAGAAGTCTTTGATGAATCGTCGGTAAAAATCGGCGTGTCCTAAGAAGCTTCGTACTTCTCTCACGGTTCTTGGGGGTTGAAGTTTTTCGATTACCTCTATTTTGGCTTTGTCTACTTCAATTCCTCTGTTCGAGATGATGTGTCCTAAAACAATTCCTTCTTGTACCATAAAATGGCACTTCTCCCAGTTAAGTACTAAGTTTACTTTTACACATCGCTCAAGAACTCTTTCTAGGTTTTCAAGGCATTCTTCAAAACTTTGTCCGTATACGGAAAAATCATCCATAAATACTTCCATGATGTTTTCGAGAAAGTCGGCGAAAATTGCCATCATGCATCTTTGAAAGGTTGCGGGAGCATTACACAGGCCAAACGGCATTCGTCTATAAGCGAAGGTACCAAAAGGGCACGTGAACGTTGTCTTTTTTTGGTCATCAGGGTGAATTGGTATTTGAAAGAAGCCTGAATAACCGTCTAGATAACAGAAATGCGAATGTTTTGCTAGTCGTTCTAACATTTGGTCAATGAATGGTAAAGGGAAATGATCTTTTCGGGTTGCTTTGTTTAGTTTCCTATAGTCAATGCACATTCTCCATCCCGATTCGATTCATTTAGTTATAGTTTCCCCTTTTTCGTTTTCAATAACGGTTATGCCTCCTTTCTTTGGTACTACGTGTACAGGACTAACCCATTTGCTATCAGATATAGGATATATAATACCTGCTTCTAATAACTTGGTTATTTCCTTCTTTACTACCTCACTCAGGATCGGATTTAGTCTCCTCTGGTGTTCCCTAGAGGTTTTACAGTCTTCTTCTAGCATGATGCGATGCATACAAATAGAAGGACTTATTCCTTTAAGATCGGTGATGTGGTAACCTAGTGCGGTTGGATACTTTCTTAAGATATGTAGGAGTTTTTCTGTTTCGAGTCTTCCTAGGTCTGCATTAACTATCACAGGTCGTTCAAGTTCTAAGTCTAGGAATTCATATCTCAGATTTTTGGGAAGTGTTTTCAGGTCAGGGGTTGGTTTGTTAAGACATTGCGTGGGGTCCGGTGTTATTGCTAAACATTGGTTAGATCTGTCTTCTACAAGGTAGTCGGGTGATTTGTCTTCTACTAACTCTGCTTCTTTTATGCATTCATCGATGATATCCATGAAGTAACATGTATCTTCTATTGCAGGTGCTTTCAAGAATTGGGAAAGAATGAACTCAATTTTCTCTTCACCTACTTCGAAGGTGAGTCATCCTCGTTTTACGTCTATGATTGCACCGGCAGTTGCTAAGAACGGTCTTCCCAGTATAATGGGTGTAATATCATCTTCTCTAATGTCCATAATTGTAAAATCAGTTGGGATGTAGAATTGACCTATGCGTACGGGAACGTTTTCAAGGATTCCTACAGGATATTTGATGGAACGATCTGCTAGTTGCACAGACATTTTGGTTGGTCTTAATTCTCCCATTTCCAGTTTCTTGCATATGGATAAAGGCATAACGCTAATTCCGGCTCCTAAATCGCATAAGGCTTTGTCGATGACAAATTTTCCTATGTGACAGGGTATAGAGAAACTACCCGGATCCTTGAGTTTAGGAGGCATGTTTTGGATTATAGCGCTACATTCGGCAGGGAGTGTAACGGTTTCGCTATCTTCAAGTTTCCTCTTATTAGAAAGAATTTCTTTTAAGAATTTAGCATATGAGGGCATCTGCGTGATAGCTTCGGTGAACGGAATTGTAACGTTTAATTGTTTAAGGAGATCAACAAATTTTCTAAATTGGCCCGCATCTTTGGTTTTAACAAGCCTTTGAGGGTAAGGGATAGGTGGTTTGTAAGGTGGTGGAGGTACATAAGGTTCCTTCTTTTCTAGGGTTTCTTTATTACTCTCTTCTTTCCTTTCCTTAGGTTCACTTTCCTCAGTTGATTTCTTAGGGTTTTGGTTTTCTATCCTGGGATCAGACGGTCCTTCCACTTCCGTTCCACTTCTTAATATAACTGCATGAGCGTGGCTTCTCGGGTTAGGTTGGGGCTGTCCAGGGAATGTACCAGTTGGGGCAGCAGTAGGTGCTTGTTGTTGAGCTACTTGTGATATTTGTGTTTCCAGCATTTTGTTATGGGTAGCCAGGGCATCTACTTTGCTTGCTAGTTGTTTAAGTTGTTCGCCAGTGTGTACATTCTGGTTTAAGAAATCTTTATTGGTTTGTTGTTGGGAAGCTATAAAGTTTTCCATCATGATTTCCAAGTTGGATTTCCTAGGGGCGTTATTGTTAGGCATGGATGGGTTCGGTTTCTGATATCCCGGAGGTATAGCTGGGGCTTGATTTGGAGATTGTCCAGGTGCGTACAAAGCATTATTACTCTTATATGAAAAGTTTGGATGGTTCTTCCAATTTGAGTTATAGGTATTCGAGTAGGGGCTTCCTTGAGCATAGTTCACTTGCTCTGCTTGGATTCCTGTCAAGAGTTGACAATCCGTAGGAGTGTGACCTTGGATTCCACAGACCTCGCAATTCTGAGTTATAGCAACCATGGCGGCTGGAGGTGATACATTTAAATTTTCAATTTTCTGGACCAGAGCATCCACTTTTGCGTTAACGTGATCAAGGTTGCTTATCTCGTACATGCCAATTTTCGTTTGAGGTTTTTCCACCATTGTTCGTTCGGTTCCCCACTGATAGTGGTTTTGGGCCATGCTCTCGATGAGCTGGTAAGCATCAGCATAAGGTTTGTTCATTAGTGCACCACCTGCAGCGGCGTCTATTGTTAACCTTGTGTTGTACAAGAGACCATTATAAAATGTGTGAATTACTAACCAGTCTTCCAAACCATGGTGTGGGCAAAGTCTCATCATGTCTTTGTATCTTTCCCATGCTTCGAAAAGAGACTCGTTGTCTTTCTGTTTAAATCCGTTTATCTGGGCTCTTAACATAGCTGTTTTGCTTGGCGGAAAGTATCGGGCAAGAAAAACTTTCTTCAACTCGTTCCATGTGGTGACAGAGTTTGAAGGGAGAGACTGAAGCCATCTTCTAGCACTATCTCTTAATGAGAAAGGAAAAAGACGAAGTCGAATTGCCTCTGAAGTGACACCATTAGCTTTAACAGTATCAGCGTATTGGACAAATACGGATAGATGAAGGTTTGGATCCTCGGTAGGATTTCCAGAGAATTGGTTCTGTTGCACAGCCTGCAACAGCGAAGGTTTAAGTTCGAAGTTGTTTGCTTCGATTGCGGGCGGAGCAATACTTGAATGCGGCTCATCTTGCGATGGAGCGGCGTAATCTCTAAGAGCACGAGCTGGTTCTGCCATCTCGGTTATCGAAGGAAAAATGTTTTTGAAATCAGGAAGTTCTACAGGAGGGAGATTGTTTGCAGCACGATATTCCCGAATTCGTCGTAGGACTCAGAGATATAGTTCGATGTCGTTGATTCGTAAATAGAGCGGTTCGCCTTGTGAGCGAGTGCGTGGCATACAAATCAACGAAAGAAAGAATAGAAGAAAAAGAAACCTTAGTCTCTACAGCGTAATGGAAGAGTTACGATATCGATAAAATAAAAGTCCCCGGCAACGGCGCCAAAAACTTGATCGCTCGACTGTGTGAGTCGAGAATGTGTACAAACTGCAAGTGCACAGTTCTATCGCGTAGTTTTAAAAGATATCGATCCCACAGGGACTTATGAATCGATATACCGTTATCTAAGGTTACTTCGTAAAGCTAAGGTGGATAATGGTTGATTGTTTGGGGGAAAAGCAAAAAAACTAAACTAAGATCTAGATTGAATATTAATAAAGCGGATATCGGTATGTAGTTTGTCGTAATTAGGGAATCAATTCTTTATCGGTTTCCTGGTTTTAAAACAAATCTTTTCAGTTGACTTTATTGATTAAAAGTTTTATCTCAAACTCTCGCTCTGTTGAATAAACTATGATTTTATATTAACGTAGCTGTCACTTATAGTCAAGTCAAAAACCACTTTTTGAAAACAATAAAATCCGTAGAAACCCTTTTTAAGAAGACACTGACCGTTTAAACACCCTTATCTCAAACTCTCGCTCTGTTGACTTAGGTTATATAATTAAATCTGAATGCTTAACTCTCGTCCTCACATTCAATCTTTAAAAATACTTTTTGGAAAAGATCAGAATTTAATTAACTCTAAAACTTGCTCTCGCCCTGATCTAGAATTAATGTCTAATTTACACTGTCCAGTTAAAACCTCAAACTCTCGCTCTATTGATTTTAACTTCTTTATGTCTTTTACTTTCGTAAAAACCTTTGTTATTAAACCTGTAAATTGAGACCGTAAAAAGAGTGATTTTGATTTTAAATTTAGTTAAACCGACTTAGTTCTGATCCCTTATTCCGCTTACTTTACATACCGATATCTAAGCGAATTAGCCAGACATGCTAAACAAACTAAAATACTTATCATGCATTAACAGACTCATCCCAGGCAGATAATATAAATAAATAATAAGACAAAGCATTAAATAATAATTAAAGAACCTGAATGAGTTAAACAATAGTCTTGAACACTCCACCACAAGCCGGTAGGATTTGTTCTTGGCTTCTTCAATTAAACAACAAATAAAAACGAAGGAAATAAAAAACTAGATTCTAACGTAAGGTTAGATCCGGTAAAAAGGTGCACAATGGTTTCCGGTGTAGAAACTATTGTGCGAAAAGAATTAACTAAATGCTAAAAAGGAAAAAGGAAATTGCAAGGGAAATAGTGTAGAACTCGTAAAAATAATAAAGAAACAATACTGCTTAAGTTGTTGGAAAAGAAAATATGCAAAAGCGAAAACGGCAAAGGAAAAAATATGGAAAAGCTTCGGAACCCTTTTTAGTTTTGCAAGTGGCTATTTATATATGCTTGAGTAACCGCTTCCGCTGCCAAAAAGGTCTTCAACGTGCATAAAAGCATGGCGTGGATATAGGGCTCAACACTCCCTCAACGCTCAACGTCTCTGAGGCGTTCCTTGCGCCAAAAATGTAGGGGAATGGTGTGACGTTCGTCACACCATGTGTGACGTCCGTCACAGGAGTGTGCAAGGCGTGACGCTCGTCACGCCCTCTGTGACGTCCGTCACATGCACGGCACCTGCGTTTTGTGTTTTGGGCTGGGCTTTGACATTTGGTTCATTTTCTCTCCTTTTTGCACCTCCTTTTCTTCCATTTTTACTTATGCTTCAAAATAAGCCACCTGAGACAAATAGGAAGAAAATACCGCGTAATATCTAATAAAATGAAGTGAACTGAAATAAATAATAATAAAATTTAATTGAATTAAGTCCTAAAATATGATATAATTTCGTGTTATCAGCATTCGCGTGTACTTCTTCCACTGATTCTTCTATTTCTGTATCGTTTAATGTCAGTTCAGACATATCACTTTCCATTTAGGCTATGAGTCGTTCGTAAGGGAAATCGTCATTAATTGGGATTTGTTCAGGCTTGTTCCCTTCGATACGAGATAAGTGGTCTGCTACTACGTTTTCAGTACCTTTCTTATCTTTTATTTCTAAATCAAATTCTTGTAAGAGCAGGACCCATCTTAAAAGTCTTGGTTTGGTATACTTTTTACTTAACAGATATCTAATAGCGGCGTGGTCGATATAGATGATAATTTTTGCCCCTACTAGGTAGGAACGAAATTTGTCCAAAGCGAACACGACGGCTAGAAGTTCTTTTTCAGTGGTGGCGTAGTTCATTTGGGCTGGATCAAGCGTTCTACTCACATAGTAAATAGCATGAATCTTCTTATCTTTCCTTTGTCCCAGTACTGCGCCTACTGCGTAATCACTCGCATCTCACATGAGTTCAAATGGTAATCTCCAGTCAGGTGGTTGCACTATGGGTGCGGTGATTAAAGATGTTTTTAGTTGGTTGAACGCCGTTAAGCATTTTTCATCAAATATGAAGTCAGCGTCATTCATTAGTAATCCTGTAAGTGGCTTGGTTATTTTTGAGAAATCTTTAATAAAACGTCGATAAAAACCGGCGTGTCCTAGAAAGCTTCGTATTTCTCGTACGGTTTTCGGAGGTTGAAGGTTCTCTATAATTTCGATTTTAGCTTTGTCCACTTCAATTCCTCTATCAGATACCACGTGACATAATACAATTCCTTGTTGAACCATGAAATGGCATTTCTCCCAGTTTAAAATGAGGTTTACTTTCACGCATCTTTTGAGTACCATTTCGAGGTTAGATAGACATCCTTCAAAACTTTGCCTGCAAACAGAAAAATCGTCCATAAAGACTTCCATGATGTCGTCTATAAAATCGGCGAAGATTGCCATCATGCATCTTTGAAATGTTGCGGGAGCGTTACATAAGCCAAATGGCATTCGTCGGTAGGCGAATGTACCATAAGGGCATGTGAATGTAGTCTTTTCTTGGTCGTCAGGATGGATTGGGATTTGAAAGAATCCTGAATAACCATCTAGATAGCAGAAGTGAGAATGCTTAGTCAATCGTTCAAGCATTTGATCAATGAAAGGTAGAGGGAAATGATCTTTCCGAGTGGCTTTGTTTAGTTTTCTATAGTCAATGCATATTCTACTTCTGGTCATAACTCTTTGTGCTATGGACTCGCCCTTCTCGTTCTTAACAACTGTAACACCTCCTTTCTTGGGTATGTAGCGGTGTATTCGTCACCATTGAAAATATTAATTAGATCCAAGGTAAATCATACAAAGATAGAGTCGCCACCGCACTTCTATTTATCCAAAGGAATGACTAGAAAGCGAACAAAAGCCTAAGAAGTTTTGCAAAGAGAAAACTAATAAAAGGTACAGAGATCTGGGTAAGGGGGTAATTATGTTGTGGGAAGTGTAAGACCCCAATTTTGGCCCTAAGATCCCTCATGGCCCATATCATATCATATCATGGCCTCAAGGATCATTGCATGCCTTAGCTTCCCTCCTAGTGGGTAGGTTGCCTTGTGAGTTGGTTCTTGATCACCAAGCATGTCTTGCATTTGTATATCTTTGCTTTTCATATGTTTACTAACCAAAAAGTACAAAAATATTGTCATCTAACCATGTTACTTGCAGCTGAAGCAATCATCAGCCAATTAGGTCAAAAACAGTCAAAGTCAGTCATTGCAGTGGATGGTGGCCATTCTTGCAGAATTTGGGCACCATGATCAATAATCAAGAGTTCTTATATGTTGTGACATCATTTGGAATCAATATATCAAGGAATTAGGGTTTGGAATTCATCAGAACATGCTTCAGTCATGCAAAACCCTAGAAAGTCAAACTTGGTCAACTGTGGATTTAATCAGTGGTTTGAGGATGGGATTTGGTCTGAGAGGT
This sequence comes from Lathyrus oleraceus, assembly GCF_024323335.1. Taxonomy (NCBI): domain Eukaryota; kingdom Viridiplantae; phylum Streptophyta; class Magnoliopsida; order Fabales; family Fabaceae; genus Lathyrus; species Lathyrus oleraceus. Next base: position 32,431,518 of record NC_066583.1, on the reverse strand, counting down.
CTCATTCATGTCTATACAAGCTTCATATATCATGTTAAGCATCCACAGTGAAGAAAATAAAGTCAGACAAGAAATTTCCAGAAATAGAAAGTTGACCTGTAATTGGAATTTGCCAAAAATGGAAACTTCTTGATCTTAAACTTACATCATGATACAAGCTTCAAATGAATTTTTGCCCAATATTAAAGTTGAAGATCTCATTCTCCCATTTTCAAAAAGTCCAAGAACACTCAATTCCCATCTATGGTTGGCAAGTTATGATCAATTCATTGTCAAAAATTTTTGAACTTCAAAAGGCCATATCTCTCAAACCATTTGGCCAAATTGGGTGGGGTTTTTTGCTACAAGTCATATTTGATCCCCTCTTTCCAAAAATGTCATCATCATGCATCAAAACATCACCATTCAAAATGGCCTTTTTGGACTTGCATTAATTAATTTCAAGTTTGGTGCAAAAATGGACTTTTGAAATAACCAATTCTAACACATTTTGCCAATTGGGAATGTTCTGAAATCATGTTTTGGTCATGTTACAAGGCCCAATTTCGCAGCATTTGCTTATGTACCATGCACTTAGGCCAAAATGCTCCAATTAGCAAAATTGTCATTTTTTAGCAAATCATGATTAACACTCCATTAGCCAACCCTAAACAGCAAATATATAGCTCTTTTTCTGCCAAACAGAACCCTAGCAGCCTCAATTGAAGACAGAAAAAAACTCTCTCTCTCAAAAACCTCATTTCTGAATTGTTGAACTTTTCTCCAAAAAACTCAAAAGCACTCGAGCCCTGGTTCTGGCATCATCATATATTATCACTTAGGAAGCAATTTTGGAGCACCATTCTTAACTGTAAGCAAAGGAACCACGGCTGCATTAACAACCATCCTTCCATGGCAGAGTCGATTTGGATTTCCTTCAAGCATTTTTGAGCTAAAGTAACTTGTTCATTCATCATTGCAAGCTGAAAGAAGCACCTATTTCAAGCCAAAACATCCAAATCAACACTGTTTCAGCTTTGTATTCAAGAACAAGTAAGTTTTCGAGTCTCTCATTTCTCTAAACTATGCCATGCTTCTTATAGATCTTTGTTTGCTGATTGTTTTGCACTTTGAATCGTGCTGAATGGTTAAGTATGCTGAAAGTTACATGGATCTGAAGTTTGATAGTTGAATATGTTCTTGTTTGGTTCATGATGTTTAGTTCAAATTATTGAAAACCAAGCCTGGATTTGGATTATGTGTTGTTTGCTGAGTTGATTAGTATGTTTGTTTCCCATTTCTGGGAAATTTGTTCATCATCGTGCTTGAATGTGAACTGTAGCATGAAACCCTAGAAATTTTCGAATCCAGAATCCATTTGATCTTCTGCATCGCGTTTGGTTGCTGCTGTTTGTGTTATTTGCATGAAATGCCACTGTTTTATTGCCATGAGCGAATGGTTGCTTGCCACGTCTGGGGGTGCTGCGCACCGTTTCATTAAAAGGTCTCAATAATTACCAGTATGCCATTGCCGGATTAATTCTTATTTAAATCATATTATTTCTTCAATATTCATTTCATTTGTTACACCAATTTACAAAAATCACATCTCATCCATTTTAAATCCAAATTTCATGGGAATTTTTGCATTGTATTCATCTGGATCTCTATTTTTTTATCATGATTTTTACTGATTTTTTGGATGAGTGAATTTTAAATGGTATTAGGGTTTGTGACATGTGCTCATATTTTGTACCTTTTGCCAAATCACTTGTGAAATGATGATGCATTATCCAATGGTCTTGAAATTTTTTGTGCATAAACTAGACACATTCATGGTGTTTTTGGTGTAGAGTTTATGAATTTATCTTATCTGGATTGTGAGTTATGAATTTTTGAAGTAGGGTGTGACAATTTGTGTCACACCATTGATATGCAACTTCATGATTTTTGATACCATGCTTCCTGACCTCCAATTGATGTGAATTTTCGCATGAACCTACTCTTGTATGTAGAGTTTACATGAGAATTTTCCTGGAATTATTTATGGCATTTCCAAATTGTTTGAGATTTATATCCCCTATTTGACCAAAATGTTGACTTGTGTGATACATGTTGCCATTTCATTTGTGAAATTCTCATACTTTATTGGATGAACATGAAATTTTACATGTGATTACTAGACATCTTAAGATTTGTCATGGTGTTGATCCCATTCATTTCTCATTTGTTATAACTGATTTATGAATTTTGAAGTTGATACATGTTTGGTTGACTTCTTTGAGCATGCTTAAACTTGCTTTGACTTTCTGATTTTCATTGACTATCTTCCCATGATCCAAATGATCTGAAATTTTATATGCATGTCATGTTATGGATTGTGATTGATCATGAATTATTTGATGATTTATTGAGTTGTTTATGATTGGTTTTGAGTTAAGTCTTGCTGTTGACTTCTATGAGCTTTCATTTGCCATGCTTTGACTTCTTTTGTTTATGAAATGATGATGGTGAATGATATGCATGTGGGACCAATTGAGTTTGCTTCTTAAATGTTTAAACTTGATTTTGGTTGAATATCACTTGCTGTTTTGACTTTCTCATCCTCTTTTGACCCTAGGCTTGTCCTAGTGGTCCTGTTGCTTATGTTTGAGTTCATGTTTTCAGGTTAAGCAACAATGCTTCAAAGAAATCATACAAACTTGATTGAGCTTGATTGTTTATTATGAGCTGACCTCTTTGTTTTGTAGGTGGCTTGACTCATATGATTTGAGTCTTGTGCTTGGCACATTTGTCTGTTTGTTTTGATTGTTGGTTTCTACCTCCTTCTGATTTAAATTTTGAGTTGTGTACTGATTCCTTTGACTATTTCAGGTACCATTAGTTGCTTAGTTCTTTGAACTTGCTTTGCTTTGCTTTATAGCAATTTGCATTGAGGTATAATCCCTTTTCTTCATGTAGTCTGGAAGACCTGGCCTGTTACTTGGCCAGGCAACTGTCTGAAGTCCTCCTTAAGAGGCAATACTTGTGTGTGTTTACATTTTGTCCCAAGCAGGAAAAGTCCTTCAAGCAAGGCAATTGGTGGATACAAGAGATATGTAGCCTATCTCCCACTATTATGTGAGTCTTCTCCTTGCTCCCATTACATGGTTGTAGCATTGAGATCCTAACCCAAGATCTATAGAGTCTAATATGTGGAAAGAGTTCCTACTTTCTGAACTCCCACACCTTCTGATATTCAAATGCTCTCCCTGTCCACCAGGGATAAGAGCAATGAGGCACACCCCTCATATCCTCTCATCTGCTTCACCTTAGCCCCTCAATGGCAAGGTTAAGAGCACCATTAACCCTATTCCAGTTGGCTTCAATGCCTAACCCTTTTGTATGAGCCTCCTTGTTTGGTTATAGTGTGTGCTGATTGACTTCATTGATTGATTGTTGTTTCATATGCACATGTTTGCTTGCATGCTTTATGCATTTATCATCATCATTTATTGTTCATTAATGCATGATCATCTCATTTGTCTTTGTGACATTATCATTGTTGTTTACCCATTGAGGACAATTGTAAGACCATTCCTTTGGCCATTGCTCCTATGATATGGAAGTGAGTATAAGACCATTTAGTTGGCCACTCATCTTTTTTTTGCTTGATGCACTTGTTTGATTGTATGTGAGGATACAACTGTAAGTCCCTGTAAGTTGGCATTTGTTTTCCTAGGATCATACTGTGTATGTTAGAGTAAGCCCAGACAGATTGGCATCTGACATCCATTGTTTTGCATTTGTTTATTGTGTGTGAGGATGCAATTGTAAGTCCCTGCAAGTTGGCATTTGCTTTCCTATGATCACATGTTGCATTGTTTGTTGTATGAGAGTATGCAATTGTAAGTCCCTGCAAGTTGGCATTTGCTTTCCTATGATCATATGTTGGATATTGGTATAAGTCCAGACAGATTGGCATCCGGTATCCAAGTTTCTTCTTTGTTGAGGAGATTAGTGTAAGTCCATTGAGTGGCCTCTGATATCCAGTTCTGTTTTAGGAGATTGGTATAAGCCCAGTAATTGGCATCCGGTATCCGCTTTTGTTGACTTTCTTCTTTGTTTGTTTGTTATTATCCATTGCTTATTCCAAAGGACACACTTGAATCATCTTCTATATGATTTCAAGAGGTGAACCTTCTAAGAAGTTTTACAATCCATCTTCATCCATTCATCCCCATTATGTCCTAAACTTTTTCACACTTTACTTTTCAAACTTGACATAGATATTGTGCAAACGTCTTCATGCTTTCAATTAAAAACCTGGACCCCAAGTCCTTGACTTTTCAAACTCCATTTCATAATACTTCTTTCAAATCAATCTTAATCATACTTTGACTCTACTTTCATAATCACAATCAATTAATGTCACCCATTCACTTGTTTTGGCTTTGTCCATTGTTAATCTTTCCATGCATTAGCCATAGGTTTCAATTATCATTGTGGTTGATGTAAACCTCACCTTATCTTTAGTGAGTCGACAGTAAGACTTCCGTACTGAAAACAGGGTTAACCCCTCTAGTACGTCGAAGCTATCCTCGCATGGTGGATGTTGGTCTTGGTCGAGTTTTCTCCCATTGATAATGAAAAGCCTCAGTGCTATTGTTTAAAATTGAATCCACCAACTTTTGGAAATCTTTTAGCCGAACTACGGCGTTTTGATCCTTACCTTTGATGGAAGGTACGTAGGCAGCGGGTTCATCCGTTCAAACCCAATAAAAATTGTATATTCTTTTCTCATCATCCCAATCATGTTTGCACAATATTTATGTCATAACAAATAACAATTTAATACAACAAGTGTGAAAAGGGCTCCCTAGGAGTACCTAGGACGTAGTGGGTGCCTAACACCTTCCCATTGCGTAATTTACCCCTTACCCAGACTCTCTGATCTTTTTATTGGTTTTCTACGTGTAAAACTTCTTAGGCTTTTGTTCGCTTTTTAGCCAGTCCTTTGGATAAATAAAAGTGCGGTGGCGACTCGAAATTCATTGTATGCTTTGCTTATGGTTTAATCGATAAATCATATAGCGACGAATACACCACTACAGGAAAAGTGGCGACTCTGCTGGGGACAACATCGATCCTTGGTGGTATTGCCTACTTTTCACCCTTGTTGTGCTATATTGTTATTTGTTATATGACATATTTTTGTACAATTTGGGATCACTGTATTGATTGTAATGTTTGAATTGCTTGATATACAATTGCTGTTTGCTTTGGTGATCTGTGAGATGAGTTCTATACCCGAACTCGAGTGCACTCTAGGATAGGAGAATGGCATAGTCTTGTTGACTGGTGTGGAGTATTCCTTAGCCAGTTGACTTGCGAGTCCATTCACTTGGTGGAGGTCATGTTGAATTAATAATGCCACACAAGTTATTTGTGGTTAGGCATTATTCTTTCAATCATGTGCCGCAGAAGCCAAGGACTTTAGTTTACCAAACCCATCTTGGCCTATTTTTTAGGAACGTAGTGCGGAAGTCGTTCAGATGTCAGTTCTGATACGATTGTCACGCGATACTACACTCATAAGAGTTTCTCTTGAGAATATTCTTGGAATACAAGTATTCGTTCCTCCGATAATATTCGAAAGATGGAACGATGATTATGGGAACCTCTGATAGAACATGTCCGGCAGGTTTAAACCCTAGTACACTCCCTTTGGGTGGTTCTTAACCGAGACTCCATGCTCGTGACTCTCAACAAACCCGTGATTCGTGGTTGAGTCGTTCAAACATTGTTAATATCAATGGATCCCGGATCAGGTGTAAAACCTAAAATCCACCAAAGCGGCTGGTTGATATTAAGAATGTTAGAGCCGGTTCATGTACCGTTAATATCAATGGAACTTGGGTGTCGATAAGGTGAAAACCTAAATCCACAAAAATGGATGATTGATATTAGGGATACATAGAGCTTTCCCACGACCTTTGTTTGGTGTGCCTTGCTTGATCCTTGAGTGTGTTTGTTGCATTCATACATTCACGCATTCATCCGCATTCATGTCATCAGAAAAAAGAAAATTTTCAAGGAACTTAAAGGGTTTATTTGCAAAATTTTCAGACATGGAAAGACCAAAAAGGCATACAAAGAAGTACAGCTTCAAACAGCCCGATGTAAAAGAGTTAAGGAATCTGACATCGTATGTACTAGATCCCTTGGGTTTCAAAGCTCGCTATGGGAAACTTCTGCCTCTGCTGACTACTCAGGTTGACGAAGGGTTGATGAGTACCTTGGCTCAGTTCTACGATCCGTCGCATCATTGCTTCTTATTTCCGGACTTCCAGTTGTTGCCGACTTTGGAGGAGTATTCTCATCTCATTGGGATTCCGATTCTGGATCAAGTGCCGTTCAGTGGCCTAGAGAGTATTCCATCCGCTCGAGAGATTGCAAGTCTGTTGCACATAGATGAAGATCTGATTAGAGCTAATCTGACTACCAAAGGCGGAATTCAAGGTTTTCCTTCCGAGTTCCTCATTGCCCAAGCTACCTTTTATGGAAAGGCCATGAGTGAGGATGCCTTTGAGGCTCTATTTGTGCTGCTCATCTATGGATTGGTGCTGTTTCCCAACTTCGACAAGTTCGTGGACATGAATGCCATTAGGATCTTCTCAGTTCTTAATCCAGTTCCGACTTTGTTGGGTGATGCTTATGTTTCCTTGCACCTGAGGAATACGAAGGGTGGAGGAGTTATTGTCTGCTGTTTACCCCTACTGTACAAGTGGTTTATTTCGCACTTGCCGCAGACAGTTGCTTTCAAGGAGAACAAGGGATGTCTACGGTGGTCTCAGAGACTCATGTCTCTCACCAATGATGATATCACCTGGTATGATCGCGTGTATGATACCGTTCAGATCATCGATTATTGTGGTGAATTCCCTAATGTGCCTCTTCTTGGCATATGTGGTGGGATTACCTACAATCCTATTCTTGCACGACGTCAGCTTGGGTTCCCCCTGAGGGATAAACCTAATAGCATTCTGTTAGAAGGCGTATTCTTTCAGGAGGGTAAAGATCCCCAAGGCCTGAAAGCCAGATTTGTCCGTGCTTGGCGCAGTATTCACAAGAAGAGTAGGAATGAGTTGGGTCCGAAGAACTGCATTGCTTTGGAGCCATACACCTCTTGGGTCAGACAGAGGGCTGCCACCTACTTGATGCCGTATGATCATCCAAGACCTACACCGTTGGATGTGGCTGGGCCTTCAACCCTCCCTACCCAACGTGTAGAGGAGTTGAGAGAAGAAGACCTTTCGCGTGCTTGGATCCGTGAAAGGGAGGAATTGCTTCAGCAGCTTAAGGAGAAGGATGCTATGATTGAATTTCTCGAGCACCGAGTGATCGACGATCCGAACGACACTTGGACTTCTCTGCTTCCTCAGTCATCCAAATTCTGGAAGAGGAGGTATGATCGACTTGCAAAAGAGAAAGCTGATATGGAGGCTGCCTATGAGAGAGAGATCAAGAAGTTGTGCACTTCTCGTCTTCCAGCATCCCGAGCTTCTAGGGATCCATAGGATGTCATCTACCTTTCCTCTTTGTAATGAATCAAAAATGCTGTATTTCTTTGTTTCAATATATTGAATGAAATATTTTCCATGAGCAATTAAAATGTTTAAATATTCAAAATATTGCAAATAATACCCTAAGGGTTCCTTGAAAACAAAGCATTTGCACAAGCATTTCATGCATCATTCTTGCATAAGCAGGTACTCCTTTTCTGGTCTTCTTGTCCTAACCTCTGTTCTTCATTTATTTTGAAGACAAGCTGACTCACCGGTATTATACGCGGGTCAATTCAGCAAGGGTCATGGAGCAACTTGAACAAGAGAACAGAGAACTAAAGGAAGAGGTCGCCAGACTTGGCGCTTTGATGGAGCAACTCCTTGCTGCTCAGAATCAACCTGCTCAACAGCCAGCGACTCCTGCTCAGAGGACGGTTATATCTGAAATCTCTACTTCAACGGTGCCAGTCAGTACTCATCAGCCTAATGCCATGCCTCCCGGTTTTCCTTGGGGGATGCCTCCAGGCTTTATGCCTGATCTGCCAGCTCCAACATTTGCTCAAATGCCGGCATCTAGCCCGGTCCCTGTTCCCGCTCCTCCTGTTGTGCATACCATGCCCAGGGTAGACGACACCATCTATCACTCTGAGCCATCTAAGGGCTCAGACGTTCATGAAAAGATGGATGCCATGAACGATCAATTCCTTGAGCTGAGAAAGGAATTGAGGACTCTTCGAGGTAAAGATCTCTTCGGCAAGTCTGCAGCCGAACTGTGCTTAGTTCCCGGTGTCAAGATACCGATCAAATTCAAGGTCCCAGACTTTGAGAAATACAAGGGGAATACCTGTCCACTTGCTCACCTGGTCATGTACGCCAGGAAGATGTCAACACAGACTGATAATGATCAACTCCTGATTCATTATTTCCAAGATAGTCTGTCTGGTGCCGCGCTCAGATGGTACATGAGCCTGGACAGTGCCAACATCCGATCTTTCAATGACCTTGGCGAAGCTTTCGTCAAGCAATATAAGTACAACGTCGATATGGCGCCTGACCGAGATCAACTCAGGTCCATGTCGCTGAAAGATAAAGAGTCGTTCAAGGAGTACGCCCAGAGATGGCGAGAGCTGGCAGCTCAAATAACTCCACCGCTGGAAGAGAAGGAAATGACCAAGATCTTTCTGAAGACTCTTGGCTCATTTTATTATGAGCGGATGGTAGCAAGCGCTCCCTCTGACTTCACCGAGATGGTGAACATGGGGATGCGTCTTGAAGAAGGTGTCCGTGAAGGACGGTTGGCTAAAGATGATGGTTCCTCTTCTAAACGATATGGGGCGTTTAAGAGGAAAGAAGGCGAAGCGCACGCTGTGCAATCTCAGCCAAAACATAGAAGACCCTCTGTTCAGAGGAAGCCTGCACGTCGTGCCAGTCATCAGCATCAGGTGGCTCATATAGCACCTGTATTCAAAGATAATGCTCAGCAATATCAACATCAGCAATATCAGCATCAACAGCAATATCAACAACCGCAATATCAACAACAATCTCGTCCACAGCAACAGGCTTACCAGCCTCGTGGAAGTACAACCAATCAAGCTAACGTGAATTATGATAGGAAGAGGGTCAGCTTCGATCCAATTCCTATGACATATGCAGAGCTTTATCCTTCCTTGTTGGAAAGGAAATTGGTTTCTCCCAAGGATCCTCCTGCCATTCCTGCAAATCCACAATGGTGGTATAAGCCAGACCAGCATTGTGTCTACCATTCCGGTGCTCCGGGCCATAATGTGGAAAACTGCTTTCCATTGAAGAATAAGGTTCAAGACCTTATGAGAAGTGGAATCCTGAGTTTTGAGGACTCAAGCCCGAACGTCACCAAGAACCCATTGCCTGCACATGGGAAGTCTGTGAACATGATTCAGGAATGCCTTGGGAAGTACAAGGTTAGATATGTGAGCCATATCAGGCAGTCGTTGGTTGATTTACACCATATGCTGTGTCAGTACAGCTATTTGGAGCATAACCACGACAAGTGCCGCGTCTGCTCAGTTAACCGCTTGGGTTGCGACCAGGTCCGCAGAGAGCTTCAGAAGATGTTGGATGAGGGTACCATTGAGATTCTGCAGAATCGCAATGTTGATGAAGTCGAACCTGAAGTGAATGTCATCTCACCAGTGTTCAAGCTGCCTGAGCCCGTTGTTATTCGTTACAATAGCAACAAGCCGAAGGCTTCCCCTTCTTTGGTCATTAAACCGGCAGGCCCTGTGCCTTACTCGTCTGATCGAGTTGTACCTTTCAGATATAGCCCTGTTGCTGTTCAGGATGGGGTAGAGGTTCCTTTGCCTTCAACTTCCGTAACTAATATTGCTGATGTGAGTGGGTTGACCCGAAGTGGTCGTGTGTTTTCCGCACCTGCTAAAGCCCCTGTTGCTTCTGAATCTGTTGAGCGCCCTGTGGGGACCGCTGTGAATGTTCAGAATCCGACACTTGATGTTGCCAAGCCATCCTCCTCCGTACAAAAGACTCCTGTTTCTTCAGTTGGCCCGAGCGACATTGTTGATGAAGAATCTGATGAGATGCTGAGGCTCATCAGAAAGAGTGAGTACAATATTGTAGACCAGCTTCTACACACGCCCTCCAAGATTTCTATTCTTTCTCTATTGCTGAATTTAGAACCCCATAGGGAGTCTCTGCAGAAAGTCTTGGACCTGGCGTATGTTGATCACGACGTCACCCTTGAGCAGTTTGATAGTATTGTTGCAAACATTACCGCTTGCAACACTTTGAGCTTTTGTGACGCTGATCTCCCTGAGGAGGGAAGAGACCACAACATGGCTTTACATATCTCCATGAATTGCAAATCTGATGCAATGTCCAATGTGCTGGTGGACACTGGATCTTCTCTAAATGTATTGCCAAAATCCACACTCTCTCGTCTGTCATATCAAGGTCCTCCTATGAGGCAGAGTGGGGTTGTTGTGAAAGCATTTGATGGGTCGCGCAAGACCGTGATTGGGGAAGTTGATCTCCCAATCAAGATAGGACCAAGTGATTTCCAAGTTACTTTTCAAGTAATGGATATCCATCCATCTTACAGCTGTCTCTTAGGCAGACCATGGATTCACGAGGCTGGCGCCGTGACATCCACCCTACACTAAAAGCTGAAGTTTGTCAAAAATAAGAAATTGGTTGTAGTAGGGGGAGAAAAGGCTCTCCTGGTTAGCCATCTGTCTTCTTTCTCGTACATTGACGCAGAGGATGAAGTTGGAACTCAGTTTCAAGCTTTATCTATTGATGAACCAATCGAGAAGAAGTCTCATTCATTCACTTCCTACCGTGATGCGAAGCTGGCCATTGAATGTGGTGCAGTTGCTGGATTAGGGAAAGTGCTTGAACTTGAAGACAATAGATCCCGGGCTGGCATTGGCTATGGTTCTGGGGCATGCAAGGAGCAAGGTTTGTTCACGAGTGGAAGATTCATCCATGACGATCAACCTGAAGAAGAGGCTGCTGCTATATTGGAAGAGGATGCAGAGGATCTGAACAATTTCATCATTCCTGGTGGTGTCTGCCACAATTGGGTCGCTGTGGATGTTCCTACGGTCATTCACAAGTCAGCGTGATTTGTTCACTTTGTTTAAAACCCTTCTCCCATGCCAAAAGGAGAAGTGATGACATTATTGGCAGCATTTAATACAATGCTGTTTTCATTCAATTAATGCATTGCTAAAACATTTGTTTTTCCATTTGTTTTCACTTTTTGCTTTTTTGCATGAAATCAGTGATCACAAAAAAACCCCTGAAAAACAAAAACAGCTTTTTCATCTGCATAACTGATTTGCTTGTTTAAATTCAAAAGCTTTTCATTATCCAAAATCATTATGCAGGGATTTCTAAACCCATTGAACATAATGATCCAACGCCATCTCCCAATCTTGAAGTCCTTGTATTTGAGGCAGAGGAAGATGATGTTGAAGGGGATTCCTGATGAGATTACCCGCCTTCTTGAGCACACAAAGAAGCTCATTCAGCTGTATCATGAGAATCAGCGGAACAGTCAAACTGGGGCATTGCAAATGCAAAAAAAAAAAAAAAAGAAAGAAAGAAGAAGAAAGAGGGAGAAAAATAAGAAAAAAAAAATCAAAAACCAGGAAAAATTTTTCAAAATTTTTCCAAGGGAAAAAAGAAAAAAGTATACCCTCAAGTCCCTAGTTGACTGATGCTGAATGGATTCAGAGTCGTTACAACCAACTGAATTTGATTGAAGAGAAGCGTTTAACTGCCATGTGTCATGGTCAGTTGTATCAGCAGAGAATGAAGAAAGCATTTGATAAGAAGGTCAAACCTCGTGTGTTCCGAGAAGGTGACCTCGTGCTCAAGAAAGTTTTGTCTTTCGCGCCCGATTCCAGGGGCAAGTGGACTCCAAACTACGAGGGTCCATATGTTGTTAAGAGAGCCTTTTCAGGCGGTGCTTTGATGCTTACAACAATGGATGGGGATGATTTCACTCGTCCTGTGAATTCAGATGCAGTCAAGAGATACTTTGCCTAGAAAAAAAAGTATATGCAAATGAAAAAACAGAATAGCTCGCTAAGTTGAAAACCCGAAAGGGCGGCTTAGGCAAAAATGAGCGTCTCGTTGGAGAACCCGCAAGGGTAATCCAGGCAAAAATTAGAGACTTGGAAAAAGAGAATATTTGCATCCCGCTAGATTGAGTACCTCACCCTGGGGCAATCTAGGCAAAAATTAGGGATTTGGCAAGTAACTGCATTCTGACAAGACTTTCTGGTTTATCAGTCGTCATTTCGTCAAAAGATTCTCGATTCGTCGTCAACCGAAGCTTCGGATACATCGAGATTCAAATTGGTAGAGAAAGGATCATTATGTTCAATGTAGCCCTCTTCCAATATATATCACTGATTTCAAATTTGTACAGATCTATGGAGTCTTGCCATTTGCAGGCTACCATTCCATCAAATCAATTTGAGCTTTTTATCCAATTATTTGCACTCTTATTTGTTTCAATTCAACAAATGTTTTGCATGTTTTAAATTGATAAAATATCATTGTTCTAAACAAATAAATTTTTCAAAAATATTATTTTAAACAAAGTGAACATTCATAATATTGAAAGGATACTCAAGAATATCTCAGTGCTCTCCCGAGGGTGGCATGATTTCCAACAGGTAAGACATTTGTTCATATTCCTGGTTTGGTCGTATCTTCTTTCTTCAGATCTTTGTTGAGGATGATTCCTCAAACAGAGTTGTTGTTGGGGTTGTTCCCCAGTATAGTCGCAAACAGAGTGTTGTTGAAGGCTTCGTTTTCTCCAGCAGCAATCTTCCCCAGCATGGGTGTTTCCTTGTGAGTTTCGGCGGTTGATGGTTTGTCATCTTGGTGCCCCGTCACTTTCTCCAGTGGGTCGCCTGCCCCAGACTTTATTTGTCTCCTCAGCACAGTCACGAGTAGAGCTGTTATTGATATCCCCATCGGAGTCGCGAGCAGAGTTGTTATCACTCTTCCCAGTGCAGTTTCCAGCGGAATTGTCTGTTTCCTCAGCACAATCGTTTTCTTTTTGAAAGACTTGGTAAGTCAGTGGTTTGAGACCCGGTACTTTACCTTTTCCCCGGCGAAGTCGTCTGCGGAATTGTTGCTGTCTCTCTATCAGAGTTTTTCTCTTCAGCAGAACAGGATTTATTTTCCTATTCAGTGGTTGATTGGGTTGATATCCCAGTAATTCAACCATCTTTTCCTCAGCGTAGTCTGCAGAATGTTTGTTGTGGCAGCTTCGCCTGCTGATTGCTCCTTCAATCCCCAGTATGGTCGGATGATGGCTCTAGCATCCAGAGAATGGATTGATTTCCTGACTGTTTGTGATCCCCAGTAGAGTGGCTTATATGGCAGAATCTACTTGTTGTGATCAGTTTGCTATGTGTATTCTCCCCAAATAGAGTGGTTTGTTGCAGAATCTACTTGTTTGATCTGTCCTCCCTCAGTGGGTTGTTCCCCAAGAGAGTAGCCGACAGTTTTCCCCAGTAGAGTTGCTTATGCAGTTAGATTCTATTTGGATGATATCATTCTCCCTCGGTGGGTTGTCCCCCAGCGGAGTTGTATGGAGTTGCTTCTACGGCAGTTTGTGTTTGGGCAAACGCATTTTTTGTTTCTCAGTTGACACTGGGATCCCCTGCAGATATCTTGGGTTTTCTCTTATTCCCCAACAGATTCGTCTTGGTGGCTGTTTTGCCCGTTGTGACTTTCTGTACCCTGATTGGGTTGTTTCCTGATACCTCTGATCCTCTGCTCCTTCAGCAGTACCCGCAGATCTTTGCTTTACAGCATGTAGATCTCCGCAGATTGGCTTTCCAGCTGGTTTTTCCCCTGGAAGTATAATACCGGACGTTCGATGCCTGGACCTGTTGTGTTAGAATTGTCTGTTTTGTCAGCATTCATCAAATGCAAATCACGCATATTCATGCATATTCATAAAACATTCAAATATTCATGTTGCATTTCTTGCCATGTATCCTTTGTTTGTCGTGTCTCCTGCTATGGTGATATAGATCTCTTTACAGATCTCCCCAAGCAGATGTCGGGTGTTTATAAATCTCTCCATATAGAGTCAGCACATAAGCAGAAAATGTTGTCTTTCCTTCTGCAGTTCCCCACTGAGATATATCCTCGTGGATGACGGTTTCTTCCGTTTCCTCCCAACACATATATTGGGACGGATTTTCCTATGTGAGTTATATCCTCATTAGGACATGTCTTGATTCAGTCTGTCTTTTCGGATTATTCCCGAATTGGCTATTTGTCAAATGTCTTGTGCTTCCCAGTGGGCTGTTCCCCAGCGGAATGTTTTGGGCCTCTACCCTCATACCGGTAGTTATAAGTCCTATTTTTCCTGGCTTTCTTGACAGAATTTGTGGTTATACACCTTTTATTCTCCAGCCAGAGTTTTGGTTTTCTACCCTCATACCGGTAGTTGTAAATCCTATTTTCCCGCTCTCCAGCAGTTTGTGGTTTGTTATGAACCCTATCTTGGTTTCCCGTGCGGATTTGTGATTTGTTCTATCCCCACGCGGAGTTGTTGGTCTTCTACCACGTATTCGGTAGATGTAAACCCTAATTTTGTGGTCACCTCCACCCTTTTTGCCTTCTGCCTACAAACCAGCAGTCGTAAGTCCTATCTTTGCGGTTTTTCTACCTACAAACCGATAGTCATAAACCCTGTTTTCTCCACTTGCAGAGTTAACTTTGTTGTTCATCCCAACCGATGACAATTTCCTTTGTGGTTATCTTCATCTAGTTCTTGATGTTGATTTTTTCCTTTGCTTGGATAAGTTGCTCAGATCAGCACTTACATCCCTAGCAAGTATTTTGTGGATAATTGCCGTATGCTAGCAATTTTATCCCCAGCGGGTCCTTTCACCTTGTGTCAGTGATTGTGTTCCCCGGATAATTGATTCTCACCAGTGAATCCTCAGCAGATCGCCTTTCATTTACCCTTTTGTCGGTAATGTCTGTTGCTCCTTTTGATTGGTCATCATTATATACCTAGTTTGGTATCCCGATGCCTCCCTTTTCGGTTGATTTATCCTTTATTAACCCAGTAACTGGTTGTGGATAATCTTCCATGCGAGTATATTATTCACGGTCTGCCGGTAATGAATAATATATCTCATGCACTCTTCAGTCGAAGCCTTTTGTGTTTTCTTTGTTGAGTAAGATTCGTCATTCCCCTTCGCGGAATCGAATATTTCTTTGTTGTCGGATAATTGCCGGATGCTTGCAATTTATCCCTTTGAGTTGTCTTTCGTTTACCCGGATGCTTGGTATCGATTGTCTCTCTGTTTTGGATAGTCACCTATTATATACCCAGTAACCGGTATCTCTGGTGTCTTTTCCTTTCGAGGATATTATTCACGGTCTGCCGGTAATGAATAATATATCTCATGCGCTCTTTAGTTGGAATCCTTTGTTGATTTTCCCCAGCTGAGCAAGATTCGTATTCTCTATAGAATCGAATATCCATCCTTTAACCAGTTTGTGTTTCGGATGATGAGTGTTTTGGCATATATACCAATTCACGTTTTCGGTAGATCACCTATTATATACCCAGTAACCGGTATCTCTGGTGTTTCTTACCATGCGAGTTTATTATCTACGTTCTGACGGTAATAGATAATATATCTCATGCGAGTATTCTTATCCACGGTCTGCCGGTAATGGATATTGTATCTCATGCACTCTTTGGGTTTGTGTCCCCAGTTGAGTAAGATTCGTTTTCCCGTTGTGGATTCGAATGTCCATCCTGTAAGTCGATTTGCTTTTTCAAGCCCTCCTTTCGGATGATGAGTGTTTTGGCATATATACCAATTCACGTCTTTGGTTAGTCACCTATTATATACCTCGGTATCTCTGGTGTCTTTTCCTTTCGAGTGTATTATTCACGGTCTGCCGGTAATGAATGATATGTCTCATGCGCTCTTTGGTCAGAATCCTTTGTTGATCTTCCCCAGTCGAGTAAGATTCATATTCCTTGTGGAATTGAATATCCATCCTATAAACAAGTCTGCTGTTCTAGCTTTCTTCAGGGTGATGAGTGTCTTGGAACACAAACCAATGCACGATTTCGGATCTTATCCTATAAACAACCTACAACCCGGTTCAGGATAACTTTCCATGTGAGTACATTATCTACGTTTTGACGGCTATAGATAATATATCTCATGCACTCTTTTGTCGAACACTTTGTTTGTTTCCCCAACTGAGTAAGATTTGCATTCTTTATAGAATCAAATCTCCATCCTATAAACAAGATTGCTTTCGCTCTCTTCAGGATGATGAGTGTTTTGGAACACACACCAATTCACGTCTTTGGTCGGTCACCTGTTACATACCTACAACCCGGTATCCTTAGTTTCCTTCCTTTCTGCTCCCTATTATGACCTCGGTCCCTTGTGGAGTCAGATTTTCCTGAGTTTATGTACCTTCTTCAGGTCTTTCTCAGATGTTTGGTTGATTGATATCTCTCACCCTCATACCGGTCTTAGATATTCATTCTTCCTGAGTTTGTTACCCTTATACCGGTAACACCTCATTTTCTTTGGTGCTTCCTCAGTGAAGTTTTCTTGTTGCTTCTCTCCAGGAGTCAGCTTGTGTCTCTCCAATGGATTTATTTTCCTTTGGAATTCTTTTCCCCAGTGTGAGTCCTTCACTCCCCAGTGAAGTCTCCAGTCTGTTTTCTGTTCCCTTAATCAGAGTCGTGTCTTGTTCGCGCTATATCAGTTTTGTCTATCCCCAACTAGAGTCTTGTTAGAGTCTCTGTTCCTGGTGAGTGTATTACTCCGTTGGATCATCTTTTCTTCTGTGTGAATCATATTCCCCGCAGAATTTGTGTCTTTTGCATGCATACATTTGCATCATGAGGTCTCTTAGGGACCAAAATTCGTCTCATTACTGTTATTTAAGTCCATTCTACCGCGTCGAGATGAAGATTTCTAAACTTCACTTCTCCGGCTAGAATGACCTTAAATAGGGGCATCTGTAAGACCCCAATTTTGGCCCTAAGATCCCTCATGGCCCATATCATATCATATCATGGCCTCAAGGATCATTGCATGCCTTAGCTTCCCTCCTAGTGGGTAGGTTGCCTTGTGAGTTGGTTCTTGATCACCAAGCATGTCTTGCATTTGTATATCTTTGCTTTTCATATGTTTACTAACCAAAAAGTACAAAAATATTGTCATCTAACCATGTTACTTGCAGCTGAAGCAATCATCAGCCAATTAGGTCAAAAACAGTCAAAGTCAGTCATTGCAGTGGATGGTGGCCATTCTTGCAGAATTTGGGCACCATGATCAATAATCAAGAGTTCTTATATGTTGTGACATCATTTGGAATCAATATATAAGGGAATTAGGGTTTGGAATTCATCAGAACATGCTTCAGTCATGCAAAACCCTAGAAAGTCAAACTTGGTCAACTGTGGATTTAATCAGTGGTTTGAGGATGGGATTTGGTCTGAGAGGTCTCATTCATGTCTATACAAGCTTCATATATCATGTCAAGCATCCACAGTGAAGAAAATAAAGTCAGACAAGAAATTTCCAAAAATAGAAAGTTGACCTGTAATTGGAATTTGCCAAAAATGGAAACTTCTTGATCTTAAACTTACATCATGATACAAGCTTCAAATGAATTTTTTCCCAACATGAAAGTTGAAGATCTTATTCTCCCATTTTCAAAAAGTCCAAGAACACTCAATTCCCATGTATGGTTGGCAAGTTATGATCAATTCATTGTCAAAAATTTTTGAACTTCAAAAGGCCATATCTCTCAAACCATTTGGCCAAATTGGGTGGGGTTTTTTCCTACAAGTCATATTTGATCCCCTCTTTCCAAAAATGTCATCATCATGCATCAAAACATCACCATTCAAAATGGCCTTTTTGGACTTGCATTAATTAATTTCAAGTGTGGTGCAAAAATGGACTTTTGAAATAACCAATTCTAACACATTTTGCCAATTGGGAATGTTCTGAAATCATGTTTTGGTCATGTTACAAGGCCCAATTTCACAACATTTGCTTATGTACCATGCACTTAGGCCAAAATGCTCCAATTAGCAAAATTGTCATTTTTTAGCAAATCATGATTAACACTCCATTAGCCAACCCTAAACAGCAAATATATAGCTCTTTTTCTGCCAAACAGAACCCTAGCAGCCTCAATTGAAGACAGAAAAAAACTCTCTCTCTCTCAAAAACCTCATTTCTGAATTGTTGAACTTTTCTCCAAAAAACTCAAAAGCACTCGAGCCCTGGTTCTGGCATCATCATATATTATCACTTAGGAAGCAATTTTGGAGCACCATTCTTAACTGTAAGCAAAGGAACCACGACTGCATTAACAACCATCCTTCCATGGTAGAGTCGATTTGGATTTCCTTCAAGCATTTTTGAGCTAAAGTAACTTGTTCATTCATCATTGCAAGCTGAAAGAAGCACCTATTTCAAGCCAAAACATCCAAATCAACACTGTTTCAGCTTTGTCTTCAAGAACAAGTAAGTTTTCGAGTCTCTCATTTCTCTAAACTATGCCATGCTTCTTATAGATCTTTGTTTGCTGATTGTTTTGCACTTTGAATCGTGCTGAATGGTTAAGTATGCTGAAAGTTACATGGATCTGAAGTTTGATAGTTGAATATGTTCTTGTTTGGTTCATGATGTTTAGTTCAAATTATTGAAAACCAAGCCTGAATTTGGATTATGTGTTGTTTGCTGAGTTGATTAGTATGTTTGTTTCCCATTTCTGGGAAATTTGTTCATCATCGTGCTTGAATGTGAACTGTAGCATGAAACCCTAGAAATTTTCGAATCCAGAATCCATTTGATCTTCTGCATCGCGTTTGGTTGCTGCTGTTTGTGTTATTTGCATGAAATGCCACTGTTTTATTGCCATGAGCGAATGGTTGCTTGCCACGTCTGGGGGTGCTGCGCACCGTTTCATTAAAAGGTCTCAATAATTACCAGTATGCCATTGCCGGATTAATTCTTATTTAAATCATATTATTTCTTCAATATTCATTTCATTTGTTACACCAATTTACAAAAATCATATCTCATCCATTTTAAATCCAAATTTCATGGGAATTTTTGCATTGTGTTCATCTAGATCTCTATTTTTTTATCATGATTTTTACTGATTTTTTGGATGAGTGAATTTTAAATGGTATTAGGGTTTGTGACATGTGCTCATATTTTGTACCTTTTGCCAAATCACTTGTGAAATGATGATGCATTATCCAATGGTCTTGAAATTTTTTGTGCATAAACTAGACACATTCATGGTGTTTTTGGTGTAGAGTTTATGAATTTATCTTATCTGGATTGTGAGTTATGAATTTTTGAAGTAGGGTGTGACAATTTGTGTCACACCATTGATATGCAACTTCATGATTTTTGATACCATGCTTCCTGACCTCCAATTGATGTGAATTTTCGCATGAACCTACTCTTGTATGTAGAGTTTACATGAGAATTTTCCTGGAATTATTTATGGCATTTCCAAATTGTTTGAGATTTTATCCCCTATTTGACCAAAATGTTGACTTGTGTGATACATGTTGCCATTTCATTTGTGAAATTCTCATACTTTATTGGATGAACATGAAATTTTACATGTGATTACTAGACATCTTAAGATTTGTCATGGTGTTGATGCCATTCATTTCTCATTTGTTATAACTGATTTATGAATTTTTGAAGTTGATACATGTTTGGTTGACTTCTTTGAGCATGCTTAAACTTGCTTTGACTTTCTGATTTTCATTGACTATCTTCCCATGATCCAAATGATCTGAAATTTTATATGCATGTCATGTTATGGATTGTGATTGATCATGAATTATTTGATGATTTATTGAGTTGTTTATGATTGGTTTTGAGTTAAGTCTTGCTGTTGACTTCTATGAGCTTTCATTTGCCATGCTTTGACTTCTTTTGTTTATGAAATGATGATGGTGAATGATATGCATGTGGGACCAATTGAGTTTGCTTCTTAAATGTTTAAACTTGATTTTGGTTGAATATCACTTGCTGTTTTGACTTTCTCATCCTCTTTTGACCCTAGGCTTGTCCTAGTGGTCCTGTTGCTTATGTTTGAGTTCATGTTTTCAGGTTAAGCAACAATGCTTCAAAGAAATCATACAAACTTGATTGAGCTTGATTGTTTATTATGAGCTGACCTCTTTGTTTTGTAGGTGGCTTGACTCATATGATTTGAGTCTTGTGCTTGGCACATTTGTCTGTTTGTTTTGATTGTTGGTTTCTACCTCCTTCTGATTTAAATTTTGAGTTGTGTACTGATTCCTTTGACTATTTCAGGTACCATTAGTTGCTTAGTTCTTTGAACTTGCTTTGCTTTGCTTTATAGCAATTTGCATTGAGGTATAATCCCTTTTCTTCATGTAGTCTGGAAGACCTGGCCTGTTACTTGGCCAGGCAACTGTCTGAAGTCCTCCTTAAGAGGCAATACTTGTGTGTGTTTACATTTTGTCCCAAGCAGGAAAAGTCCTTCAAGCAAGGCAATTGGTGGATACAAGAGATATGTAGCCTATCTCCCACTATTATGTGAGTCTTCTCCTTGCTCCCATTACATGGTTGTAGCATTGAGATCCTAACCCAAGATCTATAGAGTCTAATATGTGGAAAGAGTTCCTACTTTCTGAACTCCCACACCTTCTGATATTCAAATGCTCTCCCTGACCAGGGATAAGAGCAATGAGGCACACCCCTCATATCCTCTCATCTGCTTCACCTTAGCCCCTCAATGGCAAGGTTAAGAGCACCATTAACCCTATTCCAGTTGGCTTCAATGCCTAACCCTTTTGTATGAGCCTCCTTGTTTGGTTATAGTGTGTGCTGATTGACTTCATTGATTGATTGTTGTTTCATATGCACATGTTTGCTTGCATGCTTTATGCATTTATCATCATCATTTATTGTTCATTAATGCATGATCATCTCATTTGTCTTTGTGACATTATCATTGTTGTTTACCCATTGAGGACAATTGTAAGACCATTCCTTTGGCCATTGCTCCTATGATATGGAAGTGAGTATAAGACCATTTAGTTGGCCACTCATCTTGTTTTTGCTTGATGCACTTGTTTGATTGTATGTGAGGATACAACTGTAAGTCCCTGTAAGTTGGCATTTGTTTTCCTAGGATCATACTGTGTATGTTAGAGTAAGCCCAGACAGATTGGCATCTGACATCCATTGTTTTGCATTTGTTTATTGTGTGTGAGGATGCAATTGTAAGTCCCTGCAAGTTGGCATTTGCTTTCCTATGATCACATGTTGCATTGTTTGTTGTATGAGAGGATGCAATTGTAAGTCCCTGCAAGTTGGCATTTGCTTTCCTATGATCATATGTTGGATATTGGTATAAGTCCAGACAGATTGGCATCCGGTATCCAAGTTTCTTCTTTGTTGAGGAGATTAGTGTAAGTCCATTGAGTGGCCTCTGATATCCAGTTCTGTTTTAGGAGATTGGTATAAGCCCAGTAATTGGCATCCGGTATCCGCTTTTGTTGACTTTCTTCTTTGTTTGTTTGTTATTATCCATTGCTTATTCCAAAGGACACACTTGAATCATCTTCTATATGATTTCAAGAGGTGAACCTTCTAAGAAGTTTTACAATCCATCTTCATCCATTCATCCCCATTATGTCCTAAACTTTTTCACACTTTACTTTTCAAACTTGACATAGATATTGTGCAAACGTCTTCATGCTTTCAAATTAAAAACCTGGACCCCAAGTCCTTGACTTTTCAAACTCCATTTCATAATACTTCCTTCAAATCAATCTTAATCATACTTTGACTCTACTTTCATAATCACAATCAATTAATGTCACCCATTCACTTGTTTTGGCTTTGTCCATTGTTAATCTTTCCATGCATTAGCCATAGGTTTCAATTATCATTGTGGTTAATGTAAACCTCACCTTATCTTTAGTGAGTCGACAGTAAGACTTCCGTACTGAAAACAGGGTTAACCCCTCTAGTACGTCGAAGCTATCCTCGCATGGTGGATGTTGGTCTTGGTCGAGTTTTCTCCCATTGATAATGAAAAGCCTCAGTGCTATTGTTTAAAATTGAATCCACCAACTTTTGGAAATCTTTTAGCCGAACTACGGCGTTTTGATCCTTACCTTTGATGGAAGGTACGTAGGCAGCGGGTTCATCCGTTCAAACCCAATAAAAATTGTATATTCTTTTCTCATCATCCCAATCATGTTTGCACAATATTTATGTCATAACAAATAACAATTTAATACAACAAGTGTGAAAAGGGCTCCCTAGGAGTACCTAGGACGTAGTGGGTGCCTAACACCTTCCCATTGCGTAATTTACCCCTTACCCAGACTCTCTGATCTTTTTATTGGTTTTCTACGTGTAAAACTTCTTAGGCTTTTGTTCGCTTTTTAGCCAGTCCTTTGGATAAATAAAAGTGCGGTGGCGACTCGAAATTCATTGTATGCTTTGCTTATGGTTTAATCGATAAATCATATAGCGACGAATACACCGCTACAGGAAGGTGTTAGGCACCCATAACATCTTAGGTACTCCTAGGGAACCTCTTTTCACAAATTGTTGCAAAAGGTATTGTTTATGAAATATTTATTGTGCAAACATGATTGAAGGGATGAGAAAAGAATGTACAAATTTATTATTTTTGTGTTTGGATGGATGAACCCATTGCCTACATACCCTCTCATGAAAGATAAGGATCAAAACCCCGTAGTTCGGGTAACAAATTTCAAAACAGTAAGTGGATTGATTTTAAACAAAAGCCTTAAGGTATTTCATTATCCACGGGAGAAAACTCAACCTGAACAACCACAAGTCCACCATGTGAGAACAACTTCGACATGCTAGTGAGGGATTATGCCCTATAATAAGCATGGAAGTCTTACTATTCGATCACTAAGGACAAAAGGTGAGATTCACATCAACCACTAAGATAATTGAGATCTATGGCTAATGCATGAAAACTTGATTAAGAAGTGGACAAGGGCCACAAAAGCAATTGAGTGGGTTGAATTAACCAATTAGAAGTATTCACAAAATGAAGTCAAAGTATGATTAAGAGTTCAATTCACAATGAGTATTATGAAAGCAAGTTTTGAAAATCAAAGGCCTAAAGCCTAGGTTTCTAGTTTTGGAAACAAGTGAAAATGTTTGCACAATAGTTTTCTGGTTTGGGTTAACATGCAAATGGAGGTTTAAAGAATAAAAAGGTGGGAGGATGAGGAATAAAACTTCATAGGAGTTCCTCTCTTGAGATCATATGTAGATGATCCAAGCAAGTACCATCCTTTGGAATTAGGCAACACAAAGCAATAAGCAAATAAGCAAGGTTCAAAAAAGAATAAAGCTGGAAACGGATTGCCAATAAATGGTCTTACATCCAACTCCGAAAACGGAACGGGAAACGGAGTGCCGATAAATGGTCTTACGTCCAACTCCACAGAACAACATGGGAAACATATAGCCAACCAATGGTCTTACATCTAGCTCCACAAAAAGAGACAAAATAGGAAATAGATAGCCAATCAATGGTCTTACACCTGACTCCACAAAACAAAATAGGAAACAGATAGCCAATCGATGGTCTTACATCTGACTCCACAAAACAAAATAGGAAACAGATAGCCAACCGATGGTCTTACATCTGACTCCACAAACAAAGCAAATAACAAATGCAAAAACAATATGCAAAACAATATGCAACAGCAATATGCAAGAACAATATGCAAAGCAAACACAAGCAATCACATCAATCAATTAGCACACTCTATACACAAACAAGAGGCTCAGACAAAGTTGGGCTTTAGTCAAGGGGTCATATCAACCTCGACAAACAAGCCGGTACTGTATGGGTGTTTTTGAGCTCTTAACCCTAACATTGAGAGTTAGGGTGAATCAAATGAAATGGGAAATGAGGATTAGACCTCATAGCTCTTAACCCTGGCCTGGGTGAGCTTGAATCAAAGAAGGTGTGGGAGTCCAGAATGAGGAACTCTACTCCACATGACTGACTCTATATACAATGATCTTGGGTTAGGTTCAAGAGCTTTAGCACGTAGTGCGAGCATAATGAACGACTCAAACGATTAGCAGGGGATTGATTGCTAATCCCTTCTATCTGCCAATTGCCTCTTCACTTAGGAGAACTTGAAGTACAAGGCACAAATATAAACAAGCACAAACATTGCGTCTTAAGGAGGACTTCAGCCAAATGCCTGCCAAAAGAAACGACAAGGCTTCCAGACTACATGGAGAATAGAGTGGTTACCTAAGTGGTAAACCAACCATAAGCAAAGCAAAGCTCAAGTAATGAGCTTAAGCGGCTAATGTACCTATGTGAAAAACCAAACAATCAGTATAGTACTCAGACAAACAACCAACAGACAAACAACAGTGGTTTCCAATATGCACAACAAAACAAATCCTAAAAGGCAATCACTCAAGTGAGTACACCATCAAAGGACCTATAACACAACAAAGGTTAGTTAAACAAAGTGAATTGCATCTCAAGCAAGGAGATCACATTATCCATTAGAACTAATTGCTTGAACCTGAAATGCAAAGCTCAAAATGTGAGTACAAACCACTAGTGCAAGGACTAGGGTCAAAGGTGAAGCAAAAAGTCAAAACAGCAACCAATATTCAACATGAAGCATATTTAAACAAGCAAGAACATGTCCTAAAAAGGACCAAGTCTAAAGCATTAAGCAAAATCATCACATGAGCAAGATATGGCAAAGGCAATTACAAAGCACACAATTGGACATCAAGAATAACAATTCCATATTAAAACAGAAATGAATCAAACAATCATGAAATTTTTTATGTGCATACAACATGCTAGACACAATCATCATGCAAAAAATTGGAAACAGAAAAGCTCAATTGACATGTATAAGAAAATGAACAAGATCAACATCAAAATGTGTGACACACATTGTCACACCATACATCCATGTATCCAAAACAGAAATGGAAAATGCTAAAAATGCCAAACCAAATCTCATAAATCATGTATCATGTTAGGAATCAACATACCAAATTTCAAAGCAATTGGCCAAATAATGAGCATTCCACAATCAATTGAATGAAGCATGGTACATTTGCATACATGTTCAAATAATCCAACACAATTAAAAATCCAGAAATGATAAAATCAGAAAATCAACACCATAAAATAATAGACATTCACATGATCATGTAGGAAAAAATTTGGATTTAATTGGAATCATATTCTATTTTTTATGATTTTTTTGAATTGACATGAAATAATGAAATAATATTGAAAACATATGGAAAATGATAATGAAAATGAGAATTGGAAAAAAAAGCGTGAGGCATGGCTCGAACACAGGTCTATTCAGTCAAACAAGCGCTCAGGAAAATCAATTAAAATAAATGCCAAGTGTGAGATTCGAACTGGCGTTGAGGAGGTTACAGGCGCGTTTTGTGCAAAACGCTGCCGTCTCATTATATGAGTTGGCAAGCCAACTCAGAGTCAACATACGCGTGGACCAGGTCAAGGAACAACAACCTATCATTTGGACAACAGGACGCATGCATGGCAGTACGCGTGGATAAAACCCTAGCCAACACAGCCAATTACAGATGGCGGCTGGAACGGTGGTTTCCACCGTCTTCTTCGTGGAGACGGTGGCGCTACAGTAGCTTCATCACAATTTTTTTTTAGAATCATGCAAAAATTATATCAATCGAAAGCTTATTCAATGCACAATCCAAATCCAGGCTCAATTCACAATAATTCTTCCTAACCAATGCAAATCGAAGAAAAACATAATTGCATTCAAAACTTCTACTCAGCATAACTCAATCAATACTCAACCATTTCAAATTCTAAAAGCATCAGGATAATCAGCATGAAAGGATCTACAATAACATGTGCATAAAATGAAGAAAGGTGATGATCGAATTTTAACCTCTTGAAGAGCAGAATGATGAAATCGTGGATCCAAGCTTGATGTAGAAATTGAGGCTTGAAATGTACTGGATCTTGATCAATTTGCAACTTCCATCTTCACCTTCATGAGCTTGATGTGCTTGATCTTGGCTCAAATTCTTCAAATCAGAGCTTGAATCTTCATCAATCACACTCAATAAACCAGAATATGCAAGAAAATTGCTATGCTATGTGAAGAATTTTGAAGTTTCAATTTGGAGAAATTTTGGAGGGAAAGAAAAATTTGAGATCTAGAATGTGATGTTATGAACAATTCTGTTATGATTAAGGCTTTATATGACATGTTAATCACTCTGAAAATTTAATTAGGCAATGGCTAATTGTAATTAGTGAGAATAAGGTGCATGACCAAAAATGGAAAATTGTGTGGTGCATGGCAAATTTGAACGTGAACAGTACCATGTGGAGGTGTATTTTCACTTAAAATCATCTCATAAGCATAATGGCAATGGTATTTTGTTCATATGATGCACCAATTTTGAATTCTTCATTTTCCCTCCAAAATAGACATGCATGAACAAATGATCATGTGATTAAATTTCATGCAATGTAATGATGGATTTGGAAAATATAGGTCAAGACAAGTATTTCACAAAAAGAATGACTCCATTTGGAGTTTTGGATCAAAAGTTATGGCTTGTTGAAGTTCCATGCACACTTGGCAATCATTTGATCATATCTTCTCAACCATTTATCAGATGCTCATGATCTTGGACTTTTTGGAAATGGGAGAGAGAGATCTTCAACTTTCTTGTTGACCAAAAATTCATTTGAAGCTTCTTTGATGTTGGAAAGTCAAGTTGAATGTGGACCAAAAACTTGCCATTTTTGGAAACTTGAAATTACAGGTCACTTTCCATTTTGGGAAACTTTTGATTTGGCTTCAAATTCTTCAATGTAGATGTTTTACATGATGAATAGGCCTTGTATGAACATGAATGGGATGTCTCATATCATTTCCCAAGCCTCCTAGCCTTCAATTAACTGTTCAGTTGATTATATGGTCCTCAGATGACCTGAAATTGCCTGATGAACTTGGGCCTCAACCACTTGGGGAATTTGCTTCAAAATGAACCTCTAGCTCACATAAGCTCTTATAATGACATGTGGTCCTTATACCAAGAAAATATCCTCTGCTCTTGCTCAAAAGAAAACCTTGAATTGCTTTGACCTGTGCTTGCTTAGACTGCAAAACAAATGTTAGATGACATATTTTTGGTACTTTTGGTTAGCAAACAAATGAGAAAAGCAAAGATATATAATGTACACATGCTTGGTGATCAAGAACCATCCACAAGATAGATCCCACCCACAGGTAAAGAGGCAAGATGCTTACTGATCCTTGAGGCTTATGCAATGTGATGCTATGATGCCATGAGGGATCTTAGGGTCAAAAATTGGGATCTTACAGGGTACTACATAAACGGGGTTAACCCATTGACTATCGGAGATCGGGTATATGATTCCAGCGTCTAGAAGTTTCTTTACTTCATCCTTGACTACGGTACTTAGGATTGGGTTGATCCTTCTCTGATGTTCTCTAGAGGTTTTACAATCTTCCTCCAGCATAATGTGATGCATACAGATAGAAGGACTTATTCCTTTAAGATCGGCGATGTTATATCCTAACGCTGTTGGATATTTTCTTAGGAAATCTAGTAGTTTCTCAGTTTCCATCTGTTCTAAGTCAGCATTGACTATTACTGGTCTTTTCAGTTCAATGTCTAGGAATTTGTATCTTAGGCTCTTTGGTAGTGTTTTTAGTTCCAAGTCAGGTTTCTTTGGGCATGGCATGTGGTCGGGTGTAAGTGCTAAGCATTCGCTTAGACTTTCGTTTTGGTATGGTTCATGCCAATTATTGTCTTCAAGGATTGGAGGGATTTGGATTTTCATTATTTCAGAGTATATGGTTTCTTCCATCTCCATCTCTCTCACGCATTCGTATATGACATCAAGCAGATAGCAGGCGTCGTCTATAGCTGGCGCTTGTAAGAATTGGGTCAAGATGAATTCAACCTTTTCCTCTCCAACTTCGAATGTCAGTTTACCTCTCTTTACGTCTATTATTGCTCTTGCGATAGCCAAGAATGGCCTTCTTAGTATGATAGGTGTATTGACATCTTCTTTGATGTCTATGATTATGAAATCGGTAGGAATGTAAAATTGTCCTACACGAACTGGGACATTCTCTAGTATACCGACATGATATTTGATTGAGCGGTCAGCTAATTGAACAAACATCTTAGTCTGTCTTAATTCTCCCATATTGAGCCTTTTGCAGATGGTTAAGGGCATTACACTAATGCTGGCTCCTAGATCGCATAGAGCTTTGCCTATGACGAATTTTCCAATGACATAGGGTATGGAGAAACTACTTGGGTCCTTTAATTTGGGAGGCATGTTATTCTGGATTATGGCGCTAGACTCGGCAGTAAGTGTAACTGTTTCGTCATCCTAAATCTTTTTCTTATTGGATAGGATTTCCTTAAGGAATTTGGCATAGGAGGGAATTTGTGTGATGGCTTCTGTAAAGGGTATTGTAATGTTTAGTTGCTTCAGAAGCTCAACGAATTTCCTAAATTGACTCGCAGTTTTAGAACTTTTGAGTCTTTGAGGATACGAAATGGGTGGTTTATAAGGAGGTGGAGGCACATAAGGTTTCTCTTTCTCTTCGGCCTCTTGGGTATTATCTTCTGTTTCCTTTGGTTCATTCACCTGCTCAGTTGAGGTTTTATCTGGTTTTTGGTACATGGCAGGGTTTTGGAGTCTTGGATCTACGGGTCTGTCTACTTCTTTTCCACTCCTCAGTATAACGACATTTGTATGTCCCTCTGGATTAGGTTGCGGCTGTCCAGGAAATGTCCCAGCTGGAGCGGCTGTAGATGCTTGGTGTTGAGCCACTTGTGAAATTTGTGTTTCAAGCATTTTATTGTGGGTGGCTAAGGCGTCTACTTTATTCGCTAGTTGTTTAAGTTGCTCGTTAGTATGTATGTTTTGGTTCAAGAAGTCCTTGTTTGTTTGAGTTTGGGTAGCTATGAAGCTTTCCATCATTAATTCGAGATTTGACTTCCTAGGCATGTTAGGAGCATTATTAGCTGGCTTTTGATATCCAGGCGGAACATCTGGTGCTTGGCCAGGTGCATACAGGGCATTGTTATTCTTATACGAGAAATTAGGATGGTTTTTCCAACCTGGGTTGTAGGAATTTGAATAAGTATTTCCTTGTGTGTAGTTCACTTGATCGGTTGGGACTCCTGCTAATATTTGACATTCTTGTACAGTGTGTCCAGGGTTTCCACATAACTCACAGTTTGGAGTTACAGCAGCCACGGTGGCTGTGGGTGGTATGGTCAAGTTGTCTAATTTTTGGACAAGGGCATCTACCTTTGCATGAACATGGTCAAGGCTACTGATTTCGTACATTCCACCCTTTGTCTGGGACTTTTCCACTGGAGTTCGTTCACCTCCCCATTGGCAATGGTTTTGGGCCATGTTTTCAATGAGCTGATAGGTTTCGGTGTATGGTTTATCCATAAGTGCACCGCCCGCGGCAGCGTCTATTGTAAGTCTTGTGTTATACAGAAGCCCATTATAAAATATGTGAATGATCACCCAGTCTTCTAGACCGTGATGGTTACATATCCTCATCATGTCCTTGTATCTCTCCCACGCTTTGTAGAGAGATTCCACATCTTTTTGTCGAAATCCATTTATTTGAGCTCTCAGTATAGTAGTTTTGCTCGGCGGAAAGTATCGGGATAAGAAGATGTTCTTCAGTTCTTCCCATGTTGTAACGGAGTTGGAGGGCAAGGATTGCAACCAAGCCCAAGCTCTGTCTCTTAGTGAGAAAGGAAAGAGGCGCAGTCTTATCGCATCTTGAGATACACCATTCGCATTTACAGTATCGGCGTACTGCACAAACTTGGTCAGGTGTTCATTAGGATCTTCTGTAGGATTTCCAACAAATTGATGTTGTTGGACGGCTGATAATAATGAGGGTTTCAGCTCGAAATCGTTTCGATTTATAGCGGGGGCAGCAATGCTGTTGTGAGGGATAAGAAGATGTTCTTCAGTTCTTCCCATGTTGTAACGGAGTTGGAGGGCAAGGATTGCAACCAAGCCCAAGCTTTGTCTCTTAGTGAGAAAGGAAAGAGGCGCAGTTTTATCGCATCTTGAGATACACCATTCGCCTTTACAGTATCGGCGTACTGCACAAACTTGGTCAGGTGTTCATTAGGATCTTCTGTAGGATTTCCAGCAAATTGATGTTGTTGGACGGCTGATAATAATGAGGGTTTCAGCTCGAAATCGTTTCGATTTATAGCGGGGGTAGCAATGCTGTTGTGAGGTTCTTGTTGAGACGGGGTAGCGTAGAATTTAAGAGGACGATTTTGGGGTCCTTCTTCAGCCATGTTTGGTTTTTCTTCTGATTTAGGAGGAAAGGAGATATCGGGAATACCGTACTTTTGTTGATATTCGTGTATTCGGTGTCTCACGTATAGGAAACGCTCTAATTCAGGGATTGGTGGTGCTAAGTTATCGCCTTGTGAGCGAGTACTTGGCATAGAATCAGGGAAAGAAGGGAGAGAAGATTAGTTTTTATTTTTACCTTAGTCTACACCGTGCAACAAAAGAATCGCACTATTCGACTAAAACAGGTCCCCGACAACGGCGCCAAAAACTTGATGCTTGATTTGACTATATATAAAATATAGTCTGTCGGGTACTTGACTGCAAGTGCACAGTCCAGTCGCTTTAGTTTTAAAAGATATCGATCCCACAGGGACCTATGGTCAAACTAGTGTTACTAACGTCACTATGTTTAGCTAAGGGAATGATTAGTAGAAGTTTGGGGTCAAAATAGTAAATCTAAGGGAAATATAGTTTTAAGAAGGAATTTATGGAAGGAATCAGTATGCAGCGCATTAATTTTCAGGGATTCGATAAGTCACCGGTGAATAGTTTAAATGCCAAATATCTCTCAGTAGAAAATGTTTATTTAAAAGACTTTATCTCACACTCTCGTGGTTGTTGATTCGGCCTATAACTTTGAGTCAGAATGTACGCTCTCGCTGTCCCATTTGAAGTCAAAATTACCTTTTGAAAATAAATAAGTTCTAATTGCTTTTAAAGTGCTTTCGCTGTTTTTAAACTCAACGCTTAATTTTTACTATCCAGCTCGAGCCTCACGCTCTCGCGATTGTTGGTTCTTACCATAGTTAATTTCCCACTCTCGTGGCAAAACCGTATTAGAAAGCTTTTCACGCTTTTGTGATAAAGTTAATTAAATTTAAATTAAAAACTTCAGCCTAAAAGGTTATTTGAGAAAAAGGGTTTTCATCAGTTATTATTAAATCCCATCAAAGTAAGTTGTTACATACCGACACCGGTAATTTAGCCGGACATGTTAAATAAGGCAAACACAAGGCATAAACAGACCAACATTGCGGCAAACATGCTTATAATAACAATTGGGCAATAATAATAATAATTCAATAAAAACTTGGAGATCGAAGTAACAAAGTATAGCGATTCTTGGAGTACTTAAGCAGTCCTCCACAAGTCGGTAGGCTTTGCTTCTTCAATACAAATTACTACTAAAATTAAATAGAGTGTAGTAGTTCCCTAGTGTAGGAAACTACTACTATGGCTAATTGGAAAACTGTAGGAAAAGGGAAAAATGGAATTCTAAAAAGAATGGCGAATAAAATAAGGCAACGGAAACAAGGTTGCTGAAAAGAAAATACTAAAAGCTAGAAAGTTGTCAAACTAAATTGCAGAGCATAAGTGTAAAAGTAGGCGTCCCCAAATTTTCCCATTCTGGTCCTTTATATAGTGTCCATTAGGTCTTAGTGGTTGATAAAATCAAGGGAGACTTGGTTTTGAATGAGGAATCCGTGGGAATAAGTTTGTTGGAGGAGATTTAGGCACGTTTGGGTGCCTGTGGCTGACTGTTTCAAAGCGCATATTGTGGCCGCGTGACGCTCGTCATGGGCCTGTGACGGTCGTCACAGTCTGGGTCGTGACGAGCGTCATGAATCTGTGATGGTCGTCACATCAGCAAAATCTGCAAACTCTGCTTTTCTGGTTTTTTCTGTGCTTTTCCACGTGTTTCTTTTTCTTTTTCTTCCTTTTCTTCATTTTTCTCTTTAGTGCATGGAGATTCAAATACCTGCAAAAACAACACGAATACTTGCGTAATAATCGGGATATTAATCGAAATGGTGTGATCTTTGAGTGTAAATTAAGGCAATTATCTGATATGTTTTCGCGTTATCATACATTGTTGGATATACGAGTATTTCCCCTCCATTTGTGAGAGGTGGGTTCTTCTTACCACTACTGGCTCAACACTGGCCAAGAGATAAAAGTCTAGGCATGCCCACCAGGAAATATTGTGGAGTACATGAAGAGGATTATTGCATTGATTGTAGGCGATGTCATCTGGACACCCTACGTAGACCATAAACTGCATCAAGAGTTCAATGATGCTTCACTTTTTTCAGGTTATCTGCGACAAAAGACTTTCGTTGTTAGACACTTACCTTAGAGGCGTTTACGCTAGTTTGTATATGTCTAGGACATCACACCACCGGTCCTTGTTATTCGATATGAGGGAATTTATAGATGGTTTATTAGTAATGTTATCAATTTTTCTTGTATCATTAGAGATCGTGTTATGGAAGTTCAATTTCTTGAGTGGTGTGTGGATGGGTACTTCAAGTGGTACCTTACTATATCACACCCTCATATAATCCCACCTAGGCATCATGGAGTTAATGTTAGGCCTTCTCATTCTAGGGGACCTTATAATGACCTATTACTGCCTCCACCGTCTCCATATGGTGTAGATGACGCTTAACATCTGCAGATGATAGATATCATTATGGATAACCTTGTGTGTTTTGTAAACCCATATGGTGAGGTCTATACTTTGGCCTCACATGAAATACACTTAGCCCGTAGGGGCCTATTTAGGCATTATTGTCGTGTTTGTATTATATGTATATTATGTGTATTATTACTCAAACATTTGTACCACATAGTTTATTATATAATATTTTGTCACTTCCATTATTGCAGGATAACATAACATTTGACAAATAGTATCACACATGAAAATTAACAAAACTTTAGATAGACGATCATATTTCACCAGTATCAATCCATGGTGTAAGAAAATCGATCTTGATTATGTCTTCAAATGATCTAGATATTACACAACAAAAAGAACAAAGATTCACATACGCCGATAAAAAAAATTAATGGGGCACACTAGTCAGTCAAATAGACCATTTTTCGCATCCTTGATAGCCCAATCAAAAAGAACCGGTCTCAAGAGATCGACACGATAGAATAAAAATATTTCACATGTAAGTATATAGAGCAACCTAAGAGGTGGGTGAATTAGATTTTAAGATTTTTTCTTGTTTTTAGACGATGTTATGGTTCTTTTATTTTTCTGGAAGATATGATAATCAAATAAATGATAAAGCAGGACAAATAAAATGCAGTAAGTCAATTGACACAAGTTATATCCTGGTCCCCCTTTCCAAACAAGGGTAGTCTAGTCGCCTTACACCCCATGAGATATTTCACTATGTTAGATCTTTTTACAAGCCTTATACCAAGACCTCTATTACAATCTTTTAACATAAACATCAAACCTATGGTGTGTAAGACCCTAATTTTGTCCCTAAGATCCCTCATGGCATCATAACATTGCATTTGCATTGCCTCAAGGATCATTAGCATCTTGGTTCCCTTTACCTTTGGGTAGGATCTCTTGTGAGTGGTTTGAGATCACAAAGCATACTTGAATTGTATATCATTGCTTTTCTTATTTTGTTTACTAACCAAAAGCACAAAAATATGTCACTAACATCTTTTGTTTGTAGCTTAAGCAATCACCAGGTCAAGAGCTTCAAGGGGATCCTTTGTGCAGTGATAAGGCCAAGAGGAGATGAAAGCAAGCATGGTAATGGTTCCCAAAGTTCTCATCCATAAAATATGCCTCCCTAGCATCTCAATCCATCATTTTGATCAAATCAAGTCAAAGGGTTTGAGGTCTTGTTCCTCAGGGAAACCCTAATTCATCTGTGCACCACAATGCCTTGCTCATGAAGCAACCTCAACCCATGGTAAAATAAAATCAAGGTAAGTTCTTTAATTCATCATTTCATGAATATTTGAACTTATTTGAGTGTCCTCAATCATCAATTCATCAAGATATGAGTCATGGCCTTGAGAAGTTGATCAGTCAATTCATCTGGCTATTTTGAAATGCACTGAGACCTAACTTTTTATGTGTTGGCCAAATGGAGATGGTTCCAAAAGAAAATATGTTCTTAAGGACAACATGAACAACTTTCATGTTCATGAAAAATTGATTTGAATCTTGTAAGGCCATCTCCCATTCCAATACATTATAGGTCATTTTGACTGAAACCCTAATTTTGGGTCAACTCCCCAAGGACATAACTCATTCATTTTTCATGATTTTGAGGTGGGATCAAATGAATTGGAAATATTAAGATGTCTAATTCAAATGTTATGTTGAACAAAATTTCAAAATATCAAAGTAAATACATGTGATAATACAAGACATTATAGGTCCTTTTGGGTCAAATGCATTAAAAGGCAAAAAAGTCCAACTTCAATTGCCTAAAACTTCTTCATAAAAAATACAAATGATGCAAAATTTAATTCCATTTTGATTGTCTTGAAAAGATCTACAACTTTTATGTTGGAGGTTTTTTCATTTAAGGCTTGAATCATCAAAACAAAAGGGCTTGAACATTGGCCAAATTTAGAAACTTTGCCTTTTCATGTTTTGCACCTTGCACTTTAAACTCCAATTTCACCAATTTCCACACTTCAAATGGATTTTTGACCAACATAACAATTGTTCCTTACATCAAGACTTTCCAACCATTACTCACATGTGTAAGACCCCAATTTTGGCCCTAAGATCCCTCATGGCCCATATCATATCATATCATATCATAACCTCAAGGATCATTGCATGCCCTAGCTCCCCTCCTAGTGGGTAGTTTGCCTTGTGGTTTGTTTCTTGATCACCAAACATGTTTTGCATTTGTATATCTTTGCTTTTCATATGTTTACTAACCAAAAAGTACAAAAATATTGTCAGTCTAACCTTGTTGCTTGCAGCTGAGGCAATCATCAGCCAATTAGGTCAAAGACAGTCAATAGTCAGTCAAAGCAGTGGATGGTGGCCATTCTTGCAGAATTTGGGCACCATGATCAATAATCGAGAGTTCACACAACTTGGGACATCATTTGGAATCAGGTTCTCAAGGAATTAGGGTTTGGAATTCATCAGAAATGCTCCAGTCATCCAAAACCCTAGAAAAGTCAAACTTGGTCAACTGTGGATTTAATCAGGGATTTAATGGATGGAATTGATTTGAAGGAGCTCATTCATGCTTATATAAGCCTCATGTATCATGTCCAACCACATCATGGAAGAAAATCAAGTCAATCAGAAAATTTCCAGAAATAGAAAGTGGACCTGTAATTTCAACTGCCAAAAATGGAAACTTCTTGATCCTCAACTTACATCATGATACAAGCTTCAAATGAATTTTTTCCCAACATGAAAGTTGAATATCTTGTTCTCCCATTTTCAAAAAGTCCAAGAACACCCAAATCCCATGTGTGGTTGTCAAGATATGATCAATTCAATTTCAAAAATTTGTGAACTTCAAAGAGCCATATCTCATGAACCATAAGGCCAAATTTGGTGGGGTTTTTTCCTACAAACCACATTTTTCCTCCTCTTTCCAAAAATATAAATTTCATTCACCAAAACCTTGCCAATCAAAATGGCATTTTTTGACCTATTTCATTTAAAAATCAAGTTTGACCAACCATTGACTTTTTGATTTATTGACTTTTTCTCACTTTGGCCAATTGGGATTTGTTTCATATGCTATTTGCAACATGTTCCAAGTCCAATTCATGCTCATGCCATTACCATACTACTATTTTGACCAAAGGTGCAAAATTGGAAATTTTTGCAAATAGCTTCATTAAAACAAAACAAGGTGTAGCATTTCATGTGCAGACTTCAAACAGCAAATAACTTGGTCATTTGCAGCCTGTCCAAAGGCCCAGTCGTGCAGCCATACACCCTCCATATGCCTTGTGTCAAAATTAGCAACTTTTGCAAATCACTTCATTTAGCATAAACAAGTTTACCACTTGATTAAGCCTTGCTAAACAGTCACATATAAGCAACTTTTCTGACATTTCAGAACCCTAGAATCACAGCAGCCATACCAGAATTCTCTCACTCTTACATTTTGCATTTTTGGCCAAAAGTGAATTTCTGCACAAAACTTCAAAAACCCTCGAGCAAGCTTGCATTTCTTCATCATCCATCATCATTGTGAGCAGCTTCCAAGTGTGAAATCCCAGCTGAAACTCCATTTTCGAACTCTGTTTTTCTCATGGACCTGAAATGGTGAATAGAGATT
The DNA here is from genome assembly GCF_024323335.1 of Lathyrus oleraceus. Taxonomy (NCBI): domain Eukaryota; kingdom Viridiplantae; phylum Streptophyta; class Magnoliopsida; order Fabales; family Fabaceae; genus Lathyrus; species Lathyrus oleraceus. The sequence goes on along the minus strand of NC_066583.1, from coordinate 32,394,911 downwards.
TAAAGGGTTATAAGCTTTGCTGAGCTCACCTACTTCAAGTGTTCAACATCTCCAAGCATCGTGGACACCTGTTTGTGCCTGCAACATCAAAAGAACCACTGCATCACGATTTTCTTCACAACCAAGTAAAAACTCGACTCCCTTTTTCTCTTATCCATGCTTTGTTTTTGATAGTTCCTATCATGCTGAACACATTGCAAGTTGAATCTCTTGAAATGATTATGCTATGGCTGAGAAATCTAGATTTCATTTTTTGTGCATGAAGTTGTTTTTAATCGATTTGTTTAGATGTTGTTGATTCAGTGAAAATTATTGTTGGATTTATGCTGTCTGATGTTTGATGATGCCATTAGTGTGTTCATATTTTATTTCTGGGCATTTCGAAATTTCAAGTTGCATGATGATGATGAATGCTTGCTGTTGTTTTGTAACCCTAGAACTCTGCCCAGAAATTCCCATGATTGTTTTGGTTTGTTGTTCATGATGTGGTTGCATGAAGGAAATGCTGTTTGCTATGCTGTGTGATTAATGCTATTCGAATTTGTTTGATGATGATGAACATGAGTGTGAACCATGCTGTTAAACCAAGTGCATAAACCCTAGCCTTTGTTTTTCCAGAACCTTGAAGCTCCATTGGCCCGTGTACTGTTTCATTGGGCAACAGCCAATCACAACATTTCGTTGTGTGAACCAAAACGCATCGTTTGAGTTAGTGACTGCGCTAATTACAGAAATGCCATGCGCTGACCATTGTTTGACCACTTTGCCATGCTATTTTGCTCATGTTGCTACAATTTGTTACCCATCTTGCAAAATTCATTTCTCCTTCAATTTAAATCCAAAAATCCTGAAATTTTTTGCATAATGTCCACAAGAATGTCTAGTATTTTATTGTGATTTTTAATTAATTTTTGGCTGGCTGGATTTTGAATGCTATCAAGTTTCTTGACATGTATGCCTATGTGATACTTGTTGCCAAAACCATTGTGAAATAATGATGATGCATCCTTTGGTTCTGAACTTTTTTGTGGTAAAACTAGACTCACTCATCTTCATTTTGGTATAAAGATTGTGCATTTATCATTTGTGGTTTGCTAGATATGAATTTTTGAACTAGGGTGTGACAATTTGTGTCACACCAATGATGTGCATCTTCTTGATTTTTGTTCACATGTCTCCTGGCCTTCAAACAACTTGAAATTTTGCATGAATGTTCCCTTACATGTCTAGTTTGTGTATGAATTTTCTGGAATTTAATCATGTTGTTTCCTATTTGTTTGTGAATTTTCTTCCATGCCTAGTCAATGGTTGACTTTATGTGATACATGTTGCCAAATCCTTTGTGAAATTCTCATATCTTATTGTATGATCATGAAATTTCATATGTGCATACTAGACATCTTGAGCTTTGCATTGGTGTTAATCTCATTCATTTCTCTTCTGTTTCCAATTTGTTATGATTTTTTGAAGTTGACCCATGATTGTTGACCTTCATTGTGCACATTTGAAATTGTGTTGACTTCCTGATTTTAATTGAGTATCTTCCCATGATCCAATTGAGCTGAAATTTTATATGCATGCTATTATATGGATTGTGATTGAGCATGAATTATTTCATGATTTTTGGAAATGTTTATGTTTGAGTTTGTGCCAAGTCTTGCTGTTGACCTCTTTGTGCTCCCTTTTGCCATGTTTTGACTTCTTTGGTCTATAAAATGACAATGATGCATGATTTGATTGTGAATCCAATTGAAATAGCTTCTTAAATGTTTGAACATGAATTGGGTTGACTTTTTATTTGCTGTTTTGACCTTTTCTTTCATCTTTGACCCTAGGCTAGTCCTAGTGGTCTTTCGAGCTTACAATTGAGTTAATGTTTCAGGTTAAGCACCAATGCCTCAAAGATCATCCAAATGTGATTGAGTTGGATTATGTATATCATGTGCTAACCCTTGTTTTGTAGGTGTGACTCATATAGTTGAGTCTTGTGCTATGCACCTTGGTCCCTCTGTGGTTGACTGTTGTTTATCCATTCCTTTTGATTTAAACTGTTGAACTGCTTACTAATTGGTTTGACTTTTTCAGGTACTTTAGTTGCTTAAGTTCTTTGAACTTGCTTGCTTTGCTATTTAGCAATTGCTTTTGAGGTATAATTACTTCTTCTTCATGTAGTCTGGAGACCCGGTCTGTTATTTGACCGGGCAAACTGTCTGAAGTCCTCCTTAAGAGGCAATGCCTGTGTGTGTTTAAAATTGTCCCAAGCAGGAAAAGTCCTTCAAGTAAGGCAATTGGTAGATCAAAGGGATAAGTAACCTATCCCCTACTATTCAGTGAGTCCTCTCCTTGCTCCCATTACATGGTAGTAGCATTGAGATAAAAACCCAAGATCTATAGAGTCTAATGTGGAAAGAGCTCCATCTTTCTGAGCTCCCACACTTTCTTAAATGCTCTCCCTGATTAGGGATAGAAGCAATGAGGCACACCCCTCATCTCCTTTTCATCTGCTTCACCTTAGCCTCTCAATGGCAAGGTTAAGAGCGACCTTTACCTATTATAGTGGACTTTCATAGTCAAACCCTCTTGTGTGAGCCTCCTTGTTTGGCTATAGAGTGTGCTGTTTGATATTCATTGATTGATTGATTGCTTCATATGCACATGTTTGCTTGCTTGCTCTATGCATTTATCATCATTAATTGCTCATTAATGCATGATCATCTCATTTGTCTTTGTGATGCTATCATTGTTGTTTGCCCATTGAGGACAACTGTAAGTCCATTTCTTTGGCATTTGTTCCTATGATATGGAAGGATAGAGTGTAAGACCTCATTGGTCACTCATATCTTTTGTTGCTTTGTATGTGAGGATACAGTTATAAGTCCCTGTAAGTTGGCATCTGTTGTCCTGTGATCATAATTTGATCTGTTTGATTTGTATGTGAGGTTGCAGTTATAAGTCCCTGTAAGTTGGCATCTGCTTTCCTGTGATCATAGTTTGTTTTATCTGTTTGTATGTGAGGATCCATTGTAAGTCCCTGTAATGTGGCATTGGTATTCCTATGAGCATCTGTGGAGTTAACTTAAGTCCAGATAGATTGGCAGTTGACTTCCATATTTCATTCTTGTTTTCTTTTGTGGAGATTAGTGTAAGACCATTGAGTGGCCTCTGATATCCACTTCTGTTTTAGGAGACTGGTGTAAATCCATCTATTGGTATCCGGTATCCGCCTGTTATTTCTTTGTTTGAGGAGATTAGTGTAAGACCATTGAGTGGCTTCTGACATCCATTTTGTTTTAGGAGATTGGTATAAGACCAGTGATTGGCATCCGATATCCGCTTTTCATTTGCTTTGTTTGTTTGTTATTATCCATTGCTCATTCCAAAGGACACACTTGAATCATCTGCTATATGATTTCAAGAAGTGAACCTTCTAAGAAGTTTTACAATCCATCTCCATCCATTCATCATTCATTATGTCCTAAACCTTTTCACACTTTACTTTTCAAACTTGACATAAGTGTTGTGCAAACATCTTCATGCTTTTAACTAAAAACCTGGACTCAAGTCCTTGACTTTTTTCAAACTCATTTCATAATACTTCCTTGAATTAATCTTAATCATACTTTGACTTCATTTTCATAATCACAAATCAATTAACTTCACTCATTCACTTGTTTTGGCTTTGTCCATTAATCTTTTCACATTAGCCATAGGTTTCAATTATCATTGTGGTTGATGTAAATCTTGCCTATCCTTAGTGAGTCGACAGTAAGACTTCCGTACTGAAAACAGGGTTAACCCCTCTAGTGCGTCGAAGCTATCCTCGCATGGTGGATGTTGTTCTTGGTCGAGTTTTCTCCCATTGATAATGAAAAGCCTCAGTGCTTGTGTTTAAAATCAAATCCACCAACTTTTGGAAATCTTTTAGCCGAACTACGGCGTTTTGATCCTTACCTTTGATGGAAGGTACGTAGGCAGCGGGTTCATCCGTTCAAACCCAATAACACAAAAATAAAAATAGTATATTCTTTTCTTATCATCCCAATCATGTTTGCACAATACTTATGTCATAACAAATAACAATCTTTTACAACAAGTGTGAAAAGGGCTCCCTAGGAGTACCTAGGACGTGATGGGTGCCTAACACCTTCCCATTGCGTAATTTACCCCTTACCCAGACTCTCTGATCTTTTTATTAGTTTTCTACGTGTAAAACTTCTTAGGCTTTTGTTCGCTTTTTAGCCAGTCCTTTGGATAAATAAAAGTGCGGTGGCGACTCGAAATTTCATTGTATGCTTTGCTTATGGTTTAATCGATAAATCATATTGCGACGAATACACCGTCACAACATGCCTATGTTTGGACTTTCCAAATGGGACTTTCGAAGAAGGGAAAATTTAGGTCCAAATATGGAATTCACATGAAATCTTGATGCACAAGCAAATGCCATTCAAATTACATGTCCAACTTAACTTGGTTTGTGTTCAGCATGCATTTGCATCAGCTTTTGGGCTTTGCACGCGCCTGTACAGGCCCATGCATGAAGGGTCCAAGTTCCATGCACACAAGTATTGCCTTGCATTGCTTCAAGCTCAGCTATAAATACATGCCCCTCTTCATTCAATTCTCAACCTAATGGCGCCTAAGATGCTGCACAACTGAATCCATAACCATTACCAAAGAAGCTTTTCACTTTTCTTCAAAATTTTCAGATCCAAAATTCAACTACATCTGGTTGAATCCTTGGATCTAGAGCTTCTAAACCTTCATCCTTCAGCTCATTGATCTTCTGTTTTGGCAAAGCAAGCAAGGAATCGAGCTCAAATCTCCAGAATTCAAGTTTGTTCTCCAACTAGTATTTTCTTCGAAACTCATCATATATTGATCCATTTGCCTGTCCAAAGTGTTTTCTGAAGTCCTCACTTGAGAGGCAAGCTAGTGGTAGCTTCAGTTTTGTTTTTCTTTGATCTGCAATTTTTCATACCTGAATCTTCCACCTCAGATTTCTTAACCTATAGGAATCTTGAGTGTGATTCAAGGTTACAGGGGTGATGTACATCACCCCAGCTTCATTTTAGTATAAGTATCGTGCAAATTGGTGAAAGTTTGAAAACCTGCAAATCTGGCCGAAATTTGGAAGCTCACCGGAGAAGAAGGTGGCTCAGGTGGCCGCCCATTGCCAGTTTGAATCTGGATCGTTGGATCTCATCTCCATATTCAATCTCAGCCTTTGATTATTATGACTTTTTTTAATTCTTTGTGTGACGCGTTTGACCAAGGTTCACCGTGAGCGCGCGCTTCAGGACCATCAGATTGGCCACGTCAATTAATGAACGTGATCCAACGCTTCCTGATTTTCCACATTTTTAATTTCTGATTTTATTTTTCTTTAATTCCTTTTTATTTCAAAAATTCATAACTCTCTCATTTTTAATACAAAAATTATGGGACCAATTGCATTAATCTCCAAATAAATTCTAGTTTCTGATTCTGATTTTTAATATTTTTTATTTTGTCATTTGATATTTTTTGTGAATTTTCTCTTTTCTGGTTATTTTTAATTCATTTTAAATAGTTTTTGATATTCAAAAAATACAAAAATATTTTCCTAACCTATTTGAATGATGATGGATCTATGAAAAATATTCTCATCAATGTTTTAATTGATTTGAGATTTATTTGAGATTTTAGTTCAATTAGGTTATTTTTATTCATTTTTAATTGATTAAAAATAGTTTCTGACTTTTAAAAAATGCTGAAATTTTTTGTCAAACTTTGTTTGACCTTGTTGAACTTGGGATAAATTACTTGAACCTTTCAAGGTTGATTAGAAGTAATTTTGAAGTTTGACATTTCTTTTATTTTTAATTCAAGTTTATTTTAATATTAAAAAAATGCCAAAAATATTATGCTTATTATTTGATCTCCAATCTTCATCTCACTCCTGATTTCTCATTGTTTGGCTTTGACTTTCAATGTCATTTAGTCAATACATATGGATTGGTACATCTTATTTCACTTTATGCATTTTGATCTTTCCATTTTCATTATCCATTCTTCATCTCCTTCTTCTTCTTCTTCTTTCTCTTTGATCAATGAGCTGAAGGTTGATAAGTTAGCATTGATTAGGGAGACTTAATCTTCTTTGATTCAAATCTAATTCATCTTGATCAAATTGATCAAGTGAATGGCTTTGCATTAAGGATAGGTTCTTTTCTAAATCATGCAAAAGGCTTAAACTAATACAAGATCAATTCTCTTTTTTTTTTTTTTTTTTTTGGCATGGCAAGTTGTTGGAACTTGATTCACTAATCAAGACTTCTAACTTGTGTTGTTGCCTACATTATTATTGACCGGCCTCAGATAGTTGTGACTTCTACATAAGTCCAATTACGATTGCTTAACATAGCACTAAATTTGCCTTATGGCACGCTAATTACTAACACTAACCATTAACAATTAACATTTACTTTTTGCTCTTTACTTTTATGCAATTTACTATTCTTGCACATTTTATCCATTTGCTTTTCTCTTTGCTCACTTGAGCCCATGTTTATGTTAATGTCATTTGCCTTTTGCTCACTTGAGCACATAATTGTGTATATACTATTGTGCTTGTGTTTTGTGTTGATTGTTGAGAACCTATGCAAAGAAATGGACTTAGTCTCTAGGACCTTCCCTATGCAAAGAATGGAGAAATGGACTTAGATCCTATGACTTTCCTTATGCAAAATTAGAGTAAATGGACCTTAATGATGAAGATGGATTAGAAGGACCAAATCTCTAAACTCGCTCTTGTCCATTCTTGATTTACTTCATGGAACTTTTGATGTGTGTGCTTTTGTGCTAGGGGATTCTATGAGAGCTTAAAGAACCATTGCCATGTTCATCCAAACTGAAAGACACAAGACACATTAAGGATCTCTTAAGAGACTTGTTTGATTGCTTGAGCTTACTATTATTGTGATTGCTTATTCCAAAGGATGGGAGCTACTTGGATCATCAATATGATCTCAAGAGAGGGACTCCATTATGGTTTTGTTTCTTCATCCCTCATCTTTTTGCTTTACTTAGGACTTTAGCCCTTCTTCTTCTTCCCTCCACTCTAACCCAAGCCAAAACTTTTGTGCAAACATTTAACACTTGTTTTCAACATTAGAAACACATGCCTTATGCTTTGGATTTTCAAACTTTCTTTTCATAACACTTATTTTGAGTTGAATCTTTAAATCAACTTTGACCATTTTGTATATACTTCTAATTGGTAAATATAACCCATTCAAATGTCTTTTTGTGGTTCCAATGGCCACCTTTCTTAATCAAAACCTTTTCATAACCTTTAGCTATTAGGTTTGAGTTATCCGTGTGGTAGATGTAATACTCACCTATATCCTTAGTGATGGACAATGAGTCTTCCATGCTTATTATAGGGTTAACCCCTCACTAGCATGTTGAAGCTATCCTCACATGGTGGATGTGTGGTTTAGGTTGAGTTTTCCCCCTCTGATAACAAAAGACCTTAAGGATTTTGGACCAATCAATTCACCAACTTGTTTTGAGATTTCTACCCCAAACTACGAGGTTTTGATCCTAATCTTTTTATAAGATGGTACGTAGGCAATGGGTTTATCCATCCAAACACAAAATGTAAATAACTTGTATATTCTCTTCTCATCTCTTCAATCATGTTTGCACAAATAATTTTTTTCACAAAACAAACACCTTTACAACAAGTATGAAAAGGGCTCCCTAGGAGTACCTATGATGTTTTGGGTGCCTAACACCTTCCCATTACATAACCAACCACCTTACCCAGATCTCTGTTTCTCTTTTACTAGTTTTTGTTAAAACTTTTAGGTTTTTGTTTGCTTTCTAACCATTCCTTTGGATAAATAGAAGTGCGGTGGCGACTCGACTTGTATGATTTACCTTGGATTTAGTCAATATCTCTAATGGTAACGAATACCCCGCTACAGAAAAGTGGCGACTCTGCTGGGGACAGGAGTTTATTGCACAGATAAAATCTACCACATAAGCAAATCTACTGGGGAATCTATCCAAGGGATAAAGGGATTCTGGGGATCAACCACCAAGTACCGTACCCACCAAGGAGATCACATCTGCCGAGGAGGAAAGGTCGTTACTCCGCTGAAGGGGAGAGTGGTGAATATCTCAACAAGCATTCCACTGAGTAGGATAAACCACAAAAGGCTCCAGAGGAAGAATATACAGTCATGCCAAGAATATGAACAAATGTCTTACCCTGTTAGAGATCATACCATCCTTGGGAAAGCACTGAGGATCTCCTAAGTATCTTTTCGTCGTTGTGAATGTTCACTTTGTTTAAAAACAAGTTATGAAAAATTCGTTTCTTCAAAACAATGATATTTTCTCAATTAAAACATGCAAAACATTTTTCGAATAGAAACAAATAAGAGTGCAAATAATTGGATAAAAGACTCAAATTTATTTGATGGAATGGTAGTCTGCAAATGGCAAGACTCCATAGATCTTTACAAATTTGAAATTGGTGATATATATTGGAAAAGGACTACATTGAACATAATGACCATTTCTCCACCAATTCTGAATTCAATGTATTTGAAGCTTCGGTTGATGACGAATGAGCAAGAATTTTCGACGGATGACAATTATAGAACAAAGCCTTGTCAGGATGCAGTTACTTGCCAAATCCCTAATTTTTGCCTAGATTGCCCCAGGAAAAGGTACTCAATCTAGCAGGATACCTATATTCATTTTTTATGTCTCTAACTTTTGCCTGGACCGCCCTTTCGGGTTTTCAATCCACCGAGACGCTCATTTTTGCCTAAGCCGCCCTTTCGGGTTTTCAACTTAGCGAGCTATTATGTTTTTATTTCTAGGCGAAGTATTTCTTGACTGTATCTGAATTCACAGGATGAGTGAAATCCTCCCCATCCATAGTTGTAAGTATCAAAGCACTGCCTGAAAATGCTCTCTTAACGACATATGGACCTTCATAGTTTGGAGTCCACTTGCCCCTGGAATCGGGCGCGAAAGACAAGACTTTCTTGAGCACAAGGTCACCTTCTCGGAACACACGAGGCTTGACCTTCTTATCAAAGGCTTTCTTCATTCTTTGTTGATATAATTGACCATGGCACATGACAGTCAATCTCTTCTCTTCTATCAAGTTCAGCTGGTCATAACGACTCTGAACCCATTCAAACATCAGTCAACTTGGCCTCCATCAAGACTCTCATTGATGGGATCTCCACCTCTATTGGGAGTACAACTTCCATGCCATAAACAAGAGAGAAAGGGGTTGCCCCTGTTGAAGTGCGGACAGATGTGCGATATCCATGTAAAGCAAATGGCAATATCTCATGTCAATCCTTATACGTGACAACCATCTTCTGGATAATTTTCTTGGTATTCTTATTAGCAGCTTCAACAGCCCCATTCATCTTAGGTCTATAAGGAGAAGAATTATGGTCAGACTCCATTGTCAGCCAATAGTAGCCTGCTCTCAACATCTTTCTAGCCATGGCATTTCCATTGGAATGAGTCCCAAATGAACCCTCATGGACCTTAGTCATCAACAGGTCTGCTTCGTGTCTATCCACGCATCTGAGCAGCACCATGTCAATATTTCTCTTATAAAGCACATCGCCATTGAGGTAGAAACTTCCTGATAATCTCCTCAAAGTCTTCCTATCTTTCACAGATGCCCCAGGCGGGTAAATCTGGTTCTGAAGGAAGCACTTGATGTCATGATACCACGGCTTATTATCTTTCACTTCTTCAACTGCAAACACATGAGCTGGTCTGTCCAAGGCATTACAGTGATATTGGGAACTTCATTCCAACGTTTAACCATAATTATTGAAGCAAGTGTAGCAAGAGCGTCTGCCATCTGATTCTCATCTCGAGGAATATGATGGAAGTCAACCTCAGTAAAGAATGTTGAAATCCTCCTCGCATAATCCCTATATGGAATAAGACCAGGCTGATTCGTTTCCCATTCACCCTTAATCTAATTAACAACGAGGGCCGAATCACCATAAACATCAAGATGCTTGATCCTTAGATCAATGCATTCCTCCAATCCCATAATACAAGCCTCATACTCAGCCATATTATTCGTGCATTTGAAAGTTAACCTTGTTGTAAAAGGAATATGTGTGCCCGGAGGAGTAATAATCACTGCCCCAATACCATTTCCATACTGATTTACAGCGCCATCAAACACCATACTCCATCTAGAACCAGGCTCTGGCCCTTCATCGAGTGTAGGCTCATCGCAATCTTTCATTTTTAAATACAGAATCTCCTCGTCCGGAAAATCATACTGAACTGACTGATAATCCTCGATCGGCTGATGTGCCAAGTGGTCAGCCAAGATACTACCTTTAATAGCCTTCTGAGCTCGATACTCAATATCATACTCAGATAACAACATCTGCCACCAGGCGATCCTCCCTATTAAAGCAGGCTTCTCGAAGATGTACTTGATTGGATCCATTCTGAATATCAACCAAGTCGTATGATTTATCATATACTGGCGTAAGCGCTTAGTAGCCCAAGCCAAAGCATAACATGTCTTCTCAAGAATTGAGTATCGAGACTCACAATCAGTGAACTTCTTGCTCAGGTAGTAAATTGCATATTCTTTCTTCCATGATTCGTCTTGCTGACCAAGGACACAACCCATTGAGTCTTCAAGAATAGTCAGATACATAATCAATGGTTTTCCTTCCATGGGCGGAGACAGGATCGGAGGTTCAGACAGATACTCTTTAATACTGTCGAAAGCTTTCTGGCAATCCTCGATCCAATCATGGGACTGATCTTTCCAAAGGAGCTTGAATATCGGCGCACATGTGGCAGTCGTGTGGGATATGAATCTGGAAATATAATTCAAGCGGCCAAGAAAACCTCAGACTTGCTTCTCAGTTTTGGGCGCAGGCATCTCTTGTATTGCTTTGACCTTTGCAGGATCAACCTCAATACCTCTTTCACTGACAATAAAGCCCAATAACTTGCCGGAACGGACTCCAAATGTACACTTGTTGGGATTTAGACGAAGCTTGTACTTCCTCAAACACTGAAAAAGCTTCGACAAGTGCTCTACATGTTCAACTTCCGTTCTTGACTTGGCGATCATATCATCAACATATTCCTCGATCTCCTTTTGCATCATATCATGAAACAAGGTAGTCATAGCTCGTTGATACGTGGCTCCGGCGTTCTTCAAACCGAAGGGCATCACTCGATAACAGAATGTTCCCTAAGGTGTGATGAATGTTGTCTTCTCCATATCCTCGGGTGCCATTTTAATCTGATTATATCCGAAAAATCCATCCATAAATGAGAAGACGTTGAACTTAGCTGTATTGTCTACCAACATATCAATGTGTGGTAGAGGAAAATCATCTTTTGAACTAGCTTTATTCAAGTCCCTATAGTCCACATACATCCGGACTTTTCCGTCTTTTTTAGGCACAAGCACAATATTGGCCACCCATTGAGGATATGTAGAAGTCACCAGAAACCCCGTATCAATTTGCTTCTGAACCTCCTCTTTGATCTTCACTGCCATATCAGGATGAGTTCTTCTGAGCTTCTACTTCACAAGCACGCACTCAGGTTTCAAGGGTAAGAAATGTTGCACAATATCAGTATCTAGACCTGGCATGTCTTCATATGACCATGCAAAAACGTCGACATATTCTCGTAGCAATTCAATCAACCCTGTCGTACCCCAAATTTTGCCCACCTTTCATATGTTTTCTAGTGTCGTTTTATTTTGAATAAATGAAATGGCACATTTGGTAAGAAAGCATGTGAAAGGAGTATAATCATAAGGTCATGGGTTCAAATCCCAGCTTTCCCTTTTTCTAGTACATTTTTCTCTTTTTTCTGTTATTTCTATTTTTCATAAAAAAAAAATTACATTTTTGTTTTTGTTTTTTAATTAAATATTTTTAGATAAATATTATTTTTCAATTTTTATGCACTTTTATTTAAAAATAGTACAAAAATATCCAAAAAAAATATCATTAGTATTACTTGTTCCATTTTATGCACGTTTATTTAAAAAAAAAGAATTAAAAATTATATATAAAAAACATTTATTGTCCTATATGTTTTTACTCAATTTTATTTCAAATAATTATAATATCTCAGTTGGTGAGAGTTTAAATATGAAGAGTGGTAAGCATACATAGACAGTTCTAGGTCCTAGGTTTGAATCATGTTGGGACCTTTTATTAACTTTTATTCCTTCTCATTTTTCTTATTTTAGTTCATTTGCTCTTCTTTTCTTTTTTATTATTATAACTATTATTATTATATTTTGATATTATTAGTAATATTAGGTAATGTTATTATTATAAAAATGAAAAATCAAAAAATATTTGTTAGTTAGTTTTACTATTAATTTCATTAGGTATACTATTATCATTGTCTTAAATATTGCTATTATTAATATTAAAAGAAAAAAAAAGTCAAAAAAAAGAATTTTGTTATCATTATTACTATTATTAAATTGAATAATTAAGTTTGTTATTATTATAATCATTTATTATTATTATGCTATTTAACCGACAAATATTTCCAAAAGAAAAATAATAGTACAACATCTTGCAACAAAAAATATGTTATTTCCTTCCTCAATCCTCCAAAAACATTCCAAAATCAATCTCAAATTAAAACTAGATCTAACATTAATTTTTCTTCCCAAATAAAAATAGAAAAAAATCATAATATTTTTTACCACCTTATTTTGTAGTTTATTTCTCTCTTTGTTTTTAACTTTATAATTTTTCTATATTTCTCACTCTATTTTATTTTTATTTCCCACTGTTTTCATTTAATTTCATTATTAGCATTGTTTAAAACTATTCAGTATTATTAGTAAGTATTCGCTTATTCTATTAAGGTATCTTATTATTATTTTTTATTATTATTATTATTACTCATTTAATTATTTCACTATTTTTATTATTAGTATTATCATCTTTAGTGTGTCTAATCAAATTCATTGAGTCAATAAATCACAAAAAATCAAACAAGTTGTATCTTTATTTTTTAATTTTCATTAAGTTTTTTAATAATTACTTTATTTTATGCACTATTAGTCAAAATGATTAAAAATCACAACAACAAAAAATATTTAAAAAATGAAAAAAAAATAAAGGTTTTAATAAAATTCAAAATCATGGTCGACTTTACTAAGAAAAAAAATCTAAAAAAGTCTTACTTTGATTATATAACTTTTATTAAAAAAATTAACACATTAATGTGAGTTAAAATGCATTTGTAAGAAAAATAAATAGTAATAATCAATTTTTATGTGCCACTTTATGGGATTGATTTTATTTCATTTTTTTGATTTGTTTAAGAACTATAAAAGAGAACTATCAGATTGTGAAAAAGGGGGACATGTACGATAAAACTACCAATACTAGAAAAAATTCAAGAAAAAAGGTCTACTCTTACTCTTTTCCCCCTCCACTTACACGAGAAAAAAAAAACATCTCTCACACACACTAGCAAATTCCAATACCCAAACATATCTCATATTCATATCTTTTCTCCACACTTTTTCCCAGCCAAATCCATAACAAAAATCTGTAAATTCACAACCAAACCTTCACTAACTATCACAAGTTCAAAAACCACCACCAACGGATCCATAATAACTCATCACACAACAAAAACAAATCAAAAAAGAAGAAAAAGAAGGAAACATATCAATGAAACCGCATCTCACTGTGAAATCTCTACAAGACCACCGTTGAATCTCTATGCGACTCAACACAATAACTGCACGAGTCACCCAATTGACACCACTGCAAGTCACTGCGTATTACCCTTCACCGAAAAAACCGCGTCGGTGACCTCCGCTCTGCTCGCCATCCAACCGACGCCACAACCATGCTACTGGTTATGCAAATGGACACCGCTGCTACTATGTGTATGTTTTATGTTTTTTTCTTTTTTATTTATTTTATTCTTTTCTTTCCCTTTTTTATTATTATTTTGTACTACTTTATCTTACTTACTAGTTTTTATAAAATAAAATTATTTTTTAGACTTTGTAAATATATTTGGGATCTAGAACCATTGCTATTTGCACCACATATTGTTTTATTTAAAGAATCATAATCTTAAAGTAAATCTTTAGACATTTATAAAAAAAAATATATATTTCCTTTTCATTTAAATTTAAATAACAAAAATGACTTCTTTAGTTCCCTAAAAACCAAAAAACATTCTCTTTTCTCTATTAATTCAAAAATACACAAAAATATAGCTTTCAATGTTAAATAATTATTTTCTCATTTAAATTATAAAAATACCAAAATAACAATAGAGTTTAATAAAATACCAAAATTAATAATCATTAAAGTAACAAATAAAAAATGAATATTATAAATTACAAAAAGTCACCTTCCATTATAATTAATTGGTGTTAGGTCTTTCCTTCATTTTATTAAATTAATCTAAGTTAATTAATTTTGATCTCTAATATATTAAATTCAAAAATACATAAAAAATACTTAAAAAATCTTTAATTCGTAAAAAATACAAAATAACAAAAGTTATAAAGATACACCCCCCGTCCTTTTATTTAATTAATTAATTATTAACTTTAATTAATTTTGATTATTAGTTTATAAACTTTATGATTAATTCAATTAAATTAATAATTAGGATTTTCTAATTTTTATTAATGATATCATTTTGGGTTTTGGGGTTTAATTTAATTATGGCTTAATTAATAAAATTGGAATGAATTCGATTAACTAATTATAATATTAATATTTAACTAATTAGAGATTTAAAATTATGATTAATTAAATCGAGGAATATGGGATAAAATTAGGAATAATTGTGAGGTTTTTAGAGGATATAAATTAGGGATAAAATCGGGATAATGGATATATCGTATGACATCTTATTTAATTTATTGTTTTAATCAAATTAAATTATATTTTTGCAATCAAAACCAATGGGGTACAATAAGGGATAAAACTCTAAAGTTTTCAAGGGTTAAATCGGGATAAAGGGTTATGTCTAATACCTCATTATGACTCCTAATTTATTTTCTTAAATAAATTAAAACTATTTTTGCAAGGGATAAAAGGGATAAAATCAAATTCAACACACTTCAAACTATAAGTCCTCTACCCTAGTGTATTGGGGCATTTTCTTAAAATCAATCACTTCTCCGCCCCCGATGCGTGAGAATCTTCAAGGGATAAAAACAATCAACAAACAACTTTTTTCTACCAGAACTACGGGACTCTGATCCTTCAATGAACTTGGAGGTACGTAGGCATAGAGTTGTAAACTCTAACGAGTATAATAATCAAAAACATTTTTAAGTTTTCCTTTCTTAGTTAATCAATTTTCTTTTAAATGATAAAATAATTTTCAATAAATAAATAGATAATTAATAATTAATAAGTATTAAAGAAAACACTCTAGAAACACACACTAGCCCTAGAATCGTAGGAGGATCCCATTGAGTACAATGGAGGTAAGGGGTGCCTAACACCTTCCCCTTACTTAACTGACTCCCGAACCTAACCTCTTACTCTTAACTTAGGTTTTATCATTATTTCCCTGTTCCTTAGGAACGAATAAAGGATGGTGGCGACTCTGTCATTTTTCCAGCCGCAACAGCTGGCGACTCTGCTGGGGAGTTCTTATACTTTCCCTAAAGAGAGTCTATCCTAACCTTGGGTTTAGGGTTGTGCTTGTTTCTATGTCTATTTGCTTTCCTTTAGTTATGTTTATTTATTTATTTATTCACTTTATTCTTTATTATATTATTATGCCTGTCATATCATATTGATTGGGATTTTCAAAGGTGTGAAGCCAAAACCCAGGCTTGAGAAAAAATATAAGCTTAAGTAAGGGGTCGTCCTGTCTCGGCCACCGAGGTTTTCATCCCGTGGGGTCTTTGATGACGATTCCGCCCAGAATAGATCAATTCAAAAGGGTTGTCATGAGAAGGCCATCACTTCTTCATGATAAAACTTTGAGTTCGGTCCATGACTCTGGGACCTCTTCTAGAACCCTCTTAACTTAGGGTGACCTTATGTTATCAACCTACAAAGGTTGTTACTAGGTCCCTCCTAGACGAGACTTGTCCCAAAGGCTTACCGTAGGAAGGTTGGCTCCTTCTCATGGTAAAACAAGAGTATAATCCATGACTCTAGGGATATCATCCTACAAAAACTTTATATCCTACA